>NW_026067900.1:76765-132456 GCF_014885135.2 Alexandromys fortis
CCCCTCCCCTCCCCTTACTACATCTCCCCTCCCATCACTATCCTCCTCTCTCCTCACTGTGCCTCCCTGTAGAAGGAGCTGCGGGCTGTGTTCCTGCCGCCCGGCTCCTGGCCACCTGGCTAGTTTATGCCCCGAAATAATAACATGGAAACTGTATTCTTTTATTTTTTTTATTTTTTATTTTTTTTGAGACAGGGTTTCTCTGTGGCTTTGGAGCCTGTCCTGGAACTAGCTTTGTAGACCAGGCTGGTCTCGAACTCACAGAGATCCGCCTGCATCTGCCTCCCGAGTGCTGGGATTAAAGGTGTGCGCCACCATCGCCCGGCAACTGTATTCTTTTAAACACTGCCTGGCCCATTATATCTAGACTCTTCTTGGCTAACTCTCACATCTCGACTCACCCATTTCTAATCTGTGTAGCACCATGAGGCAGTAGCTTACCGGGAAGGATTCTAGCCTACGTCCATCTTGGGCTGGAGCTTCATTGTGTCTGCCTCAGAGAGGAGAGCTATGGTGTCTGGCTCACTTCCCTTCTTCCCAGCATTCTGTTCTGTTTACTCCACCCACCTATGTTCTAACCTATCAGGCCAAGGAGTTTCTTTATTGATTAACCTATGAAATCAACAGATTGATATATGACACCCACATCACCTCCCCTCCCCTCCCCTCCCCTCCCCTCACACATTCTCATTAATTAGATCCGTTTCAGCAGCTCCCAAGGGCTCGGATGTCAGTGCCATTAGCACATCCGGTGATCTTGGCACTTGAGGAGTGCAGAGTAGACATTTCATAGATTGTCTCTCACAGTGGATTTTCAGATATGTCATGATTAGATTGTTATCCGTTTCTGGTAAGAAAACAATAAACATGCTCTCATTACATGACATCAAAAGGCTATAGTTTTAGTTTGTTCCGTAATTGATGGCAGTTGCCTCAGTAACTGTTTGGTTGCACTGAGGTATATTAATAATTCACATAGGAATAGGGAGGAGAGCATTTGACTTTTCAACTGTTTGTCAGCCTATTTTTGAGACAGGGTCTCACTATGTAGCTCTAGCTGTCCTGGAACTCACTTTGTAGACCAGTCTGACCTCAAACTCACAGGGATCCACCTGCCGCTGTCTCTCAAAGACTGGGATTAAAGGCGTCTGCCGCTATACCCAGCCTATGGCTATTTTAGAATAATGAGTCATGTGCGATTTTTAACCCAAGTGAAGGAGCGGAGAGTGATGCTCATGGGTTCAGTAAGTGTGTTGTGCCACGGGGGATCTGGATGGGGTCTTTCTAGTGTGTGTGTGTGTGTGTGTGTGTGTGTGTGTGTGTGTGTGTAGTGATGCGTGTGTTCCCTGGCACATATGAAGGTCAGAGATAACTTTCAGGAGTTGGTTCTTCTCCCCCATTGTGGCTTCCAGGTGTTGACTTCAGGTTATCGGGAGTCTATGGCAAGCACTTCTCCATACTGAACCATCTCGCCAGCACGTGTTGTGTGTTTTTAAGAGACTGAACTCGACGGTCTCTAAGGTCCCTGTTAACTGTAATGCGTTCTGAGTGGTTTCCACTCACAAAGCGTTGATCCCGTGGTGAGGCTGCCTCTGGGCACTGCACGGGCTTGCCTCAGCCCAGGATTTGTAGCAGTTTTGTGGTTGTATCAAAAGCTCTTGTGCTTAGGAGCTGACTAATTTGTGGGGCTAGCAGTCTAGGTGGGATAGATTTACTGCTATTACACTTGAGAATAAATTTAGCAAAATAATAGCAGATAAGGATGATGTAAGAAAACTAATTAGTCTCATTTTTGTAAAACGGTAACTGTATGCAAATAAAATATGCGTAAGAGAAAGTGTAAGAATGTGGGTGTAGAGAGGAGGAAGGAAAACGTGACACTTGGGTGCTGACATGACACCCCTATGAGGAGGGACAAAGGGCGAGTTAGATACAGGTTTGGGAAGAGGATGAGGATAGGGCAAAGATATTGTGAGATCTCTTTGTACAAAACTGTGTGTGTTCATACGGAAATCTGTGGGCACGCCCCCTGCAGGTTGGTTGATGGAAACACCACTTTCGGTTTCATCCTGTTTAGGTCTCTGATATTAGAAAGAAGCGTTGGGCTTTCATCTCTAGGTTCTGCCCTATACACCCCTCATCCTGAGCTCGTAGAATGCTCTGATGTTTTGTGTCTGTCTGTCTCCTTTCTTTCCAGCTGGAAATCTACATTTCTGAAGGAACTCACTCTACAGAAGAAGACAGTAAGTGATGCCAAATGCCACTTCAAACAGCAGCGGCTCGTCCTTCCTCCTGGGTCCTAGGTTATCTATTACTGGGGTACCTGCAAAGAGAGGGGACAGCATCAGTTATGCTTTTCCTTCACAGGTGGGATGCACAGACATTCAAAGGAAGTCATTTTCCACTGAGTTTCTGATAAAGTAGAGCCTGTGAATAGCAGCTCGTTCAGGCCGTAGGCTACAGACAGATCTGTGAACATATCCAGCCCTAGGGACCTTAAACGTCAAAGGTTTGGTTCCGCTCTGACAGTCCCTTAGCTGTGTGGAAAGTTGAAACCAGGGTCTCACAAGTTAAGCCTTCGGGACTCTCAGGGCTGTCTGTTAGAGTTCATGCGCTAGGATGGTACTGGGTGACTGTTTATCAAGGACTCCTGGTGTGTAGAGAGGAGTCAACCACTGGTCATTTGAAAACTGTAGAGGTGGGTCTGAAAACAGCGGAAGAGAGAATGTTTCCTATTATCATGTGGCACACGGGAAGCAGAATTTTATCCAGATGATGAGACCAAGTAGGAAGAAGAGCATTGGAAATGCTTGTTTTCTGCCAGATGTGGTGGGGTGCGCCTCTAATCTCAGCACTTGGGATGTAGAGGCAGGTAGAGCTGAGTTTGAAGCCAGCATGGTTTACAAAGTGAGTTCCAGGCCAGTCAGGACTACATAGTAAGACTCTGTCTCAAGTACATAATACAGATGCTTGTTTGCTTAGCTGTCATCACTAGATAGACAGTGTGAAAGAAGAGGAGAGGGAGAACAGGGTGGTGATGGGTAAGAGTGAGATGGGAGATCATGAGCAAAGGTCCACTTAGGGCTGCTTCAGAGGACAGCCCTCCTGCCTGTCCTGGAACCCACTAGGTACTGTTGGGTACCATGGCCTAGTTTGACAGTTCCCTGGGGATAAATGCACCAAACCCTATAAACTCAGGAGTTTTGTCTGACTTTATTTATTTGTTTTTATTTTATATGGGTAGATATTTTTACCTGTATGCATGTCTGTGTCTCCAGTGCCTGCAGAGGCCAGAAGGGGTATCAGACTCCCTGGAACTGGACTTACAGACAGTTATTAGCTACCATATGGGTTCTGGGAATCAAAGCCAGGTCCTCTGGAAAAGCAGCCAGTACTCTTATTATCTGAGCCATCTCTTCAGTCCTTGCTTTATTTATTTAATTATTTATTCTTTGTAGTGCTGGGGACTGAACCCAGGGCCTTATATACGCAGTGGAAGGTCTGCGTATATAAGTTGAGCTGTATTCTCATTCCATTATGTTGTTCATTTATTCATTTATTAGACTTGGACTCACTTCATGGACCAAGCTGGCCTCAAATTCACAGAGATCCTCCTGCCTCTGCCCCTTGAGTGCTGAGGTAGGCATTACCATGCCTACTTGGCCAAAACACTTAGAGCTTTTGCCTTGTAAACAGAACTATAGTTTAAAAAACCAGGCTTAAGTGGGGGAAAGCAGCAGCTGAGAATTTCATTCTGAATATAGAAATATGTGTTTGGATGAGGCCGAGAAAGAAGAAGGAAGAATAGCAGTTGGTTGTAGAGCAGTAGAGCAGTGGACAGTGTTTTCTCATAAGACTGCTTCCCGACCTTAGACATGACATTAGGAGGGGCTAGTTAGCCTGCTCCGTGCTTGAGAGTGCTTATTGCTCTCTTCCAGAGGACTGAGCTTCTCTTTTCTTTTCCTTTCCTTTCCTTTCCTTTCCTTTCCTTTCCTTTCCTTTCCTTTCCTTTCCTTTCCTTTCCTTTCCTTTCCTTTCCTTTCCTTTCTTTCTTTCTTTCTTTCTTTCTTTCTTTCTTTCTTTCTTTCTTTCTTTCTTCTTTCTTTCTTTCTCATACAATATTCTGTCTGTGTGTATGTCTACAGGCCAGAAGAGGACACCAGACCTCTTTACAGATGGTTGTGAGCCACCATGTGGTTGCTGGGAATTGAACTCAGGACCTTTGGAAGAGCAGGCAATGCTCTTAACCTCTGAGCCATCTCTCCATCCTGGGCTTCACTTTCTAGTGCTTATACCAGGCAGTTCACACCCACTTAGAGCTTCAGCCCCAGGGAATGCAGTGTCCCATTCTGACTTCCATTGGCACTTGTGAGCAGTGCTCATGTGTGTGTGTGTGTGTGTATGTGCACACAAAAGAAAAAAATCTTAAAAAAAAACAATGATGAGTAATTAAAGTTCTCAGTAACTAGTTGCAAGTTCTCAAAGAGTTAAATTCTTTGTTTTGACAGCTAGTGCAAATGCTGCCTGGTCTCTGTTGACACCGTTCTGTTAACTTTTGTCCATGTGTTTTGCAGTCAACAAGCAGATAAATGACAAAGAGCGTGTGGCAGCTGCAATGGAGAACCCCAACCTGCGGGAAATCGTGGAACAGTGTGTCCTTGAGCCTGACTGAGACCATCTGAAAAGCCAGTGACCTATAACTGTTTGAGCTGTTTGTTTAAATCTTTGTTGAGTATGTAGGTGATTTGTACCTCAAAGCATTTTTTTAAAGTCTTTTTTTTTTTTTTTTTTTTTTTTTGGTTATTTTGAGACAGAGTTCCTCTGTGTAACAGCCTTGGCTGTCCTGGAACTCACTCTGTAGACCAGGCTGTCTTGGAACTCACAGAGATCTGCCAGCCTCTGCCTTCTGAGTGATGGGATTAAAGGTGTGCGCCACCTCCCAGGTTTTTTCAAGGATTCTTTCCAGTAGGCTTCAGTTACCAGGTAGAACCTAATTGTTCAGAGAGTAACATTCTCAGGATTTCTAACCTAAGTGATCAGACAGAAAAATATTTTCTAGTTACTATGTGTAAAATTGTTACTATTTTTCTGATGACCATTCTGATACAACTGCTTTTCATGTTAAATATCTACTGTGCCCAAATTATTTGATTTAGATGAACATCCTAATAAATACAATGATGATTCTTATAATGACTCACCTTAGGTTTCTACTGAACTGTGAAATTTTTTACTTGTTTTGTTTTCAAGACAGGGTTTTTCTGTGTAACCCTGACTGTCCTGGAACTAGCTCTGTAGACCAGGCTGGCCTCAAACTCACAGAGATTCACCTGCCTCTTTCTCCCAAGTGCTGGGTTTAAAATAAGCATGTGCCAGAATTGTAAATTCTAATATCAATGTTAACTTCTAACAGACATCTCCAAAGCTGTGCTCACTGATTATTATGCAGAGTGAAGTCTGAAAATGAATAGGAATTCTTAAGGGGAGATCCTGCCTTCCTCTGTGGGAAACCCTGGATCCACTTAGAGCTGAGGAGCATAATGTGGTCAGTTATATACAATTTAAAATATTTTATTTTATGTGTATGATGGTTTTACTTGTATGTATATATGTTCACCACATGCTTGCTTGGTGTCTAAGGAGTCCAGGAGAAGAGGTCAAAACCCCTGGAACTGGAGTTGCAGACAGTTATTAGCTGCTATGAGGGTATAGGGATTGAACCCCCCTCCAGCCCTGTGTTTGCACAATCTAAAGAAGTCTCCCTAAGATGAACTGGGGATGTAGCACAGTGAGAATGTTGTGCTTCGCAAGTTCAGGTACCTGGATTCAATGCCCCTCTAAAAAATGTACAGTGAAGTAGTTGTCCCAAAGTTTTTGTTTTTACTGAATTAATCTGAATGCTTGTTCTGCTCCCTCTTTATGTTTGGTTCAGGTTGATATGGGGGAGGAGTTGATTTGAAGTGTAAAAGGGTATGGCAGGCAGCTGGCAGCAGCCCCTAGTGTTCCCCACTACCTGGATTAGTGCTCATGTGCAGTTCCTCCACACTGAGTCAGAGCTGGTGGGCAGACCCTGTTAGAAATGGTGGAGGGGCTGCTTTTGCCTTCCTCTGCTGGGCTCTGAGAATGTTCAGACATCCCAGGGGAGATTTTCACAGGTAGAGGCCGCCCCAGGACCTCCTAAAATCACCGAGCACTGATTTGCAACCTGAGTGAACCTCCGTGGAAGGCATCTTCCATCCTCGTCACTGTGGGAAGTGGCTAAGAGCCTCCTGAGAGACCTGAGCTAGGACTGCCCAGATAAGCCACTCACCGGTTTCTGAACCAGAAGGCCTGTGCTAGAGACTGCACGTTTATTGCTTATTTCACTAAGATTTCTTTCGTGGGGAGGGGAGGCTTAGTTTGCTTTGAAACACTAAGTCACAGAGTGCTGGGTGCCAGTACCCATTTTGGCAGGAGGGTAGAGTGTGACACTTGGCACTCTGTTGAGGGGAATTTTAAGAAGCTAACTCAGAGTTTGTGCTGTCCGCCGGTGAGAGACTCATCAGTTCCTGTGGCAGGCTTAAGGGACAAAGTGGAAAAGGCCTAGAGGTTGGGAGCAATTCCAGCCTTGGAAATTTAGAACTACTTTTTTTTTTTAAATGCTATTTTCTTTTTAATTTTAAGTGTATGTATGTTTTGCTGGCATGTATATCTGTGTACCACATGTGTGCCTGGTGCCTGTAGAGGCCAGAAGAGGGCATCAGATCCCTTGAAATAGGAGTTACAGGTGGTTGTGAGCTGCTGTGTGGATACTGGGACTCGAACCTGGGTCCTGCAAGAGCAGCAAGTGCTCTTAACCGAGTCGTCTCTGGCCCCAAGGCTAACTACTGTGAAGGTAAAGCTGTGCTTGGGTATCTCATGAGTTTTGCTGTGGGTCATAATTGATGTATCCGCAGGGTCAGGGAAGCCTCAGCAGAAAGGGTCTGGACACGTGCTGCTGGATGCCCAGGGTTCGAGTGAAGGATAGCAAGTGGGTTGTCAGGGAGGAGAGGCCTCTGATAGAATCAGCGACTCAGGTAAGAGAAAGCATGAAGCCAACCGGCAGAGGAAGAACTGGCCATGTGTTCAGCAGCCCCCACTGGGCTCCCAAGGCTGGATAGCTCAGCTGGCAGGGGCTCCTGCTGCCAAGGCCGACAGCCCAAGTTCATTCCAGGGACCCAGATGGTGGAAGGTGAGAACCGATTCCCGCAAATTGTCCTCTGAACTCCACATATGTACCATGGTACAAGCACCACACACACACACACACACACAAGGACAATAAAATGTAAGAAAGAAAAGTGGCAGGAAGGAGCCTAGGAAGTGGCTCAGCGATATAGCGAGCCCTAGCACGTGTAAGGGTCAGTCCCCAGCACCACTACCAAACAGAAACAGACGATCCAACAAAAGTCGTGTGTTTGAAATCACCCATGGACAGATCAATGCTCTCCCAACAGAGCTTCAGGATAGTGGGGGATGGGAAAGGTCAAACCTGCAGCTGATTCCTGCACAGCACACGGGTTGTAGAAGCTTCTTTAAAACCCCCCTGGCTTCCTCTGAGATGCTGCCTTAGCACACAACTCTCCCTGTGTCCCTCCTTCCTCTTGAGACCATTGCATCATTAGCTTTGTGGGAACACTGTGGTTTCTTCCCTGTCATTTGCTGTAAGTTTCCATTGACGTCTCTTTCTCTTCCAGTTAAAACATATATTACCAGAACCAGGAGTGGTGAGCACGCCTGTAACCCAGTTCTCAGGAGGTAGAGGTAGGAGGGTCCAGAGTTCAAGGTCAGCCTTAGCTACCGAGGGAGTTTAAGACTGGCCTGGGCTATGAGACGGTCTCAAAAAACCCCAACCAAACAAAAATCTGTTACCTAGCATATGTAAATAGTGAAGTATTTCTGTTTTTTTTTTTCTTTTTTGACATAAAATTTTGTTTGTTTGTTTTGTTTTTCCGAGACAAGGTTTCTTGGTCTAACACTCTGGCTATCCTGGAACTCACTTTGTAGATCAGGCTGGCCTTGAACTCTGAACTCACAGAGATCTGCCTGTCTCTGCCTCCCAAGTGCTGGGAATAAAGGTGTGTGCCACCGCTGTCTAGCGACATTAAATTTTTTTTAAAGATTTACTTTATATATATGTGAGTTTCTTGCCTTACATGTATGCATATGTACTGTGTGCATACTGGGTGCACACAGAGGCCAGAAGCAGGTTTCTGGAACTGGAGTCATGGACCATTGTTAAACTGCTATTTGTGTGCTGGAAACTGAACCTGGAACCTGGGTCCCTTGCAAGAGCAGCAAGTACTCTTAACTACTGAGAGCCATCTCTCCAACACTTTTTTTTTTTAAGAAATGCTCCTAATATTTTGTTAGGCTATGGCTTATTACATGTTTATTTTGAGATAAAGTCTCACTATCTAGCCCAGGTTGGCCTCAAACTGGACTCAAGAGATCCTCCTGTCCCAGCCTTCTGTGAAGCCTGGGACTTCCCGTGTCTGCTGTCGTACCCAGCACATGTCCCCTTTTCTCAGTCATCACTAAACATCTGTGGTGGTTTGAAAGAAAATGCCCCCCAAAGGGAGTGGCGCTGTTGGGAGGTGTGGCTTTGCTGGAGGAAGTGTGTCACTGTAGGGGCGGGCTTTGAGGTCTAGTTGTAGGAAGTATGTCACTGTGGGGGCGGGCTTTGAGCTCTCTTGCTTAAGCTTTCCTCAGCATCTTAGTTCACTTCTTGTTGCCTGCAAGATGCAGGACTCTCAGCTGCCTCTCCAGCACCACATCTGCCTGCATGCCACCATGTCCCACTGTGACGATAATGGACTGAACCTCTAAATCGTAAGTGAGTCACCCCAATTAAATGATTTGCTTTATGACTGTTGTCATGGACATGGTGTCCCTTCACAGCAACAGAAACCCCAAGACAATACCTCTTCCTAAATTACAATTCACTACAAAGTGGTGTTTGGAACCGAGAGTAAGTGTCTTCCTGTGGAGCAAGGCCGGGGCAGGTGTACCTGGTATCTGCCCTGTTCCATTTCTCCCACCTAATGCACACGTGTGTGCACACACATGCCACGTAACCATTGCTTATGTTTAAAACAATGGTTCTCAACCAGTGGGTCACAACCCCTTGCTGGGGGCCGAATGACCCTATCCTAGGGGTCATCTACGACCATCAGAAAACACAAATATTTATATTGTGATTCATCACCATAGTAATATTACAATCATGAAATAGCAGCCAAAATAATTTTATGGTTGGGGATCACCATAGCATGAGGAACTGTATTAAAGGGCCATGGCATTAGGAAGGCTGAGAACCACTGTTCTAGAAGACAGGACAGTCATTGTCTGAGAGGGTTTCTGGGACTTGTGATGTTGGGACTCAGGAAACCACCCCTCAAATGTGTTTTGGCTGAGTACCGTGCACTAGGGAAACTGAGGTCAGCCATGATGACTCATGCATAGAATTCCAGTGATCTGGAGACTAAGGCAAGGGGATTGCCGTGAGTTCGAGACCAACCCGGGCTAAGGAGTGAGACCCTGTCTTAGCCCCCAAAATAATTAAGTCAAAGCCTCAAAAGCAAAGTGTCTGTCCTTCTTCCCTCCTGTGTCCTGTGCCTCTGTCCCTCTCTCCCTTGGAGTCATAGAAACCAGAAATTTTCTTCACCAGGGCAGGTCTGGGGACAGCCCCTCTTCCTGCTTTGGAGTGGGGCATAAAGAAACTCTGTTCTCCTTGGTCTGACAAGATCCTTGCTCAGAAGGTCCTATCCCATTCCCTGAAGGAAGAATGACTGCAGAGAAGCCAAGAGAAGTCTGGACAGACAGACCCTGCTATTTCCCTGCATGCTCATTACCTCATACTCTTCCGTGGCAGAGAAATTTCTTTGAAACAGAATGAGTTAGGAGACATTTTAGGGCAGCTGAGGGTCTAGCACTGTGGTAGAGCACTTAACTTATATACACAAGGCCTGAGTTCAGTCCCCAACTCTGCAGGAAAAGTTCCAGTAGTGCTGGCGTATCATCCTTGAGAGACTGAGCCAGCAGGATCCAGACTTTCAGACCACCTGTGCTACATGTAAGAACCCTGTCTGAGTTGCTGTTCTGTTGCTGTGAGGAGACCCAATGGCCAAGGTAATGCTTATAAAATACAGCACTTAACTGGGGGCTTGCTTGCAGTTTCAGGGGGCTGGTCACCATCCTGGCAGGGAACATTACAGAAGTCAGGCAGGCATGTAGCTAAGATCTTCCATGCTGATCTACAGGGAGAGGTAGAGACACTGGGCCTGGTGGCACACCTCTTTCAGTAAGGCCACACCAGGACCACCAACCAAGGGGTGGCACCACCCGCAAGGGGCTGGGCCCTCCCACATTATCACTAAATCAACAAATGTTCTATAGGCCTGCCTACAGCTTGATCTTATGAAGGTATTTTCTTAATTGAGGTTTCTTCCTCTCAGATATCTTTAGCTGGTGTCAAGGTGACATAAAAATATCCAGCATCGCCCCCATCTCAACAGGATAAAACTTGAGAGAGAACGAGAACACTTGAGACTTTTAAAAGCATATGCTCTGTTAGGGTCGTCTACCTCCACCCTAGTAGAGTAAGAGCAACCAGGATAGCAGGTGAACAAGGAGCGCCCAAGTTCCAGTAGCATTTATGCGTGGGGCCTGGGAGTGTGGCTCAGTTGGCAGTGTGCTTTCTTAGTGTACACGAACAAAGCCCTGGGTTCATCCCCAGGACCGTACCACCCAGGACTGGAGGGACGCAGCTATAATCCCAGTTTTAGGAAGTGGAAGCAAGGGGATTGGACGTTCAGTCATTTTAGGATACGTCTTAACAAGAATTTTAAGTCTTTGAAGAAAGAAATTGAAGAGGACACCAGAAAATGGAAGGATCTCCCTTGCTCTTGGATTGGGAGGATCAATATAGTAAAAATGGCAATTCTACCAAAAGCAATTTATAGATTCAATGCAATCCCCATCAAAATCCCATCAAAATTCTTCACAGATCTGGAGAAGACAATAATCAACTTTACATGGAAAAACAAAAAACCCAGGATAGCCAAAACAATCTTATACAATAAAGGATCGTCTGGAGGCATTACCATCCCTGACTTCAAACTCTATTACAGAGCTACAGTATTGAAAACAGCTTGGTATTGGCATAAAAACAGAGAAGTCGACCAATGGAATCGAATAGAAGACCCTGACTTTAACCCACAAACATATGAACACCTGATTTTCGATAAAGGAGCTAAAAGTATACAATGGAAAAAAGAGAGCATCTTCAACAAATTGTGCTGGCAAAACTGGATGTCAATCTGTAGAAGAATGAAAATAGACCCATATCTATCACCATGCACAAAACTCAAGTCCAAGTGGGTGAAAGACCTCAATATCAGTCCAAACACACTGAACCTGATTGAAGAGAAAGTGGGAAGTACTCTACAACACGTGGGCACAGGAGACCACTTCCTACGTATAACCCCAGCAGCACAGACAGTAAGGGCCTCATTGAATAAATGGGACCTCCTGAGACTGAGAAGCTTCTGTAAAGCAAAGGACACTGTTGCTAAGACAGAAAGGCAACCCACTGACTGGGAGAAGATCTTCACCAACCCCGCAACTGACAAAGGTCTGATCTCCAAAATATATAAAGAACTCAAGAAACTAGACCGTAAAAGGCTAATCAACCCAATTATAAAATGGGGCACTGAGCTGAACAGAGATCTCTCAACAGAAGAAGTTCAAATGGCCAAAAGACACCTAAGGTCATGCTCAACTTCCTTAGCGATCAGGGAAATGCAAATCAAGACAACTTTAAGATACCATCTTACACCTGTCAGAATGGCTAAAATCAAAAACACCAATGATAGCCTTTGCTGGAGAGGTTGTGGAGAAAGGGGTACACTCATCCATTGCTGGTGGGAATGCAAACTTGTGCAACCACTCTGGAAAGCAGTGTGGAGGTTTCTCAGGAAATTCGGGATCAACCTACCCATGGACCCAGCAATACCACTCTTGGGAATATACCCAAGAGAGGCCTTATCATACAACAAAAGTATATGCTCTACTATGTTCATAGCAGCATTGTTTGTAATAGCCAGAACCTGGAAACAACCTAGATGCCCTTCAATTGAAGAATGGATGAAGAAAGTATGGAATATATACATATTAGAGTACTACTCAGCAGTAAAAAACAAGGACTTCTTGAAGTTTGCAGGCAAATGGATGGAAATAGAAAACACTATCCTGAGTGAGGTAAGCCAGACCCAAAAAGAGGAACATGGGATGTACTCACTCATATTTGGTTTCTAGCCATAAATAAAGGACATTGAGCCTATAATTCGGGTTCTTAGAGAAGCTAAATAAGAAGGAGAACCCAAAGAAAAACATATAGGCATCCTCCTGAATATTAACCTTCATCAGGCGATGAAAGGAGACAGAGACAGAGACCCACATTGGAGCACCGGACTGAAATCTCAAGGTCCAAATCAGGAGCAGAAGGAGAGAGAGCACGAGCAAGGAACTCAGGACCGCGAGGGGTGCACCCACACACTGAGACAATGGGGATGTTCTATCGGGAACTCACCAAGGCCAGCTGGCCTGGGTCTGAAAAAGCCTGGGATAAAACCGGACTCGCTGAACATAGCAGACAATGAGGACTACTGAGAACTCAAGAACAATGGCAATGGGTTTTTGATCCTACTGCACGTATTGGCTTTGTGGGAGCCTAGGCAGTTTGGATGCTTACCTTACTAGACCTGGATGGAGGTGGGTGGTCCTTGGACTTCCCACAGGGCAGGGAACCCTGATGGCTCTTTGGGCTGACGAGGGAGGGGGACTTAATTGGGTGAGGGGGAGGGAAATGGGAGGCAGTGGCGGGGAAGAGACAGAAATCTTCAATAAATAAATAAATTAAAAAAGGATACGTCTTAAGTTTGAGATCTTGTTTCAAAACAAAACAAAAGTTTATTCATGAACATAACCTAAATCATCACCATTATTGATTATTACAATTATTATGATGTTAGGCAGGCTCACGTTATGTATCTCTGGCCAGCCTCGAACTCAACACTTTACCTATCTTTGCCTTCTAAGTGTACAAGCCACCGTACCTAGTGTAAAATTTAATTTCATGTTATTTTTCTTTGTCCTGAACTCTCTCCTCCCCTAGTCTCAACCAGTTAAGAATATTGAAACCCACTATAGCTTGAGGATTGTATAAAAGCAAGCACTGGACAACATTTGACCCATTGGAAGGTCTCAAGTCAATTTGAGAATGAATCGAAATGTATAAAATTTCCCCTCTCCCTAAGGGGTAAAAGGGCACTCACAGAAACAGTATCTGCCTCTAGGACATCTGGAATTGGCCCCACGTTAACAGCTCTGGGCTGTAAATAATAGGACTGAAGCTGGGAGTGGAGGCTCACATCTGTAACAAGCACTCAGGAGGCTGAGGCAGGAGCAATCCCCCCACCCAAGCTTGAGCCTGGACTACAGAGTGAGCCATTGGCTCACAAAACCAAAATAGCAACCGAATTAGACAAATAACTGGAGCTGAGCATTGCTTGCTGGTCCCTTCACAGCCTTCCAGACTGGTACCTTTTTAGACGCCTTCTCAACCCCGTGGGAAGCAAGTTTAAGTGCTTTGTTACCCAAACAGTGGATGTTTCCAGCAGGAGACAGTGGAGTCATGGAGGCTTGCTACAAAAGTCCCAGGGTTTCCACAGCCAGCTCAACTGGTGTCCTCCTGTACCAATAAGATGGTAGGTAGCACGCCTTTAATCCCAGCACTTGGGAGGCAGAGGCAGGCGAATCTCTGAGTTCGAGACCAGCCTGGTCTACAAGAGCTAGTTCCAGGACCGGCTCCAAAACCACAGAGAAACCCTGTCTCAAAAAACAAAACAAAACAAAAAAGATGGTAGAAAACAAGCTAGGGAACTCTAGGGCTTCGAAGTCATCCCTGACGTGCCGTTGCTGCTGAAGCTACTTGCCATGCCTTGTATGTTTTTGTGCAAGTCAGACCATCCGCAGGACAAGGACCTTGGTCCTAGCGTGATCTTATTTGGGATAGTTGTGCTGGGGGTGGGTACGTTGCTGTGTAAGGCTTTCTCCAAGTGCTGTTGCTTCCACAAAGACCCTTGACTCAGCTCATGTGACCAAGATCGCAGACCTCAGGATAAAGTGCACCTTGTTCTAATCCTGGACTCTGAGCTAGCTACGTATGGGCGAATTACCTAACTTCTCTGTACTTTTCCATCCCCTCTTCTGCACATGTCAAAAACATTACCTGTGTTATAAGGATGTTGTGAAGATTAAAAGAAAGAAAGCTGAGTGCTATGCTGGAAACCTAGCTTTGTTAAAAATAGCAGAGAGGAGCTGGGTGGTAGTGGCGCACACCTTTAATCCCAGCACTTGGGAGGCAGAAGCAGGCGGATCTCTGAGTTCGAGCCAGCCTGGTCTACAGAGTGAGTTCCAGAAAGGCCAGGCTATCCAGAGAAACCTTGCAAAACAAAACAAGCAAATAGAAGAGAGATGTTCATTGGCGCTAACTGGGTTCTCTTGGCTAGACGCGATTACTTGAAGAGAACACTAGATGGCAGCAAAGCGCAACTTTGACAGCATTGCGCTTCGAGGCGAAGGCGGCTTCCATACAGGCAGGAGACATCAGATTGGACCCCACTGCCGTGAGCTCTGCACTTTTGCTCCTTTGTTCTGATTGTGATGATTATAACTGGAAACTTTCTTAGGCGTGGAATTTATTTGGCAAAGGTCTGATTCTTTTTATCATCTATTTTATTTTATGCATTTGGGTGTTGTGCCTGCATATATTGTCTGCACACCGTGTGGGTGCTGGGATTCGAACTCAAGTACTTGAGAAGAGTAGCCACTGCTCTTAACTGTTGAGCTGTCTCTCGAGCCAGATCATGGTTCTTCTGAGGCACTGATACATTGCTGAAAATCATTCTGAAGAAGCTATACACAGATACACAGAATGTGGTTGGTGTGTCCCTGCCCTGCATTAACATCGGAGGTTATTACATTTTTCAAAAAATTGACCAAGGTAAAGGATGAAAACAAATGTCTATTTCTGTTTGCATTTGTTTGCTAAGGTAAAATGTTATAAAAGTCCCACTGGAGGATATATCGATCTCAAAGGATATGTGATATTGTCTACTTTTCTATTGATATTTCAGTTTTCAAACCTAACTGTAGGGATTGGAGAGATGACTCAGTGAATAAAATGCTTGCTAGGCCAGCATGAGGACCTAGTTCCAGCACCCATGGAAAAGCTGGCATGGTGGCCTGCACTTGTCATTTCAGTACTGGACAGTGGAGGCAGGAGGATCCCTGGGGCTTGCTAACCAGCCAGCCTGGCCAAAATGGTGACTTTCAAGTTCATAGACAGACCTTATCTTAAAACCACACCAATTACAATTCAGAGAATGAGAGTTTATGCAGAGTCCAGTCTGGTGCCTCCATCTATAACACAATTCCTGCACCTAAGGCTCATTGCCGTGGGGAGGGGGGGGGCAGAAAGATGATAAGAACCAGAGGACCAGGACATTTGCTGTGAGATTGTGTGTCCTAAAAATGTCCGGGAGACTACACTCATAAAGTCTCATTAACATGGATACTTCAAAGACCTGAATGACTCCAGACAAAGAACTCTGGGCAGCTGGGGCATGCTGAGAGGGGGAGAAACGGTCTTCCCTGGGAAAGAGTCCCCCAGTTTGTTGTCCAGTACCAAGTAGTTAGCCTTGAGATGATATACACAGAGGAAACGTGTGGACTGAGCAGGCTGCGTGTGTGTGTGTGTGTGTGTGTGTGTGTGTGAGAGAGAGAGAGAGAGAGACAGAGAGACAGAGAGAGAGACAGACAGAGACAGAATAACTAAAAAGTCATGAATTTGAGAGAGCAAGGGGAGGGCATGGGGGGATTGGAGAGAGGAAAGGAAGGGGAAATGATATAATTTTTAAAAATAAAATAAATGTTGGAGAGCAATAGAGGAAGACGCATGATGTCAACCTATGGCCTCTATGCTTGCATGCACAGGCAAGCACACACATGTGTACACCTTATCCCAGTGCACACATCCATACACACACAAAACCATTGAACCAGTTATATGCTTGTTTGTTATCCTGGCACCTGAAAGAAGGGTTGTATGAGCCAAAGCCAATCTGGACTACACAGGGAGACATGTCTCACAAAACAAAAACAAACAAACAACTGAAAAGCAGGGTCTGGGGAAATGGATCAGCGGGTAAAGTGCTTGCTGTGTAAACATGAAGACCCCCAGAAACATGTAAATAGATGCAGGGCAGAGGTGGTAGCAGCCTGTCTGTCACCCTAGCTTTTGGTAGCCGAAGACAGGGGAGCCCAGAACAAGCTGGCTGGCTGCCTTAGTCAGACTGGCATGCTCTAGGCTTAAGAGAGATGGTCTGTTCCAATACTGAGAGAGATTGAGGAAAACATCTGGCATCAGCATCCGGTTTCCACACACATGTGCACATACATGCATGAGCACTTGAACAAATAGGCATCCACCCACCTGTGAGCAGACACGCGAACACACACACACACATACACACACTCTTGTGGATCTGTGGAATATTCATTTACACTGTATGTGTTGCTATGATTAGTTAATTAACAAGCTGACCAGTAACTGGGCAGGAAGAGATTAGGCAGGACAGCCAGACGAGGAGGATGCTGGGAAAGAGGGCAGAGTCAGTAGTTACCAGCAGACCCAAGAGAAGCAAGATCGGCATTCATGCTGTGAGAAGGTACCAAGCCATGTGGCTGAACATAGATTAGAATATGGGTTAATTTAATGTAAGAATTAGGCAATAATAAGCCTGAACTATTGGTCAAGCATTTATAATTAATACTAAGCCTGTGTGCCAGTTATTTGGGAAGTGGCTGCCGAAACACAGAAAATCTCTGCCTACAAATGGTGCCCACATGTGATCATAGATCCGCATAAAATCTGAAAAGCTTTAAAAATGGTCCTAAACACACAAATATGAAATTAATTTCGGCTTCTTAGTCTAGTGTCTCTCATGCCAGCCACAGTACAGAGATGCATCTCCCGGCAGCTGCCAATGAGCCATGAGCTAAGCCACATGGCAGGTTCCCACGGTCTCTCACACAGTACAGAGAGGCATCTCTCAGCCACTGCTTGCAGGCCTAAGCTGTCAATGCAAGCTCTGCCAATATGCTGCATGGTGGGTTTGGGAGTTTGCTCATACAGACAGAAAAGGTTACAGATGTGCAGTAAAGACAGATTCAGGGGAAAAAAATTCTAAGTGGTTTACAATTTTTAAAAACATACATAGGCTTGGGAGAGAAAAGAAAAATGGTAGAAAATGTTCTTAAAAGGGAATAAAGTAATAAAAATTATAAAAAGCCACATAAAGATGAAAAATGCACACAGAGTCTGGATCCTGCATGTTATTGTGTTGTCTTTGAATTTTTTGGGCTGCTAAGAGACACTGGATTATAAAAACTAGAATCAGCCAACCTATCTAGAACAAAAAAAAATCATCTTTGACTGACATGTGTACAATGCAGTCTATTCTTGTATGAATATAGATATGCATATTACCTTTAAAAGTTTCTCAGAACAAGAAGACCAAATACTAATAAAAACCAGTGGCCCAGGTGGTCCAGTATTTCAAAATGCCTCTGTTACAGTCTCCTCAGAATTGTGTATCCAGAGCAGTTTCAGGGCTGTTGGCTGAGATGATCCAGCCTCACAGAATCTCCGACTAGGACTTGACCATAATCCTAAATTTTCTCAGGGTCCCACAAAGATTACCAGCACCCCCAGTAAAATAGGAAGTAGTCTAGAGAACTATGTCCACATTTCCAAAAAATGAATTATGCATGTTTATTATCATTTAAGGGGGCTCATTACAAGTTGTTATTGATAATGATCAAGAAAAAAGCTGAACAAAGGAGATTATATTCAGGGATCTTGTCCTAAAAAGAAAGAGGGGATATAGAAATGATAGGTTAAAAGGGTAGATTATGAATCTACTTTAATCCAAAACCAACTATTAATCTTATATATTTTACATTGGAATGGATTTTGGTTTATTGATACAAATGTAAAGTTAATTTTGTTATGCTGTATGTATATTTCTACTCTTGTTTAAGGTATTGTGTTTATGCAGCTCATTTAAAATATAATGTATAATTAAGAAATATGGATTAATAGTCCTCCCTAATGGTCAAACTTACAGTCATGTTAGGTATGTTTTCAAGGTCATACACTGATATATTTAGATAGATAGGTGGTCTTCAAACACTTCAAAGACCTATAGAATATGACATTTAATATGTTTAATAACCTAAGGTTTTCATCACAGTGGGACATGTCTGCTCCTGGCAGCACCAATGTACTCCAGAGAAGAGGATGGGCATCAAAGAAACTCTGTATGGTGTTTGTTCTCTTTATGGCAAAAGCTAGCCATGTGAGCAAAGAAGCTCCTCTTGCCTTGATTGCTGACAGATACTGTCTGAACTGGACCAGCAGGATGCAAGAAAGGTGACTGCCCAACTTTGCCAAGACCTTGTAGGACAGTCCTTCAAAATTCCCTCTTCACAGGAAAGTATATCAGATATGCTAGGCCTGTAGACCAGAGATGGATACCCCAACATTACAGAGGAACTTTAGGTGACTGTCTAGGTAGTCTGATGTCCCTGTCATTAGGTAATATTTCATCCTTCTTGGGTTTTGATGAAATTAAAGACTAAATAGTTAAACTTATCATTTTCCTTAGTTATGATATAAAACAAATTAGCTATGAAACATTAGACTCACTAAGATAAGACAGATAATATTTTCTTTAATTTTGTCAAATACAAATGGACTGGATATTGTAATTATAATTCTTACTTGATAACTGTTTTGTTGTATCTAATTTTACTATGCTAAAGTTAAACCTTCCTTTTTAATTAGACAAATGGGGGAAATGCTGGATAATAATCCTTCTGTACACTGTGAATATATGTTACTATGATTGGTTTAATAAACAAGCTGACTGACCAATAGCTGAACAGGATAAAGTTAGGTGAGAAAGTCAAACAAAGAATGATGGGATGAAGAAGGCAGGAATCAGAGGAGTCAGCATCCAGCCAGAGAACAAATCAGACACACAAAATTTGATAGAGGTAAAAGCCACAAACCTCATGGCAACATATAGATTAATAGAAATGGGTTAAGTTGTAAGAGCTAGTTAGTAATAAGCCTGAGCTATTGACCAAATATTTATAATTTATATTAAGTCTCCAAGTCAGTTATTTGGGAAGCAGCTGCAGGTTATTTGGGAGCAGGCAGTCAGGATAGGAAAACTCTGTCTACACACACGGGGTGGGGGCCTTAAAAATCAAATGAAGTCCAGTGGCAGTGTATTCAGAGGCAGGCAGAGCTCGGAGTTTGAGGGTGTCCTGGTATATAAAGTGAGTTTCAGGTCAGTCAGAGCTACATAGTAAGACATTTTCCTGAGGAAAAAAATAAACACACAAGATTGTCTGCTCAGTGAAGGAGATGTATACCTGTTTTCTACCTGGAAAGATGGCAATGGGTATAGTTAGTAGCCTGGTATTTGTGATGTCTGTAGGTTCAGGCCACACCTGAATCTCCCAGGATATTATGTTTGTTTATTCCAGACTCTTCCTCACTAGACCTTTATCTTGAGCGTTGTTTCCCAGTCAATAAAACCCATCCTTAGGGGAGATGTCACTTGTACTTTGTAACAGCCTAGGTGATCTCTGAGCTACCTGAAGGGTCAGGCCACTCCTGGTTCCCCAACCTTTTATGTTGATGTCAGTCATTCTCCCTAGACCCTTATCTTGGACACTGTTTCTGAGTCAACAGTATCCATCTTGGTGGAAGAGGCCATATGTACTTTGTAAAGTTTCAATGTAAATGTGTCAAGCTTTGTTGTACACACAGGATTGAGTTAACTGCCATCAGGAAACTTTTCCCCCCCAAATTGTGCTGTGCTTAAATATACTTAAAATAAACCACTCGGGGGGCAGACTCCAGAAATTTGAACCAGCACCAGCCACTGAGTTGTGCTGAACTGGAGTCCTTCTTCCTAACATGGATTGCTAGTCTGCTAACCCTGGTGTTTGCAGAGACCCCCCACAGATTTTTGCTCATTTTCCATGGTTGGGCTTAAGTGATGCTCAGTGGTTAAGCAACTCGTGTAACTCCAGCTTCAGACGTGATGTCATCTTCTGGCCTCTGTAGTCACCTTGCATGCATGTGTCACAAACTCATGAAGGCACATACAGCTAAATAATAAATCCTAAAAAACAAACAAACAAGTAAACCTCTTTACAATTGCTTACTCTCAGTTTGATGAGCAGTGCCTCACTGTGATGCAACAGCAAAGTGCACAGAACCGTGTAGGTGAGAAGCCCTCGTCCCAAACCAGCTCTCTTCCTCTCTGGTTAATCATTTCTTACTTATTCTCGAGTGTTTTTTCTTTGGTAAACACCAATTCCCGTATGCATGCCTCTTTAGCATAGGTCATGTAGGGCCACTCTGCTCTGTGCTTTCCTTTATTCTTTTATATTGACAATGTATCTTTTGTATACCCCCTATCAATTTACAAAGCGCTTCCTCATAGAGTTTCCTTATAGCCTCATAGAGTTTCATTGTATGTATCCTACTGATGGGCATTTAGGTTATTCCCATCATGTTACCGCTATAAACAAAATGATAGTAGGCAACCCTAGACACTCCTCGTATTTGTCATGTATAAGTGGTCTCTAAGGGAAATGTCTGAAAATGGGATTATTAGGTAAAGACTGTACAGTTATTATTTAGGGAGACAATGGCAGATTGTCCTCTACAGAAACTGTACCAGTTCATACTGCTACCATTGGTGCTTGAATATGCTCACACAGGTGGGACATTATCAGACTTAGATTTTGTTCAAGCGATAGGGGAAGAGATCTACATTGGTAAAGTCCTGGTTTTTCTCTTAAGGCTTATATTGACCATCTTTTATATATGAATTAGAGGCATTTGTGCTTTTTTTCCTGTGAACTATTTGTTTTTTTTTTTCATGTTTTTAAAAGTTTTTGATTGATTGATTGACTGATTGACTTCTATGTATGCCTGTGGAAGTCAGGACAATTTTTAGGAATTGGGTGTCTCCATTCCATCTTGTGGGTCTCAGGGATTAAACTCAGGTCTTTAGGCGTGGCAGCAAGTGAGTTTACCTGCTGGGCCATTTTACCAGCCCCCCCTTATAAATTTTGAAGAACGTTTTGTTTCTTGGGGCTTTGTTGCTGCTGCCGCTGCTATGGTTGGGCTCGCTGAGCTGTTGTGGGTCATAGCAGCAGAGCATCCTCGTTGCTGGAGCCCAGAGGTTTTCCATCAGTATTCTCTGGCTACTTTGAGACAAAGACTCTCAGGTGAGTAAGTGCCCGTGAGAATGTGTGCAGGGCTCTAGGCCGCCTGGCTGGGAGACCTTAGGGGATCACCGTTTTGTTAGACCTCCACAAGGAAATCTGCGGACTGGACACCAACCTAATCCCACTGTCCATTTTTTTAAGTTTATTTTTATTCTATGCATGTGAATGTTTGTCTCCATGTACATATGTGCACCACGTATGTGCCAGAAGAGGGTATTGGAAAGCCAGAAGAGGGTATTGGATCTTCTGGAACTAGAGTTGCCATCAGCTGTAAGTTGCCATGTGGGTTTTGGAACTGACCCAGGGTCCTCTGTGAGAGCAAGAACTTTTAGTCACCAAGCCAGCTCTCCAGGTCCCTACTACCCAGTTTATAAGTAAACAAGCTAAGTCAAGAGATGGTGAATGAGCTGTCTACACCACATACCACTGAGAATCAGATTGTGGAGCTAAGCTATATGGAAAGTTCCCAGTTGCATATTTGAGAATCATCAGCATGAGTTAGGCAAGTCATATCTCTCTATTACTAAAATGAAATCAAAGGTAGAATAGGAGCCGGGCGGTGATGGCACATGCCTTTAATCCCAGTACTCGGGAGGCAGAGGCAGGTGGGAGTTCGAGGCCAGCCTGGTCTACAAGAGCTAGTTCCGGGACAGGCACCAAAGCTACAGAGAAACCCTGTCTCAAAAAACAAAAAAAAAAAAAAAAAAAAAAAGGTAGAATAGGGGCTGGGGAGATGACTTGACTTGGTGGGTAAAGTGCTTGCTGATTAAATGTAAGGACCTGAGTTTGAATCCTCAGAACATACATAAAAGTCTAGTGCTGTGGTGTAATCTATAATCCCAATACTTCTATGGGGATCCTGGGAAACATAGACAGGAGGATCTCCTGGAAGCTAGCCTGCCCAATGCACCAGAAAATAACCAAGAAAAGAGACACTACACACACACACACACACACACACGCACACACACACACACACACACACTTGAGGGAGAGAGGAAGAATGAGGGAGAGGAGAGATTAACAGGGTGGGGTTAGGATACATATGTTCCTTGTAATCCCTGGATTCTTCTATCTCAAGCACCAGAAACATGTAAATAAGAAAACATGTATGACTTTTTATGTCCTTTATTTATTTATTTTTTATTGAAAACAGGGACTAGGTTGTAGAAGGAGGTTGTTTGTTCATTTCCTGGCCACCCAGACCCAAAATAACCACACAGAAACTATATTAATTGTAATACTGTTTGACCAATAGCTTAAGCATATTTCCAGCAAGCTCTTACATCTTTTTTTAAAATATTTATTTATTTATTATGTATACAATATTCTGTCTGCATGTATGCCTAAAGATCAGAAGAGGGCACCAGACCTTATTACAGATGGTTGTGAGCCACCATGTGGTTGCTGGGAATTGAACTCAGGACCTTTGGTAGAGCAGGCAATGCTCTTAACCTCTGAGACATCTCTCCAGCCCCCAAGCTCTTACATCTNTGAACCTCTGTGGTATGAGGCCATTTGTTCATTTCCCGGCCACCCAAACTCCCGAAATAATCACACAGAAACTATATTATTTAAATCACTGCTTGGCCAATCACTTAAGCTCTTATATCTTTGATTAACCCATTTCTATTAATCTGTGTATCACCACGTAGCTGTGGCTTACCAGCAAAGTTCCAGCGTGTCTGTCTCTGGCAGGACTACATGACTTCTCCTTGACTCTGCCTACTTTCTCTCTCTCTCTCTCTCTATATGTATATCTTCCAGCCTGGCTATATTCTACCCATCTATAGGCTGAAGCAGCTTCTTTTATTAACCAATGGTAATAAAACATATTCATCGTATACAGAGGGGAATCCAACATCACTAGGTAGATTGGCAGGCACAGAATATCCTGATACAAACAAGGTGCAGTTGGGCAGGAAGGTGAAGGTTTGGTGGGTCCTGTTCACTTTGTTTGTGACCATTTCTGAAGGACATTTGCAGCATATGCGTCCACGCATTGGTGAATTTTATGTTCTTGATTATTTTTTTCTTAGAAATATTTAGAAAAAAAATACTGGGCCTGGAGAGGACTCTCAGTGGCTAAGAGTACTTGCTGCTGTTGCAGAAGACCCAGTCTGGTTCCCAGCACCCACATGGTGGCTCACAACTACCTGCAAGTCCAGTTCCAAGGGTTCTGATGCTCTCTTCTGACCTCCTTGGGCAGCAGACACTCATGTGACATCCATACCTACATTTGGGTAAAACGCTCATAAAACAAATAAATCCACATGAAAGAAATACATCTAGAAAAAGAATGCAATGTCCTGAACTAAGCCTAGTCGTCAGCCCAGCTACTAGGAATGCCAGGGCATAGAGATCAGGAGTTCAAGACCCTCCTGGTCTACCAGGAAGCAAATGTTGTAATTTAGTGAAACTAGGTCTCAAAATACTACTAATAATAATTAACACAGGGTTGGGTTGAAAAAGTAGTTTAGTGGTTGAGCACTGTCTACATGAGCGAGACCCCAGATTCCACCCCCAGTACTCTAAAAGTAAACAAACAGAATGTGACGCAGTTGTGAGAGCTGCATGGGAGAGTGTTGAAGCAAACAAGCCGCCCCGTTCATTAATTCAGCTAAAACTTAATGATTTTATGGAGAGATCAGAGGGCAACCATGTTTGCTGAATTCAGATCCCCACACCCCATAAAGCTAGGTGTGTAGGCTGGGCACGATGGTGCACACCTTTAATCCTGGCACTCAGGAGGCAAAGGCAAACAAATCTATGAGTTCACAGCCAGCTGGTCTATGTAGCAAGTTCTAGGCCAGCTAGGACAACATAGTGAGACCCTGTCTCAAAAGAAAAGAAAAAAAATCTAGATATAGCAGCACATGCTTGTAACTGTAGAGCCAGGGTGAGGGCAGAGACAGGGAGGTCCTAGAGCTCAGTGGTCAGCTAAAATGATGAACACCAGGTTCGGGGAGAGACCATGCCTCAAAAAAGAGAGAGCATCATAGAGGAAGATCCCTGAAGCTGACACACACACACCAAAACAAACACACACACATACCACACTACACCACACACACAAACACACACACCACACACAAACACATACATATACACAAACACACACACCATACCACATACACACAAACACACCACACACACCACACACCAAACAAACACACACAAACACATACCACACAACACACACAACACACACTACACCACAAACATACACACCACACACAAACACACATATACACAAACACACACACCACACCACACACACAAACACACCACATACACACCACACACACAAACACATACACAAACACACACAATACACCACACCACACACACACAAACACACACCACACACACACAAACACACAACCACACACACACACATGATCACTATGAGCATCAAGCACATTATTTCATAGTTATTTTCTGGAATGAGGAGGTCTCCATGAGTATAAGCTTACTCTTTTTAGCCCAGCCTTAATGTGAATAATTTGTTTGGTTGATTAACCTTATTTTCTTTAGTTATAGGTGTAACATGGAAACATGGGGAAAAAATGAAAAGCTTCCACAGTAGGAAATGCAAACTGGAAGAAGTCTTTCCTTGTGCCCATGCTTGTAGTATTCACTGATGTGGCCAGACTGTTTGCTTCTCTCACAAGCTGAACCCCCAAAGTGTCAGTGAGCAGGGGGGACTGTAGGAGGTAAATAGGTCATGAAGGCAGAGCATGTCCTTATAAAAGATTAGTGCTCTCATTTCAGAAGGCTCCAGAAGGAGCGGGGTTCCACAAGGCATCACCCCTAGTTGAGGGTCTGTGGCAGGTGATGGCTGCTGGGAAGAGGGGAGACCATTAGTAGGTTACCCATGGCCAGTGGATGGCCCTACACTCATGTACATGCAGAGACAACACCAAGAGGACTCATTTATAATCAAAGCAGAGGAGAAGGAGGAGGAGAGAGGGGGATTCGTTGGAGGATATCCAGGGGAGAGGGAAGGGAGAGTAGAGGATAGATAAAATCAAATATATGCACAAATATAATGTATACATTATATACATTTATGAAATTGTAAAGGACAGGCTGAAGAGGTGGCTCAGTGTAGGGATCACTGACTGTCCAGTTCCAGAGGACCTGGGCTTGATTCCCAGCATCCACATGGTGGCCCACAGATGCCTGAAACTCCAGTTCCAGGGGATCTGGCACCCTCTTCTGGCCTCTGAGGGGGACAGGCACACATGTGGTGCACAGGCATACCTGCAGGTAATACACCCATACACATGAAATAAATGATCAAAAAGAAATTATCAAAGATGAAATTAAAGAATATGTCTTACAAAGGTTCCAGAGAGCTCCACTGTCCTTTCCAACGCTGGTAAGAAGGCATCACGTATGAACAAGAAAGTGTGCTTTCCCCAGACACAAAATCTGCCAGGACCTGCAGCTTGGCGCTGCCCTCCTCCTGGACTGTTAAGAAACACTTCTACTGTTTAGAAACCACTTAGTTTAAGGCATTCTGTTGAAGCAACCCAAACAGTCCAAGACATTTCCTAAATCAACCACCTTCAACAATTTTTAATTTTGTTTTTTTTCTTGTAGTTTCTAAATTTTGTTTTTCTATCTCTTGACTTTGAAAGATTTCAAACTTACAGAGATGTTTCAAGAATTAAACTAGATTTTTTTTGTTTTTCTTTTCTTTTTCATATAGGGTCTCATGTAGCCCAAGCTAACCTCAAACTTGATATTCCTAGGATCAGCTTGAACTTCTGATCTTCCTGCCTCCACCTCCAGAGTGGTGAGATTATAAGTGTGCACCGCCATGTCTAGCTTGTGAGTACAGAGAATTGAACCTAGGGCTTCATGCAATTTTTTTTTCATTGTTAAGGTTTTTATTATGATGTTTTGGGCTGGGGATGTGACTGAGTTGTTAGGTTGTTTGCCTAGCATACACAAAACGCTGGGTTTGACCCCCAGCACCATATAAACTTGGCGTGGTGGTCCTAGCGAT
This sequence comes from Alexandromys fortis, assembly GCF_014885135.2. NCBI lineage: Eukaryota > Metazoa > Chordata > Mammalia > Rodentia > Cricetidae > Alexandromys > Alexandromys fortis. Next base: position 103,245 of record NW_026067900.1, read on the forward strand.
TTCAAGTTTGAGGCTAGCCTAGTCTACATGAGACTCAATCTCAAAAAATTGTATGACATTTGGACCTGTGCCTATAGGTAAACCATTTAATAACTTGTCCATAGGGTGATTCTAAGGATTAAATGTTAGCTGGTGGTCTAGTTTGTATTTTTAAGATAAAATATTCTTCCCTTCTTTATTCCTTTAAAATGTTTCCGCTATCCTTAGGGTTAGAATATTTCATAGTGATGTTACTTGACAGTATTTTTAAAGTTTTGTTCTACTTGTCACTTGGGGTGTGCCTCCCCACATCCCTCTGCCCTGAGATTGGTTCTCATAGTCCTAGCTGGCCTGTGAAACCCCCACACAGGAAGGGGGATTGGCAACTGAACAGCTCCCAGACATGCGAATATTTGCCACTTCTTCAATTCTCTATTTCCTGCTATATAATGAAAAAGCATAAGAATTTTGCCCTGAAAAGTATTCAGCATGGGGTCAAGGAGATCATTGGAAGCTGGTTCCGTGAACTCTCCGTCTGTTGGTATGATCCGGGTTAAAGGATGAGAATGCCCTGTTGGAGATGCGAGGCCAGGTAGCTCCCACAGAGGAAAGGGCTGGGGGAGCCTGGGTCCCTTCGCCTTGAGAGCAGGTCTGAAGGGAGGAGAGCAGAGGCCCACTCCTGTTTGGGACAGAGGCCACTGCAGATGGGTGGACATCATTTTCCAGGATGCAGCTGTCCTGAATGGGGTCAGCACAGGGACCGGGTTGAGACGGTGTCACTATGCAGACTCGGGAGGGCAGAACAGGGGCTCTGAGAGGGAGAGCCAGGACACACAGGGATCATGAGTCAGCCAAGGGTGTGGAAGGAGCCATCCTAAAGCCATTAGCCCTCATCAGGTAAGGCTGGGAAGGAAATGCTGTCCTTGCTGTCCTTCCCATGTGGATCTGGAAAAGGCCTTGGGTGGACCCCACCGTGTGTGGAGAGGGGACAGGAGTCAAGGACCTGTCAGCAAACGCAGGAAGGCGAAGCTGTCTCTTCAGCTTTGCAGATATGACTGAACTCAGGGAAGAGTTCCCGTCCTTGGAGGAGGGGGGAGCACCCCTACTGTTCCCTCCCAGGTGCTCAGTGCCCTTCTCTCTGATCTCCGGGTTCCTGCTGGACTCTGCCCCGACCCTGGCCTGGCATGCAGGCGCAGAATGCAGATTCCTGCATCTTTTCCTAGGCTATCCCCTCTGCTTGTCTCCAAGACCCCATGTTAGTGCCTCATTTCTCTATGGGAACAGCTCAGGCTACCAGGGGTGGGCACCAAGAAAGGTCTGAATGCATGAGGTGGACTCAGACCTTTGCTGAGACCTGGGTAGATGAAGGTGAAAATAATATTTCTGAGGTGGGGGAAGGAGCATGGCCGGAGACAGAGGCACAGACTGTCAAGGTGGGGGACCTTGGGTCACGGAAGGGAAGCTGACATCTGTGTTACTGCTTTCTCAAGTGTTTGGCTCTGAGAGGGAGAGAGGGAGAGAGAGAGAGAGAGAGAGAGAGAGAGAGAGAGAGAGAGAGAGAGAGGAGAGAGAGAGACCTGAAGGTGTAGTTATTCTCATTTCACAGCTGAGGCAACTAAGTCTTAAAGGGGGGAAGTGGCAGAATACAAAGAGGTCTGTGTGGTATCCCAACCTAAACTCATCGGTGGGTAGCCATAGGTTGGGGCCTTGGCCGAGTACCATATCACCAGACTCTGCCCTAGGCAGAAGGCAAATACGTGGGTCAAGATCCCTCACTGGAACCCCTCTGCTGGTCAGGAAACCCAGGCAGGCCATGACAGGCGGCTTCATACCCCCTTTTACACAGCCCTTTACACGCACACAGAGGTTCCCATTTTCCACACCCTCTTGTTCTCTTCTGGTCCTCCCTACCAACACAGCTCTTTTTTCAAGCTGGTCTCCAGGTTTCCCTTTCTCTCCAGGCCCTCAGGGCACAGACCTGACCCTTGCTGGCACTGGGCCTCCGCCCCTCCCCCAGTCAGTACCCTGCAAGTGCAGTGCAATGCAGGTAAGGTGAATGAATCTCCATCCTTCAAGCCATCCAGCGGCCAGCTCCTTCCCCTCCTCTCTCTTGCCCTTCCCATGGTGGGCTCGAGACCTTGCCGTTACAGAAGCCACTGGATCTTCCCACAGAGGAAGCAGGAAGAACTCTGTTGAAGTTTTTTCCACGCGCGAGTTCCGTATGTCTGGGTGTAGGAGAGCAGAGGGCATGGGGCTGGGCGGGCAGGGCTAGAAAGCTAGGTCACTGGGCCACCTTTGGGAAGAGGAGGCTTCCTGTCTCTGGCACCCAAGCAGTGAACCAGCTGTGGAGAGTCACCTGATCTGACCATAGGAGAGGTGTCGTACCTGGATCCATTGCCAAGACGTCTACACTGCAGACTTTATTGGGTCTTAGAATCTGCTCTGGGAAGGGTTGGGGCAGAGTGGGGGCAAAGGTGATTAAGACGTACCTTCTCCCCAAGGGAGCTCACACCCAGACATTTACAGAATAAGAGAAGTAGCTAACATTTACTGAACCTTTAGTGGAGGGCCAGGCACTGACCTCAGACTTTCAAAGGTGTTGAAAACTAACTGAATATGCTATTTTTAGCTCTATTTGACTTCTGGGAGTGAGACCCAGGGCAGTCAAGTCACGGTCTGGGGTCACAGCAAGAAAACATCAAACTCGTATCTACACTTGGACAACCCTTCTTAGTCCTCACGCCTTGCGTCACAGAAGCCAACCCCAGTGTCATCTGGCATGGCCAACCCGTACACCAGCTTCATTCCTACATTGTCTCTTTGTCCGGAGTTCATTAGGTCCTGTCAACTCATCGGGCACCGGGTGTGCTTTGGCACAGCCCCATGTTGCCTGCCCTTTGCTGCCTGCGCCTGGGACCTCTTTACCCATGGGCTTGTGTTGCCATCCTACAGCAACTTTGAGTTCTTCCAACACTCTCATTCGAGCTCCCGGAGCATCTGGCACAAAGCAAGCATTTGGTTGTGTTTGCAGTTTGGTAGATGGTGGAAGATACATTCATTTCCCCAGGTCTCTGAAACACTGGTGCAGTGGGCCTCAGCCTGTGCTGTGGAATCCCCTGAGGGTTCCACAACGCCTGATGTGCAGAACCTGTCAGATATCTTAATGTAAGTGATGCAGGATGTATGGTGTCTTTTGAGCACGCGACTGGAAGTAACCCTATTTTAGAGATGTTGGGCAAAGCATGGTGGCACACACCTTTAATCCCAGCATTCGGGAGGCAGAGGCAGGTGGACCTCTGAATTCAAGGCCAGCCTGGTCTACAAAGAGCGTTCCAGGAGGGCCAGGGCTACAAACAAAATAATCTTGTCTTGAACAATAATGCTAAACTAAAACAAAACAACCCCCCAAACCCCCAAATTTAAATAAATAAAAAGAAATGTGGGGTTAGGTGTTGTGGTGCACATATTCAGTCCCAGCACTTTGGAGGCAGAGGCGGGTGAATCTCGGTGTTTGAGGATAGTTAGGTCTACAGAGTGAGTACCAGGACATCCAGGGCTACAGAGAAACCCTGTCTCAAAAACAACAGCAAAGAAATGTGGATGCTTCAGTTGACGTCAGACATTGGGAGAAGCAGGAAAAGCTTGTGCTGTGGAGATGGGCAGGCAAGATTCACATCACAGCTGAGCCCTCATGTTGTGTGAGTCTGGGAAAAATTCACTTCCACATGCCTCAGTTACCTTATCTGTAAGATGGGAGAATAACAACCACGTTGAAGTAGAGTACTCCAAGTAAAGGCCTGAGAAGGTACATGTTAGAAGATGTGTAATGTGTAGTGGTTGTTAAAATCCATTACGTATTTGTCTATTCAATTCTTATTTTTTTTAAAGATTTATTTTATTTTAATTATGTGTATATGTATATGTCTGTGTTGGCATGCGCACATGTGAGTGCAGATGCCCCTGGAGGCCGGAGCCCCTAGAGCTGAAGTACAGGGCCTGTGGGTACCAGGGACTGAGCTCTAAGCCTCTGCAGTAACTTTATGGGCTTAGTTGCTGAGTCAGCTTTCTAGCCCCTCTGGCTTGTTTGTTTGTTTTTGACACTGGGTTTCTCTGTGTAGCCCTAGCTGTCCTGGAACTCAATCTGTAGACCAGACTGGCTTTGAACTCACAACTCACAGAGCTGTGCCTGCCTCTGTCTCCTGAGTACTGGGATTAAAATCATACACCAACACCATCCGATTTCTCTCCCTCCCTGCCTGCCTCCCTCCCTGCCTCCCTCCTTCCCTCCCTCCCTCCTCCTCTTTTCTTCCCTCCCTCCCTTCCTTTCTTTTGTTTTATAGATGGCCTCCTGCTCTGTTGCCTAGGTTGGTCTTCAACTACTTTGATCAGACAACCCTTCTATGTGGGTCTTTTGAGTGCTGGGATTATAGGTGCATGTCACCTTGCAGGTTATCAGCATGTGATTATCTAGCATCTTCTCCTGGGTGTGATGCTAATATCCATTGTCTTTTGGCAGACAGAGTCACCTAGGACACACACCTCTGGGCATGTCCAAGAGGGAGTTTCTAGGTTAACTGCTGGGGGGGGGGGCACGGACCCAATCCATATGTGAATGGTTCTAGTCCATGGGTCGGGCTTTGGGCTGAATAAGAAGGAGAAGGAGAGCTGAGCAAGCATTCATCTTTCTCTGCTTCCTGACTGGGAATACAACGTGATCCGCTGCCTCACACGCCTGCTGCCACGGTGGGCTGCCTCACGTTCCTGCTGCCACGGTGGACTGCCTCATGCTCCTGTATGCCCTTGAACTGTGATCTGAAAACAAACCTTTCCTGTAGTTGGTTGTTTTACTCTTTGGCTCTTTGGGGGCTTGCCACCCAGCTCCCAAATGAATACATATGGAGTCTTATTATTACATGAATGCCTGGCCTTAACTGACTTGTTTCTTGCCAGTTTTCCTTAGCTTAAATTATTCTGTATATCTTCTGCCTCAGGGCTTTTATCTTCTCTATTTCTATATAACTTTCTTTACTTCTTACTCCACAGCCACTGGGTGGCTGACCCTTGGAGTCCTCCTCTCTTCTTTTTCTTGCTTCTTTTCCCCCAGGTTTCTCTTTTTCTTTATTCTCTCTGCCTGCCAGCCCTGCCTGTTTTTCTCTCTTGTGTATCACAAATCCTAGTCGGTCTTTTTTTAAAAATTGTTTTTATTGAGCTATATATTTTTCTGCTCCCCTCCCTTCTAGTTGGTCTTAATAAAAACCCAGAGTCAGATATCAGGGTAAATGCTGAAAGAACAGAGAGACAAAGGAGAGAGCCACAGCCAACTTTTCCTTTGCTAACTCCTCAGCTAAAAAGGGGGCCAAGCTCCTATCTTCATCCTGTCTTATCACTTCCTCTCTCTGTCCAGCCATATCGCTTCCTCTTTCCTCCTCCTAAATGCTGAGATTGAAGGTGTGTGCCACCACTGCCTGGACTCTATGGTTAACTAGTGGCTATCTCTGATCCCCAGGCAAGCTTTATTTTTAGATCACAAACAAAGTATTTCCACATTTCTCCTATTTTGTCTAAAATAAAAATTAAAAAGGTTATAACTAACATAATAAAAACTATATATCATAAGTACAATAACTATATGCAATATATACCAGCAATAAATACATCAACAACATCTAGTCCATTATCAACTGACAAATTTTGAGAAAATACTTCATATCTATCTTATCTTGGTGAATTCAAAAGATTGTACCTAATTCCCTCTATCCCAACTTATATTACCAAGCCAAAGCTATCTTCTTGTGTCTTTGAACTATATACACTTTACATTTCTTTAGTGAATTTTTCTTCTTTCTGTCTCTGTCTCCGTCTCTGTCTCTGTTTGTCTCTCTCTCAAGACAGGGTTTCTCTGTGTGACTTTGGAGCCTGTTCTGGTACTTACTCTGGAGCTCAGGCTGGCCTTGAACTCACAGAGATCCACTTGCCTCTGCCTCCTGGCATTTAAAGCATGTGTCACCACTGCCTGACTTAAAGATGAATATATTTCTTTTTTTTCTTTTTTCTTTTTCTTTTTTTTTCCCTTTGGTTTTTGATACAGGGTTTCTCTGTTAGCTTTGGCTGTCCTGGAACTTGTTCTGTAGACCAGGCTGGCCTCAAATTCGCAAAGATCCACCTGCCTCTACTGCCAAGTGCTGGGATTAAAGGAGTGTGCCACCACCACCCAGTGAATTTTTTTTCTGAATCTGATAACAAGGACAATTTCAACTCCATCAGAGACCCGAGAAGGAAACAATACTACCTGAGTAAGCAGAAAGTGCAGGCATGTGAGAAAACAACTGACTTCCTGAATAGTCACCCAAGTTTCCTCTGTAATTTTGGGGCATCCACCTTTGACCTACAGGCCTAGACTATATGACAGACTTTTCTGTGAAGCAGGATACTCTGAAGGACTGTCCTACCTTGTCTTGGCAAAGTTAAACAGTCACTTTTTTTGTGTCCTGCTTGTCCAAATTGGACTGCATACTGTCTGGAGTTGAGGCAAGGGCACTTGCTTGCCAAGTGGCTTGCTTTTGCCACAAAGAAAGTAAACTTGATATGGAGTTTCTTAGATGCCCATCATCTTCTCTGAAGTAGATTGGTGATGCCAGGGGCAAACATGTCTCGTTGTCATAAAAAAGGCTGTTATTAAAACATATTAAATGCCATATTCTGCAGATCTCTGAAGTGTTTGAATATGACCTATCTAAAATCTGTTTGACCTTGAGGACATACCTAATATGACTACAAGTTCAATTGTAATAGGTGACTAACTACTTTATTTCTTTATTATCCTAAATAGCTTGTAATAATAACTTTCAAGGACTAGGAATTTGTATTACATTGTTAGATGAGCTATATAGGTATGCTGCCTTGAACAAGAATAGAAATGTATGTATAGTATGTTCTAACCAAAATAACCCGAAATTTGTATCAATATAAAAATATCTGTATCAAAATTAAATATTTTAAACTAGTAGTTCATTTTTTGGTTTAAAAGTAGATTCAAACTGGGCGGTGGTGGCGCACACCTTTAATCCCAGCACTTGGGAGGCAGAGGCAGGCGGATCTCTGTGAGTTCTAGGCCAGCCTGGTCTACAAGAGCTAGTGCCAGGACAGGCTCCAGAGCTACAGAGAAACCCTGTCTCGAAAAAAAATATCCCACAACATTCTCCTTTCTTAAGTTGCTTTTGCCATGTTTTGTTTCCAAAAAGTCACTACTGCAGGGAGCGAGAGAGAATGAGACAGCTGTGTGTTCAACGTGACACGCTTTTACTAGGTTTGAATAGCATGCAATCTGCTAGTTCAAGATGGACAAAACATTGTTTTCGCCCTGGTTGGAAGTGGATATTAGTCATTAGGAAAACATGGGCAGGGAAGTGGTGAGAAAGAGCTAAGAGTGGCAGGGTTCACACGTGAGTGGACCCCAGGAGTGCAGGAGCATGAGAGACTTGGTTTGTGTCAGCAAGGCTAGGACGGTTTGTTACACAGCAACAGAAGCAAGCACTGGAAGGGAGGTTTTGGAGCTGGTTGGAGGATGAGGGACCTCCCTAGTGTGGTGACATCTCACCACCAGGGCATGTCCTTCTCTCTGCCCACTGACGGCAGAAGCCCCCAGAAACCCGGAAGCTGCAAGCTTGTCTGGTCAAATGTGAAGGTCTGGGATCTGTCTGCACTGAGACTGAGTTGGGTGGAGCCAACTGTCGGTGTCCCGGTATTGAAAAGGCTGAGGGACAGTGTGCTCCTCGGGTGCATTAGGGACAGTGTGCTCCTCAGGTGCATTAGGGACAGTGTGCTCCTCAGGTGCATTTTACCTGTTTCCGCTCTCCAATCACTCATGACCACGCTGGAAGCCACTAAAAGAATTCATGCCAGGGTTGGGAAAGATGTCTCAGAGGTGAAAAGCACTGACTGCTCTTTCAGAGGTCTTGAGTTCAATTCCCAGCAACCACACGGTGACTCACAACCATCTATTTAAAAAAATTGTTTCTACTTTCTGGTGACCTGACAAAGAATGGCGGACCAGGACTTTGGATCATGCCCTTGACTCAGAACCTAACATCCTCAGCTCTCGGAAGGATCCCTGTGGGTAACTGTGTTACTTTGCTTGTTACTGTGAGAAGATACCCAAGGGGTGGGGGTGGGGGTGAGTCATCAAGAGAGGGGTTATTTTGGCTCCCAGTTCTAGGGTGTAGTCCATCAGGGCAGCAGGAGTCTGATGCAGGAGGGAGGGAGAGAGGGAGGGAGGGAGGGAGGGAGGGAGGGAGGGAGAGAGAGAGAGAGAGAGAGAGAGAGAGAGAGAGAGAGAGAGAGCGAGAGCGAGCGAGCCAGTGAGCAGAGAACGAGCACGGGAAGCTGAATGCTGGTACTCAGCTAACTGAGGAGAACCCTAGAACCTTCACAAACCTAAAAGGTCATACATGAAGATCTGGGATCTTCCCTGAGGCTGTCCCAGACACTGGAGCAATGACCAGAGTAGGATAACACTCACTGTCCTCTGTTTCTCCCCTCTCCTCCCCTTTTTGAAGTCCTGGATCCTAGCCCATGGAATATTGCTGTCCACATCTAGGGTGGGCTTCACCAAAGCTCAGGTAACTCAATCTGGAAATTCCTATAGGCATGCCCAGAAGTTTATCTCCTAAGGGACTGGACATCCAGCCAAACTCACTGGCTCAGTGATTTAGGGCTGGGCGCTCTAGGCAACATTCCTTATTTCCCTCCTTGATGGGCCTCTCTGGTCTTAAACTGGGACCACTGAACTTGGCTTCAGTTTTGTGTCCACCCACCAGCGCTACCATACGATCTCTCTTCTCCTTTGATATTTTCTGGCAGAAGGAAGAGAGGAAGAATTCATTCCCAAGTCCTTCATTAAGACAGGCTTGATGGTGATACAGGGACTGGTGCCCGGGCTGGCGTGGGAAGGGCAAACGCGGGCAGACCCCAAGCTGGGCAAGGGGGTGAGTGGGGGACGCGAGTTTCCTGCCTTTCTTATATGAGACAAAGGAGGTGAGGTCCCTCTAGAATCCGTGCAGTCCAAGGATACTCGAGTTGGGAGTTGGGTAGGGGGACATCCTCAGGGTGTGCGTAGGTGGGTGACGAAGGGCAGAGAAATACTATTTTCTGGGCAGTTGGACCGGGCTGTATAGTCATGGAACTCATTGATTTCACCCAGACGGCACAGCACGTGAGCGACAGGGCGGGAAAGGATGCAGGGAACCTGCTGGTCGCTTGAGCGGTCGAGCCCTCACCTCGGGGCGGTCCCTCGGGGGTTCCAGCAGGGGGCGCCCCGAGCCCCGGGCCGAGTGTCCGGGCGCGCCTCCAGCCGGCGCCTGGGACGGGGCTGGCCGCTCCGCCCCCTCGACTCCCCGGCAGCTCTGCGGGAGGACGCCGGGCGCAGGAGGCAGAGTTGAGCAGAGCGAGCGCCGCACACCCCGCCGTGTCCCGGTACCCGTCCTGCCCGCCGCACAAGCAGCGCAGCCTCTCGCCGTGAGTAGCGCCCGGGACGCGGGACTCGACGGCAGCCGGGGCTGGGGTGGCGGGACATTGCCTGTCTAGGATATGGCCCTTCTGCGGTTTGTGCGTTGTGGCAGCACCCGGAGGCCAGTCTGCACGCTGCTTACCTCGGGGTGCCTCCTCTGCTTGACACTCTGATCCTGGAGACGCGGTAGGGAGACGGACAGTGTCTGACATCTGTGTAGAAGGGAAAGAGCGCTACATCAAGTTGGCTCCCTCAAAGGGGACCAGTTTCTGTAGGAAGGAGACAAGCCCAGTCTCTGTGGGGGCTCACACCTCCTCCTCCCACCTCGGCCCAGGAGGTTACTTCCTGTGAAATGAACCTCCAGTGTGGCCTAATGAGTTGTGGGCAGGTGGAGGGACACTCCCTGGCGCCCTGTCCTCTTGAATCTGAAGGCAGCTGGGCGCTCTTTTGGTTTCTGACATTGGTTCCCAAATACGTTAGCATCCTAGGGGAATTTTTGTTGACAAAGAGACCCTGGCACCTTAACTGCTTCAGAGTTAAGCTTAAAGCCCCGTTTTCCTCCCCATCTAGCCTCTGTTAAGTTTTTAGCATCTAAAGTGATGGCATTGCTAGCCCAGTAGCTTGCTGGGAGGCTCGAGGAGGGGTCAGGAATGGGTGGGTTATCTGCTACCCCAGGGGCAAGCTTCTTGCTGGCAGGAATAAAAGCCAGCTGACCCTGACCACCTTTCTAGAGCCTTCCATCCTGTCAGATGGTGGGGGGGGGGAGGGCAGGGGGAGCAAACAATCCAGCTGCCCAGAGAAGCTGAACCTTCATCAAAACATGGAGTTTTTCTCATGTCAACTCAGGGAGGCAGCTTCTCCAACCTTCTCTGAGCCCTAAGCTTCCTTATCAGGGATTGTCCAAAGGGGTTCTGTGATGCTCAGGTCCCCTCCCTTCTTCTGGCAGCTTCCCCAGAGCCTGAGTTATTCTTCATAGGTGTGTGTGGTGTTTCAAACCACTGCCTGCCCGTGTCATAGCCTGGTTTCTCTTACTGGATTTGGCTGAGGGAGGGTGAGACGCTCAGAGAGTTAACATCAGAGTGAGGTTTCATAGAATGAGGGAAGATAGCAAATATTGGGGTGGTGTTCCAGACTTGGGCATCTGCTCCCTCCTTGAAGTTGTCCCCCAGAAGGCCACAGGCTTTCCAATCCTGAGCTACCCTTGAAGGAGTTGGGTGGCTCTCAAGAGAAGCCCTGGGAAACTTGATGGCGTGGGTGTGTGATGGTGGGTAAGTCCCTTCCCCTGTCTGGACCTCCTGTTGTCAAACAAGTGAGTGAGACCAGACCCCAGTGGGTTCGGACTTTTGTTTTGAGGTGAGTTTTTACCCCAAACCCCAGTCCACAGCAAGGTGTGGGAGTACGCTGGCCCACTTCCTCACCCCGTGACTTCTGAAGAGGAGATTAAACTGGAAAGGTATTTGTGAGATTCCTTTCTGTGGGGTCCTAAGAAGTTACCTCCTAGACTGTTGCTTGGTGTTAGGGCCATGGACAAGAAGGTGAATTACCAGGATTCCTTGGGAGAAAGTGAACACCCAGATGGGTATCATCTTTGAACTGTCTGGAGCTGGTAGCCCGAGTCTCTGATCAAAAATTATAGTCGCATCTCTTGCCTCTGATATGTGGTTTCAGCCTTTCAAACTTGGTGATAATTCTACCTTAGAGTCACTGTGTACATGACTCTAACAGTGTACGTAAGTAAGATGCAGACTGATCTGTGGAGGTGTTAGAGAAGAATGACAGCCGCCACTAGGTGTCTGAGCTGTGGTCTCGAGAAAGGAGGCTGGGCACTAATAGCAATTCAACCATTTATAGAGAACTTGCCTACGGTAGCCACTGCAAAGGGACAGAGGTGAGATTGCTACAGCCTTTGCCCTTTTGGGGCTCCAAGACCGTTCCACATGTATCACCTCATTTGTAAAGTAGATATTTATGAGGAGCCTGGAGAGATGGCTGCTTTCCCAGAGGACCTGGGTTCCGTTACCAGCACCCACAAGATGGCTTACAACCATCTTTAATTTCAGTTCAGAGGGTCTGATGCCCCTTTCTGGCCTCTTTGGGCACTGCACACATACATGTAGGCAAAGCAACTGTACACATACAGATAACTACATCTTAAAAATAAGTTTAATGAATAGATAGTAATTTATGTCCCCCCCCCCTCAGGATCTCATATAGCCAAGGCTGGCCTTGAATTCATCATGTAGCTGAGGTTGACCTTGAACCTCGACCTTTGTAGTGCAGAGATTTTTAAGTTTGAGCCACCACGCCTGGTTTATGGAGTGCTGAGGATAGAAGCTATAGCTGCTTTGTGCACTAGGCAGGCACTCGACCAACTGAACTATATCCCAGCACTTTTATTTTTCCATTTCTTTTTCTTTTTGGAGATAGGATCTTACCTTAGAGCCCACACTGGCCTGAAACTTCAGGATACCTCCTGAGTGCTGGGATTACAGGTGTGTGCCAGCCGTATCCAGTGCATTTGGTGCTGGGGATGGAAGCCAGGGCTTTGTACATGCTACATACATACCCTGATAACTGAGGCATATCCTCAGCTCTGTGGAGAAGCAGTCTCCGAATTGAATCAGACAGTATGTAATCTTTTCTCGGGATCTGGTTTCTTTTGTTCTTCACGCTTGTGAGATTTGCCCACATCACAGCACTTCGCGGCACTTCCCTAATTCGCACGGTTGTATAGTGACTCCATTATGTATGCATATTCAGTGGGTCTACCCATTGTTTTCTAGACAGTTCCAGTTTTTAGTTGTTACTAGAAGTTTACTTGTTGCTAAATGGGCCATTCTAGAAAACAGCCACGCAGGTTTCCTAACAGTATGTTCACAGAAATGTTTCCACGGGACTCAGAGTGATTTTTCCCAGTGTGTCTCTCCCCTGGAGTGTCTGGGTATTCCGCACACTCAACAGCATCAGGGTTGACTAGGCCTGTTTTCCGTGGAAGTTAATTTGAAGCTCAGAAGAGCTATCTTGTGCTCAGTGAAGGGCAATGTGGCTGAGCAGCAGAGCTGGGATTTGCCACGTCAAGCACAGGCTCTGTCTTTCTCCCAAACTTATTTTCACGTGTATGATTGCTTTGCCTACATGTAGGTCTGTGCACCACATTTGTGTCTGGTGCCCACGGAGGCCAGAAGAGGATGCCAATTCTGCCGGAAACTGCAGTTACAGATGGTTGTGAGCCACCATGTGAGTGCTGGGACTTGAACCCAGGGCCTCTGCAAGAGCAGTCGGGGCTCTTAACCACTGAAACAAGTCTCCAATCCCTTTGCCTTTCTTTTTGAGACAGGCATAGATTATGGTCTCGAATGAGAAAATTCTAACCTAATCCTATTAGGAGGACTTTTCTAGAATGGGAAGAAGGGAAGAACAGAGCCACGCAGCCTTGCAGAGAAGGTGACTAGACCTTGAGGGAACAGAGCAGCTCTCAGGCGGGCTCCCATGGAAAGAGCCCTCCTAGCGGTGTGGCATGGCTGGGTGAACCCATGAGGACAGGAAAAGTCCACTGTGACTGTAACTCAGGGTATGTGGAATAGGGCGGTGACCTGTGTCTGAGTTCACTTGCCCTCCACTTCACCCTGGTTCATTTTTCTGGGGGAAATCGGGGCTTCTCGGAATCTACCTCAGTCCCTGATGGCAGATGGAGCTGGCCTCTCACCAAAGGGAAGCTCATCGCTGCTGGGACCATTCTTCATGTTCCTGCCGAGAGGAATTGGAGGGGTTTTCTGTGCTCTCTCTGTGGGAGCTTGGTGTTCTCTCCTAAGAGCTGGATGGATGGTTTATTTGGAAGGCGTACTGGTTTTGGGCGTCTTGCAGGGGTAGTGAGAGTAAAGACAGGTTCAGTTTCTGATTCCGGTTGAGTCATACTTGCTAAGAGGACCCCAAAACCTCTTCCTGAGAAGGGAGTTGAACTGATTGACTTCATGCCATAGAAAACAGGAACACAGTGGCCTGGGACAAGTCGTGACAATAAAACCATCCTCCTCTGCACGGTATCTTACATCGTTTTTTTTGCACTGGATCCCCATGCTGGTATGTGAAGCAGATGCTAGGCTTCCTAGGGGTGTCTCCATTTACAGATGGGGGGCTGAGGATGAGAAAGGGAGCCAGCCTGCTGTGGGTGACAGGGATAGTGGTCTTTTTAGTGTCTGTGCACACTCAGGCCCGCCCCAGCTGCACAGTGGGCATGAAGGGTCATGGGTGTCCACAGGAAGGTGGCCCTGAAAGCAAGATCTGGGAGACAGGCCAGCTCTGTCTGGGGGTCTGAGGGATCTGTGTGCTTTGGCAGAATGAATGAAGGATGGGACACTTTGGTAATGGGGCTCTGGTTTGTGAGAACGACATCCCCTGAGATCCAGAACAGCCCCAATTTCTTGATGTTGGTGAGACCTGTCCTATGTGATGGTCCTTCTACTTACTCAACCTGGAAAGCACAGGCTCTCAGGGTCACAGCCTGAATATAGTTGGCATTTGATTGGCAGGCAGGAGAAAAGCTGCCCATGCTGGCCAAAATGGGCTGCGATACCTTTGCTAAGGACCCTTGAGTGACTCCATAGGCAGCTGGTCATATCTCACAAAAGGGCGCTGTCTTCAGGTGAACTCTTTGGGTAAGGGGATTGCAAGGGAAGATACAAGCCCTGCAGTGAGGGCTCCCTGGGGCTCGAACTGCTCTGTGTCTTTTGCTGAGGTGTCCCGTGCAGGCGGAGGTAGCTGCGTGCCACAGATGAAGAAACTGGGTTCCTCTGCCAAGTGATGAGGTCATAGAGCTAGATGCGGGTAGTACTGGAACCAGCACCCCAGGCTCCTGGCTCCTGGTGCTGTTTTAATTTGTCATACCGTCCCCACCCATGTTCCCTGTGAGGTGATGAGTGAGCACTTACCAATCCGTTCAGACTCGCTGTCGGGTGGCACAGCCCCCAAGGGAGCTGAAGTCATAATAAATCCCTTGTCTTTCCACAGTACTTAATCGCTCATGAAACAATTTCATGACTTGAAATTGATTTTTACGGTATTGGTCCCATTTTACAGATGGGAAAGCTGTATGTCTGGTCACGTAAATGATGATTTGCCCAGGTAAAACTGGGTCTTACATACTGGGCAAATATTCTACAGCCCTATATTTTAGCTTTTAAAAATATTATTTTATGTATGAAGGTGTTCTGCCTGCATGCTTATTTGAATATCACATGTGTAAACAGATTTTTCTTTGGGCTGCCATCTCACAAAAGATGACATGGAGATTTATTATTATTAAAGCTTGGCCTTAGTTTAGGCTTGTACTTAACTAGTTCTTATAACTTAAATTAACCCATATTTTAAAATCTATGTTCATTTATATGGCTTGGTTAACTTTACTCTGTTTTTCCCATCCTGCTTCCTTTCCTGCTGGTAACTAAGAGCTCTTGCTCTTGCTCTTCCAGAGTTCCCAGAACACATGGAGGGGCTCACAGCTGCCTGTCAGTCCAGCTTCAGGGCATCTGATGCCCTCTCCTGGCCCGCTTGGCACCTGCACTTGTGTGCACATATCCACATATAGACACATCCACATCCACACACATAAAAATAAAATGAACTTTAAGAGAGGAATGAAATCTATGTCTTAGCATCACTACTGCTGTGATGGAATACCACGACCAAAGCAACTTGGGGAGGGAAGGGTTTATTTGGCGGACACTTCCATATCACTGAAGAAAATCAGGGCAGGAGCTCAAATATGGCGGGAACCTGGAGGCAGGAGCTGATGCAGAGGCCATGAACGGGTGCTGCTTACTGGCTTGCCCAGCTTGCTTTCTTATAGAGCCCAGGACCACCAGTCCAGGGATGGAAACACACACAATGGGCTTGGCCGTCCCCTATCAATCACTAATTAAGAAAAATGTCCTACATCCGGATCTTAGTGAGGCATTTTCTCAATTGAGATGCCCTCCTTTCAGATGACTCTAGCTTGTGCCGTTGACATGAAAGTAGCCAGGACACTCGACATCATCTCCACAGGTGGGCCGCTCACACAGACCCGTCCTCAGAGAACAAGGCTGTGGGTGACTGAACCTCTTTTCTCCCTGCAGTTGGTTGCTTTTCAGACCCAGACTCTTCAGCTTGTGCTAATTTGCACGGCCGTCCTAAGCTTAGGTTTCTTTCCATTTCAGGATTGTATGGTCCAGGCCTCGATGAGGAGCCCAAACATGGAGACGTTCAAGCAGCAGAAGGTGGAGGATTTTTATGACATTGGAGAGGAGCTGGGGAGGTAAGAGATTGCGTTGAGAGGTGGAGGGGTGTCCCATGGGCCCACTCACTTTTCTGTTGCCTGGTTGGGGTTATAAAGCTGGTTTGTCACAGGGCTGTTGGGAAGCTTTCCAAACAAGCCCGGGGTTTATCCACCCTCTTGGGTGACGCTGCAGATCTGTCGCTCTCTGTAAATGACGTCAGAAGGGCTGCACAGCTGGGGTCTGTGTGTTCTGTATAGTCTGACAGCTATGGGACAACCTCATGAAACCTGTCCTCTTTCCCCCCATAAAGACCTCTCTCCAGGTTGGCTGGACATCTGACTTGTTGGTTTTTGTTCCTGGTGTCCCGTTGGGGTTCTCCATGGTTCCCCAGGATTTTCTTTTTTAAACTGGAGCCTGAATGGGAGGTGGAGTAATCCTCCTGAAAAGGGATTTATATTGAGTAACAGCCTTACCAGCCTCTGCAGGAAGGTCCTGGGATCTGAGCTGTTGGCTCAGCCGAGAGTAGGGCTTAACTAAACGTTCTTCTCATTTCAAAGTCATTATTTTGTGAAGGGAGAAATGAGATTTTCTGAAGACCTCCCCTCCCCCCCAAACTTCCATTTTTAAAAATGGGTGATGTTTAGTGACTGTAAGACACCAGTCCCAAAGCCCTGGTCTCCAGACCACGCAGGGAATGGCAGTCCCTTTGTTCCTGTCACAGGGAGACTGCGGGGCAGGGTTGAAGTGAATTTCTCAAAGTTGCTGAGGGCAGCGAGCAACAAAGCTAAGGTTCTGAGCTGCCCAGTTTGTCCCTGCACACTTGTCCGGCTCCCTCCTGTGAGCAAGGCGCTTGCCCGCTCAAATGTGTCCCAGCCCCTCACACACCCAGCAGAGCAGGGTGCCCGTGGAACCAGACAGGTAAAACAGGAAGCCTTTCTCCTTCTTTAAAACTGTCGAATTAGCACAAATTCTTATATCCTTTGTTTTAAAGGCAAACAGAACAAAGCCAGGGAGCCTTCTTCCAGGAAGGGAGGTGGCAGGGAGGGGGTGGGGCACGGGTCAGGGGGTGGCCGACCTTGCAGACTGGTCCAGTAGGAGCAAATGTCTGTCCGCGGACTTCAAGGACTCCTCAGCCTTCTGTTACTAATCTTGGGCCTAGAAAAGTGGTTCTGGATGGAAAACCAGGGTCTCTTTGCTGCAGGCTCTTTTGCACTTCGACCCCCACCCCCGACCTGGGAAACAGCACCTCCTGGCCGAGCTGCCAGAGGAGTTGGTATCCCTTGCCTTAGCCTGTGTTCTGTGCCGTGGGTACAATGATGAGCAAGGTATTATGTGCCCCTCCTCGAACTCCAGCCTGGCTAGAGACGTGCTTGATAACAAGGCCTTGGTGGGACTGGACTGTTGCCCGAGGGGCAGAGAAATTGAGAAGTTGGCTGGGCGAGGGTCCTGGGGAAGAATGCAGAGGTTGTTCCTGGAGAATGTTTGTGCCATCCCCTCCTTGCCTTGCCCCTCCGCCACTTTGGACCTGAGCTGTAAGAACTGGGAGACAATCGTGTTTGCAGCCCCTCCCTTGCTGCGAGTGTTAAAGGCTGCACACGCTCAGCCTGGCATCCTCCCTCCCCAAAGTGCTGGCTAGACAAAAGGTTGATAAGAGTCATCAGAGACCTGGGACCCGTGCTCAGACACGCTAAGACTTGGCTGGAGCTCAGGTGAGCTAGAAGGCCATGAAAAGGCTTCCTTCCAGGATCCCTGTTTAGCAGTTGGAACTAAGGTTCAAGGTGGGGATGGGTCCTGTAGGTAGTTATAGAATGGGTTGGAATTTGAACTGCCTTCAGGTGACCACACAGTTACTTTGGGGGTGAGAGGTGCTGGAGGACCAGCCCAGGGTGCTCTAGCTACTGAGTGACATGGTTAGCCCGCAACCACTCTGCTTGTTAAAAAGGTTAATCCTATTCTCTCTCCGTGATTCTCTGCATGTAACACACTGAGGACCTACTGTGTGCCCGGCCTTGCCTAATGCAGTGGGAAGCATCCTTGCAGCCTGTGATTTATTGATATAGAGAGGCACTCAGCAAGTGGATTACAGAGGATGAGTCATGGTCAGGTCACATATGGAGGGAGAGGACAGAGTGCTCCGAGGGAAAGTAATAGGAGACATGTTTGAAAGAGGCCGGTGAGAAAGTCCGCTCCGGGCTCTGGCCCCCGTGCTGAGGACAGATCATTGTTGGTACACACAGCTTTGATTCCTGGTCAGGGTGCTGGAGGTGGTCTGCTGTCCCTAGTGTTTAGAGAAATGCTAGCTTCTATCGTCCGACCTCTCCCAGCCTTCGTAGCTACCAGTGGGGCAGAGCAAGGGACTGAGGCAGGCCTCCTAAAGAGAATCCCATTTAACCCATTGTTTTATAGGGGGGGGGCTAGGATGGGTGGCTCATTCAAGGTCACAGAGTGAGTGTGTGCTGGGATGAACTGGTGAAGACCCACAAACAGCAAATCATCTTCCTTTATCTGAATGCCTTTTTCTGTTTCCCTTTGAGGCTAGGTGTTTGAGGCCAATGTTAGCAACATAGTAAGTCCCCTGTGTCTGAAAGCTAAGATACACACCCCAGTCTCGGTGCTTGGGAGGCAGCGGCAGGATCTCTGTGTGTTGGAAGCCTGCTGGTCAGTTACCTGGTAAGACACTGTCTCAGAAAAAAAAATCCGCATTAAATCATCAGCTATTTTTATTTCTGAGTCTCTCCTCTCATCTTGCCAAGGGTGTTTCTCACACTTGTACACACCCCTACTACTTTGTGTCCACTTGTGCATGGGGTTCACATTCCTCCAAGTGCTAAGGAGGCCCAGAAGGCAGAGAAGCCCGCAGCTCAGGGAGAGGCCAGGCATGAGATTAGGCCTATCTCCCCTTTGTTTGTGCTGGGCTCTTTGATGTCAGGTCCACATCTAGTTTCTTATCTCAGGCATCAGACCACACTGGAGCTAAGGCCAGAGGTCCCCCAAACTTCTGTGACCTGTCCTTCCCCTTACTGGTTCCCTCACTCTTAACAATTATACTTTTAGGGGGCTGGAGAGATGGCTCAGAGGTTAAGAGCACTGGCTACTCTTCCAGAAGAGCTGAGTTCAATGCCTAGAACCCATATGGCAGCTCACAACTGTCTGTAACTTCAGTTCCAGGGGATTTGATATCCTCTTCTGGTTTCCATAGCACCAGGCTTGCATTTGGTCCACAGAGATACATGCAGACAAAACACCCACATACATGAAAAAAAAAATATATACTTTTTTTTCTTTTTCCTGAGACAGGGTTTCTATGTGTAAGAGCCCTAACTGTTCTGGAACGTGGTTTGTAGACCAGGCTGGTCTCCCAAAGGCCACAGAGATCTGACTTCCTCTGCCTCTGGAGTGCTGGGATTAAAGGTGCCACCACACCTGGCTACTCTTTCTTTAAGATCCAATTCAGTTGCTATCTCCCCAACAGCCTACGGTGACCCACCCACTTCCATCCCATACTCTTCCTGAAGAATCGGCTAGCTTTTATTCTGCACCCCCACATCTATAACATCCAACTTCATATTACACTAAAGTGTTTCCCCGTGGGACTGAGGTCCTGCACCATCGCCTGGGCTTCTGTGTACATCAGCTTTTATCCTGTGGTCTCCGCCCTGCTCTGTGGTGTCCCCCCCCCCCCCGTCCTTCTACACCTGATAAGTTCTCAGCACCCACAGACACCTGTAATTAAACACAAGGCTATCTGGAAGCTGCTTTGAGTTAAACATGACAAACACGACGTGGCCAGCCTCCGTCACACCCTTGCTCTCAGAAGCCCTGGAGCTCAGGTAGAGTGGAAAACAGAACACAGAAGCAATTCCCTCCACAGGACACTCGCCATTAATTCTTTGGCTAAAAAAAAAAGACCTATTAATTAATTTTGTGTGTGTGTACATGAGTGCGGCTACGCTGGAGACCAGATGCCGAGAGCTGGAGTTACAAGAGGTTGTGAGCTGGTCAACATGAGTGACGGGTACTGAACTCAGGTCCTTTGCAACAGTAGTGCTGGCTTGTAACTGAAGCCTCCTCTCCAGCCCCATTGTATGTAATTCTTTTAATTATTTGCTTACATTTTTTCTGTGTATGCATACATATATATGCGGTCATCTGGAGTTGGTTTTCTCCTTCCATTATGTGGGTCCTGGAGTTTGAACTTAGGTCATGAGCGGAGGCAGCAGGTTGCTTTATCCTCTGAGCCATCTTGGCAGCCCCTGTATTTACCTCTTACACCACCACATGATGCAGATACTATCCCCATCCTGCAGATGAAGAAGCTCAGCCTCCGCAGCATTGAGTAACTACCACAGGGAACAGAACTGTGGGACCAAGAAGTCAAGTGATGCAGCAAGCCTCAGAGAAACTCAGGCCTGAGAACCAGGGACTCTCCCTAGGCAGAGCCTTGCCCCCCATTTGGCTCTGCCACTTTTTGGCTGGTATTTCCTGCCTCTGAGAATGTGACTGGCTGCACGTCAGGGATCTCCTGTCCTTGTCAGCCTGCTCAAAGTCCACCCCGTCCTTGCAGGACAATGTAAGTGGACTCAACATTCTCATTTAACAGTGAGAACAAGACACGCGAAGTTATATGTTCTGGTCACGTCGTCTGAGGCTAGCCAGGACTCTGTTCTAGGGCTGTCACGCTGGAAAGCTCATGTTCTCTTTAGATTTATTTGTTTTATTTGTGTGTATGAGTGTACACATGTGTATATCTCTGTGCACCATGATGTGCCTGGTACCCCCTGGAGGTCAGAAGAGGGGGTCATTTCCCCCTGTAACTGGAGTTATGGATGGTTGTGAGCTACCATGTGGGTGTTGGGAACTGAACCTGGGACCTCTGCAAGAGAAAAAAGTTGTTCCAAACTGCCGAGTTCTGTCTCCAGCTCCCCGATTCCATACTTTAATCAGAATTGGTCAGGGATGTTCTTAGAGGTCATCTATTCTAGTAGAGGCTGGGGCTCAGGGTGGTGAGGATAAAGGTTGTGATTTGCTGAGGCCCAAGAAGGGCCAAATGGCAGAGCAAATGTATCCACCCACTGTGTAAGGCAGGAGCGAGAAGCCCACCAGGCCATAAATTCCCTTCGTGGAGTCTTATTCTGCAGCTTTCATGGTGCTTGTTTTAAACGTGTGAGTCTTTTAGCCACACAACTATGGCCCGGCTTAGGATGAAAAAGTGATCAAAAGCAGGACAGGTGGGTGAAGGGAGCAGCAGCAGCTCCTGGATACCGAGGGGGAGCATGACATATTTCCATCTGTCTCTGACCCTGACATCACTATAGTAGACTATGGGCTTGCCTGTGCCAGGGGTCTTTTGGAGTTCTTGGCCTATGGTTCAAGGTCAGCCTTTCTGAAGGTTGGAGGTCATTGTGAGCCAGCTAGATGTGAAATGGCACAGTAGAGTGCAGTGGCTTCTTGTCACCCATGTTGTGGGTCTGAGCTTCCTAGACCTAGCGTAGAATAGATGTGCCTGGTGTTAGCATCAAGGAAGTCTTCTGGGCTATAGCTGTGCCCTCGACTATAAGGTGTGTGTGTGTGTAGGTTTATGGGCTCCCACCTATGCTTTAGGTGACATCTCAGGTACCTGTTTTCTACTGGGTATTGTCATAGCACAAGAGACCTGGGGCTCAGTTCTTGCCCGTAGAGCTTCAAGCTCAACTTGGGTCCAGCCCAACTCTCAAAAGCAAATGAAAAGAGCACACGATTAGATCATGTACCAGGAGTTCAGAGGAGAGAGCGCCCTTTCGTGATTGAGTCCCAGAGCTGGTGGTAAGGGACGGGATCTTAAAGTGAGGACTGTGTCAGGACCTGGGAAGGACCAGAGCTGCCTGCAGAGAGCCCTGGGTGACAGAAGTCATGGAGAGGGGCAGGGGAGGCCTGTTCATCACCCATTGTGAGGAAAACAAAGCACAAAGCCACTCAAACAAAGTGGCTGCACGGAGGAGCTGGCTTCAGTCAGCGGGAAGCTCGGCGTACATGCAAATTGTCCGCCCTGATGGGCGGGTCTCATGGAGCCCAGTTTGCATTGCACAAACCTAAGAGCTTCTTCTGAGGGCCATTGATGCCATCCGTATCTACCCCGGGTTTATGTACTTAGTTTTCTATTCATTTATAGAGTGTGTGTGTGTCTTTTATTCATTAAAAAATATACCTTTCTGTGTACACAGAGTTCATATACTAAATTTTCAAATGAAATAGAAAAGAAATTGTAAGAATAATGAGCTCTTGTGAACTTTCATTTAGATAATCCCTAAAATTAAAAGACTCATCTCTCTCTCTCTCTCTCTCTCTCTCTCTCTCTCTCTCTCTGTGTGTGTGTGTGTCTGTGTGTGTGTGTGTGTGTGTGTGTAGACAGAGAGGGAATCGGATCTCTTGGAAATGAAGTTACAGGCAGTTGTGAGCTTGCTGTCTGTTGTAGGTCCTGTCCTGGGTATCAAACTCTGGTCTTCTGCAAGAACAGTAAGTGCTTTTAACTGCTGAGATATCTCTCCAACTCCTATCTCAATTTTTAAAAGCTTTTCTTTTTGGATTTATTTATGCATGTGCACATGGGAGAGGAGGGTGTGCTTATACCTCAATGTGTGCATGGGTGGAGGTCAGAGGTCAGCGTGCAGAAGTTGGTTCTCTCCATCCACCATGCGGGTCCCAGGGATGAGCTCTGCTCATCAGGGCTGACCAGGCGATAAACACCTTTACTTGCTGAGCAATCTTGCTGGCCGTAGACATCCCAACTTTTAATATATTTTTACCCCCTCTTTTTTCCCTTCTCTCCCTGCTTTCTCTTCCTTCCTTCCTTCCTTCCTTCCTTCCTTCCTTCCTTCCTTCCTTCCTTCCTTCCTTTCTTTCTTTCTTTCTTTCTTTCTTTCTTTCTTTCTTTCTTTCTTTCTTTCTTTCTTTCTTTCTTTCTTTCTTTCTTTCTTTCTTTCTTTTGGTTTTTCAAGACAGGGTTTCTCTGTGTAACAGCCCTAGCTGTCCTGGCACTAGCTCTTGTAGACCAGGCTGGCCTTGAACTCACAGAGAGCCTTCTTTCTTTTTTCCCCTGAGTCTATGGTTATCAACATTTTTGTGCATCTTTGGTTTTGACCCATTTGAGAGAAGTTGCAGACCTAATGCCTCTCACCCCAGGATACTTCATCGTGTGTTTCCTAGGGACACTGGCAGTCTCTTTCATCACCAGGACATTTGATACAATAAGCAGTCGCTCTTATCCTAATTATGTCCACATTTCTATCTGTGCTTTTTTGAGTTTGTAGGGATATTGATAGTCTCTCATTATGTAGCCCAGGCTAGCCTGGAACTTGCTGTATAACTCAGGTTGGTTTCAAACTGGCAATCCTTCTGCCTCTGTCTTCTGGGTGCTGGGTGCTGGGATTACAGGCACATGTCACTATGCCTAACTCTCTCCCATTAGTGGGCTTTTGTCTTTTTTTCCCCCCTCGATATAGAATCTCATATATCCCAGGCAAGCCTTGAACTTGCTATGGTAGCTGAGGATGACTGGCTTTCTGATCTTTCTGCCTCTATTGCTTCCTAAGTGGTGGGATTACAGGATGCCTGGCTTATGTTGTGCAGAGGATGGGACCCAGGGCTTTGTGCACACTAGCAAGCACGCTAACAGCTGAGCGGCCTGCCACCCCCATTAGTGCTCCTTGTAGTTTTTCTTCCTACTTTACCGGACCCAGTACAGGATTGTGTGTAGCATTTCATTGTCACAGCTCTCTGGTCATCTTTACTCTTGAACACTTCCCAATTTGTTTTTTGCTTTGTGTGACATTGGTAATTTTTAATACTGGCCTTTTAAAAATTAAGTATAGATCGATCAGTTAACTTCATTCTGTTCTAAATATTTCTGTTTTTTCTTTTTAATGCTAAATGAGGGTGTGTCTGTGAACTCTTTTGTTCAGTATCTTCTCCTGGCATTATTTCCCAGAGGTGGCATACCAAGGCAAGAGGTATGTCTGATTTGCTTAAAGGTTAAAAGGAGAAACACTAAAGAGTGTGCAGTGTTTCACATCTCCTTGTGGCTTTGCCAACCCTCACTCATTGGTGTGTGTGTGTGTGTGTGTGTTTGTAATAGCTAAAGAGTTTTGTGAAGGTATGTTAAGATTTTTCCATTGGGAATTTCAAGTAGTTAAAATCTTGTTTATTTTCTTCTTAACCTTAAACTTTATTGTCTTTGTTTCTTTACTTTTTTCCCCCTTAGTATTTCTGATTCATTTCGCTACACTTACATGGATAATGTGAAATTCTAGCCATAGCAAGGTAGGTAGGGCACATACAATCATCCCTGTTTCACATATGATGAAAGCTGGGCACTCCATTGACAAAGACTGGTGAGGACTAGGGTTAGAGCTCCTGACATCGGTGGAGGTGCTATCCACCTCTCCCTGCTGTAGAAGAGATGCATGCTAGCTCAGGGTGCTAGTCCTGGGTCTGCGTCTTTGTCTCTGCTTGTCTGAGCAACTAGGACAGATCTGCTTGGAAGCGTAAGACGGAGCGCCATTGGGAAAGTGGGTGCTGGAGATAGGGGAAACCAGGGCGAGTTTCCCCCTTGCTGGGGAAAACAGAGTGAGGGCTCTGATGCTCCCCATCAACTCACCTGCAGGCTCCCCCAACATCACCCAGGGCTCTAAAGTACAAGCGGTGCAGGTGGGAGGCCTTGCCGGGCTCTGCAGCACCAGGGCCTCCTACAGGACAGCCACAGCCTTCAGCCTCTTCACATTGCCCAGTCCTAGTGTGGACTTGGATAGATTCTCGAGTCTGAGAACTTTATTCCACATTGTCTAGTCCAGGGGACAGAAAACTACAGCCCTACAGGAAAATTTGCATGACAGGTCTTGAAGCTTATTAGGATTTTATTTATTTAATTATTTATTTATTTATTGGTTTTTCGAGACAGGGTTTCTCTGTGGCTTTGGAGCCTGTCCTGGAACTAGCTCTGTAGACCAGGCTGGTCTCGAACTCACAGAGATCCACCTGCCTCTGCCTCCCGAGTGCTGGGATTAAAGGCGTGCGCCACCATTGCCCGGCTTATTAGGATATTTTTGTTTTGTTTTAAATTTTAATTTAATTATTTGTGTGTATTTCACTTTGTAACTCAGGCTGGCCTGGAACTCAGTATGTAGACCAGGCCAGTCTAGAACTCATAGAGATCTATCCGCCTCTGCCTCTTGTGCACTGGGATTAAAGGTATGAGCCACCATGCCCAGCTAGCATAGGTTTTACAAGTGAACTCTTCCAGTGTATTTGATGTTCGGGAACTTAGAACCTTAAGGAAGCAAATGTTACCTGCATCCCATTTCCATCTGGGAACCAATAGTATTTTTTTTAAAAAAAATCCTCAATTACTTAGTATATGTCGAATTACATCACTTAGAAACTTACAGAAATTTTGCTCTCTCCCATCTTATATAATACCCAGATAGTCATGTGGATTTTGCCTTCTGGTCCCCAGTGTCTCAAATATTTACCATTTGGCCCTTTGCTGAGAAAAATATGCCTGCTCTTGTTCTCCTTCAAGAGCACTGGCTGTTTACACAGCAGAACTCATTGAAAGTGGACAGCGAAGGAGGGGAAGGAACCAGGGTATAAACAGGTCCCAGTGAAAGGGGAAGAGGGGTGAGCAGAGGCCCCTGGGTCCCCTGCTCTGCTGTCTCCCTCACTGCCCAGGTCCCCCAGGCATTCAGCACTCATAGAAGCCTCATTTCAGAACTGCCCAGGTGAACTCTGCTATTCTCAGAGAGTGGCTGAGACGGGAAGAAGGGAAGGAGATTTGGGCACCAGGGACTGTCCTCTCTAGACCCCATTCTGCATTAGGCACAGGGCCCCATGGCCTGCCTTAATCCTTGAAGCTCTCTGGGATGCTGTGAATTCTTCCTTTTTTGTAGTTGAGAAACAGAGGCTTAGAGAACTTAGCCAAATAGCCACCATGAGTCAGAACTGGGGTTTGCCACTGACCCCTGGCTCTGGTCCAGCGCTCCCTTTAAGGTTTCAAGTTGCCTAGCATTTTCTTTCTGCCTGTGACTCTCAGGTTCCTCCAAAGAGCAGGGAAGAAGAATGATCAGTGCCTTTGGTAGGTTACTGGGTTTCTGCTGAGAGTCCCCTTGTCCTGGTCCAATCCATTTCCATGGCTGGGATAGCTTCCTGTCATACCCTTATGACAACAACTAACTCTGGTACCCTGATCTGGAGTTCTGAGTTGCTGGACTCCAGAAGGCTGGGCACAAGGTCATTTATGCTTGGCACTTTAGGGGGAGGCTGCAAGCAGAGAGGAGATCATGATCAATGTGTGTTTTTCTGGGTGGCGTGGCATTCCTACCACTCTGTGTCTTGTGGATGCCTGGGCTGAGAGAAGAACTGGGGCCCGGGGCTGAGACCCAGGCAGGAGGACATCCCAGGGCCAGAGTCCGAAGGGCCCATCCTAGCAGCACTACTCTTGAGCTCTGGAGTCACCAAGTCCACTCCCCATCCTCGCTCAGCCATTGTGAAATGTTTGATGGGAACAGTTTGGTCCTCTGATAGGCTGTGTTTATTTGTCCTGAGAAGGCCACTAATTCACAGGGCTGTTAAAACGCCACATGTGCAATGCAAGTCCTCCGTGTTTTCCATCTTTTTGGAATCCCGATTCTTTCACATCCAGTGCCCAAATAAAAATGAACATTCCTGGCCCCCTGGCACACACCTTTAATCTCAGCAGTTGGAGGACAGAGGCAGGCAATTCTCTTGAATTTGAGGCCAGCCTGGTCTACCCAGTGAGTTTCAAGCCATCCAGAGCTACATAGTGAGACCCTCATAAATAAAGGTGGTGGCGGTGCTGGGTGTGTGTTCTGAGGAGATGGCTCAGCGATAAAGAGTACTGCTGCTCTTGAAGAGAGCCTGGATTTGGTTTCCAGGGCCCACATAGTGACTTACAACTGCCTTTAGCTCCAGTCCCAGGGGATCAGACACCCTCTTCTGGCTTCCACATGGACCAGGCATGCACATGGTGTACACATGTGCATGCATGCATTCCTATATACACATGCAATAAAAACAAATCTTTTTTTAAAAGAACATTCCATTCCATGGTACCAGGAAGTTCTGTTGCCTGATCAAGCCCTTCCAAGGCCTCCAGGGAGTGCTTCTTTCTCCACAGTCAGGCTCTCAGAGCTGGAGGGACCCCCTTCTCTGTGACCTAACTCAGGCAGGGACCAGGGCCCAATTTGAATCTGCCCTTCACCTTTGAGAAGGCTGCCGGGTCAGCTGAGTTTC
The DNA here is from genome assembly GCF_014885135.2 of Alexandromys fortis. Taxonomy (NCBI): domain Eukaryota; kingdom Metazoa; phylum Chordata; class Mammalia; order Rodentia; family Cricetidae; genus Alexandromys; species Alexandromys fortis. The sequence continues at coordinate 130,266 of NW_026067900.1, forward strand.
GTGCCGTGACTGGAGGTGCTGAGAGAAATTTCTGCACAGAGAGGGAATGGCTTCCAGGTGGGCAGCAGACACCTCTGCTCACGTGACTTGCCCTCTGCCATGATGCTGTTAGCATCTCTTACTTACCCCTCCAGGGAGACAGATGGTCCTTCCCTTCACAGCCAGGCACCTGAACTCTGCTGTTACAACCTTTCCCTAAGTGGATACTGGATTTTTCTCCTCCTGAGACAGTATTTCTCTGTGTAGTCTTGACTGTCTTGGAACTTGATCTGTAGACTAGGCTGACCTCGAACTCAAGAGATCTGTCTGATTCTGCCTTCTGAGTGCTGGGATCAAAGGTTTGCGCCACCATCACCTAGCTGGATCTTTTATATATGGGGAAGGGTCTCACAGTATTTAAGGCCAGGAAATTCGTGATTCTCCTGCCTCTGTCTCCTGAATACTAAGATTACAAGCATGTGCCACCACACCCAGTGACTTTTTTTTTTTTTTGTAGCTTCAAAGGTACTTGGAAATTTTTCTTTAATAGAAAGTGAGTTCTCAGGCTAGGGAGATAACTCAGTCAGTAAAATAGTTGCCATGCGAACTGGGTGGTCCCTAAGGAACAGGACTCAGTATTGACCTCTGATCTACACACACACACACACACACACACACACACACACACACAATCACCATCACCAATAACAACCACAACAAACCAAACAGATTAGCTGACTCTGCTCCCCAAATGGTGTCACCCCATGTCTCCATCAGCAGGTGCTCCGTGGCGCTTTGAGCAGCTTTCAGAGCCACACTTTTGTTCTGTTCTTGCCTCAGATTTAAAGGGCACAGCTTGGTAGGTGTGAAGTGCCCAGCAAGTGGCCACAGAGAGCACCTTTATCCTGTAAAGGTACCCATGCTATTTTGAAGAGCTGTACTGAGCATCGTTTCCCTCTGTTGCTGCCCATGGTCTTGATTGTCCCTACGTGGGGCTAGTGGACAGTGGGAAGTCATTGTGCCCATCTTGCAGATAAGGAAGCAGAGGCACAAAGAGCCAGTCTTTGCCCTGGAGAGCAGAGATATCAGATGGAGTGGAGATAAGGCCACACGTCACCAGAAGCTCCAGAAGGCAAATCTGAGCAGCATTCTTGAAATGATTCCTGGGACAAAGAGGTTTCATCTCAGGCTGGAGCTGGCTCAGCAGGTAAGAGCACTTCCTGCTCTGGCAGTGAGTGGATCACGACTGTCTGTAATCCAGTTCCAGGGGATCTGATACCCTCTTCTGGACGCCAAAGGCACTATAGTTAGTACACATACATACATGTAAGCAGAACGTTCATATACATAAAATAGAAATAAATGCATCTTTAAAATGCATCCCAAAGCCAGATATGTATGGTAATTCTTGAGTACAGAGCCATGAGGGGCATTTCACATGAGCCCTGACATGGGATTCTTCTGGAGTCTCTGCATGCCCCTAGAAGACTTCTTGCTGGTTAGGAAGGTTTCCAGGTTAGAGATTCTGGATCTACCACCCTCTTCTATAGTACCCGTTGTCTCTTTCCTCTAGGAAGTTTATGTGCTAGGCTTGGCCATGGGGCAGCTGAATTACCATCTGTAGCATAAGGCCAAGAACTGGTCCTTTAAGGTCAAAGGTTGCATTACTCCTGGTGGCCTGTGTGAGTTTGGGCAAGTTGCTTCAACCCTCAGACCCTCTGTTCTTAACATGTGTGAGACAAGAAAGGCAATATGTACTATATACTTTATCAGATCAAGATTTGAACCCAGAGCTCTCCTGAGGACTAAGTGAGGTTATGGCTGAAACATGTAGTATGGTGGTTGTCATCTGTGGTCACATAGCTGAACCACAGAGATTTCGAACATGCAGGGGTTCAGCTTCAGAAGTCTCTGACTGTCCTGGAACTTGCTCTATAGGCCAGGCTGGCTTCGAACTCAGAGATCCATCTGCCTCTGCCTCTGAGTGCTGGGATGTTGAAATAGGAGCGGCAGGGCTGCGTCCCCGGCACCCGGCCGCCCACATGGCTAGTTTATACCCAGAAATAATTACACGGAAACTGTATTCTTTCAAACACTGCCTGGCCCGGCTAGGTCCAGTTTCTTATTGGCTAGCTCTTACATATTGTTCTAACCCATTTCTAATATTCTGTGTAGCCCACGAGCTGGCTTACCAGGGAGGATCTTAACCTGC
>NW_026067900.1:134885-219853 GCF_014885135.2 Alexandromys fortis
CTGCGTCCCCGGCACCCGGCCGCCCGCATGGCTAGTTTATACCCAGAAATAATTACACGGAAACTGTATTCTTTCAAACACTGCCTGGCCCGGCTAGGTCCAGTTTCTTATTGGCTAGCTCTTACATATTGTTCTAACCCATTTCTAATATTCTGTGTAGCCCACGAGCTGGCTTACCAGGGAGGATCTTAACCTGCATCTGTCTGGCGTGGGAGCATCATGGCGACTCACTCACTAAGCTTCTTTCTCCCAGAATTCTCTTCTGTTTTCTCCACCCACCTAATTTTCTGTCCTATGAGGGCCAAGGCAGTTTCTTTATTATTACAAGACCCACCTCCATCACTGGAATTAAAGGTGTGTACTACCATCGCCCAGCTGGTTTATTCCTTTCTTTGTTATCTGTCTTGGTTATGTTAATTTACTCACAAGGGACTCCTGGGCACTTTTATGTCCCACTGTATGTGTGTATGTGTGTATATGTACATGTGTGCATGCATGCATGTATGTATATGGTTGTATGTATGTGTGCATGCATGTGTGTATGTATGTGTGTATATGGTTGTGTCTATGTGTGCATCCACAATTGCAGGGCTGCTCCTTCAGTGTCTCTGTGAGATTGCCTAATGCCTAGCACCATCAAGACTTTGCCTAGAGTGTTGATAGTTATCTTCGTAAAACTGCTTCAGCCTGTGTCTCTAATAAGTTCACTTCTTTCAGTTGCCGGTTCAGTTTCCTCTTTGCGGGGCAGGTGTCCCAGTCATATTTTCTTGTACAGCATCTAGAACAGAGCCAGGAGAAAGAGGCTGCTGGACTGAAGGAGTTGACACAGCTCCCATCACCTCACCCCATCACCGTCCAGATCTCAGTTCCTTTCATTCCAGCTGCTCCATCCGAGGCTTCTTCTCCTGACCCTCTGCTCTAGTTCCTTGTCTTTTCTTCCTAATTCCCCGCAGCCCTCAGATCCAGTATAAATACATCCTTTCCCTCTGAGACCATCCATGGCTTCCCCTTCCCAGCCCCATTCACAGCCCTTAGAGCCTGTGTTTCATACATCACTGTTGTAAGCAGCATGTTTTCTAGCATGCAGACTGCATTCCAAGCCAGACCGTGAGCCTGTGAAGACAGGCCAAGTGTTAGTTTCCTTAGTGTCCTGGGCACTTCTGGTAGGAGCTGGGTCTGTCTACAGTGGGTGTTTAATGCACATGGGCGGGCACAGTCACAGGCTGGATCTAGTCATTGCTGAGCTCCCGAGGGCTGTGAATTTGTGTCTGCACTAAGGAAAAAGTAGATGTGTATCCTAGGTGGTATTCCGTCAAGCCTTGTTCCACAGCCTTTATTATTTTCTTGTCTGGAGGGGACAGAGCCAAGGAACAGCATGTGAGACTGTTTGACATCCCAGTGGCTGCTTGGAATATATACTTGCGCACTTTGTACTGCCCCAGGGTCATCCCACATTGCAACCTCTTTTTGCACTGGTGTGGGCCTGCTGACCCTTGTCCTGGCTTGTTTCTTTAACCCTAGGGGGAGTCAGGTTCTTTGGACCCAGCTGGAAGCGCCTTCTCTCAGGGAGGGTGCTAGGGCCTCCCCTTGTAGGCAGGGCCTGCTTTCTCTCTCATCTGAGCAGGATGATGAAGAGAAATCCTGTTGCTATAGAAACTGCAGATCAGGGCTGTGGCTTTCTTGGGGCTATACAAAGATTAGAAGAATAGAGAGAGTCAGCCTCGGCCTCTGGGCCATCAGCCATATACTTGGAATGAAGATCTCGGTTCAGGTACCAGTTTACCAACCAGTTATGTTGTGTGTCTTTGAGTCAGGCGCTTCTTCTTTGGGTCATATGTCATTTTGGTGGCAGAGGCAGGATCTGAACACAAGCCCTAACTTTAGGTTCCTTGGCGTTCCCCTGCCTCGCCACTTCACAGAAACATGGTGTGTATTTGGTGTCACAAAAAGCCGCCTTTCCTTTCCCTTTGAACTTGTTCCCTTTGCTTCCCAAGGTGCCCTTAGGAAAAGGGTTCTGTTCCAGAGTCTGCTTGTTGGGGGACTTCCCTAAACCGTCCTCCTGCCTTTCCTTTCTATAGGCACTTCCCTCTAGTCTGTGCATTGCCTTGGATTATCCAGTGGATGTAGCTCCTGACCGCCTTCCAGGAGACATGGACAGACTGGTGTTGCCTTGGGGAGGCGTCTTTCCATCACTGGTGCATCATGAAAATATGAGTGGAGGGACTGGCTAGATAGCACGGTGGATCAAGGCGCTTACCGTTGAGCCTGACAACCTGAGCTCAATCCTCAGGACCCCTGTGGTGGAAGGAGGGACCGAACTCCTAAAAGGTATTCCCTGACCTCGACATGTGTGATGTGACGTGTGTAAAGCCGCACAATAAATAAGTGGTAAACGTAGAAAGCTCAAAAGTGATGATTTAATGTCAGCAGGAGACCTGAGGGTGCCATGGCATCACCTTAATCAGTGTCGCAAGAGACCAGGCCCCTCTGGGAAGACCCCTGTGAGAACTTGGCCTAACTTCTAGCTCCAAGAGTTATATTCCTTTGCCTTCTCAGCTATCTCTCCATGTTGATGGGCTCAATGAGACAAGACAATAGAGAGCTTTAACATAGGTGTAGAAGAGCCCTGGCTTTGGTTCTGGGCTGCATGTGCTTAGGTGGGCCCTTTCCCTTCACAGAGTCTCTGTCTCTTGTCTCTGCCCCTCTCTCTGTCTTTCTGTCTGTCCGTCTCTCTCTGTCTCTCCAGGATCTCACTCTGTAGAACAGAGTGGCCTTGAACTCACGCCAGCCTACCTGCCCCTATCTCCCGAGTGCACCATCAAACCTGCTTATTCTCCACCTCTTTGAAGTGCTCCCCACCACTCCTCTCATACTGTGCCTATCGGAAGCATCCTTGCTGACCAGCAGCCGCCTGCTCAGAGAGGGCCTGATTCCACTGGTGCGGTGGCCTGTGGTACAGTAAAGCCAGCGGGTGCCACCGAGACTGCTGCGGCTGTTGTGATTAGACAAGGTGACTTGGCACCGTGTCTGTGACCAGTGCCTGTTTTTAGCAACATAGTAAATATTGACTCTGTGGTGTGAACGTGGAAAGGGCAGATGACGGCATCAACTCATTCAGAGAGGAGACGAGACGCTCACCCACCCTGATCACCCTGATAACGTAAGCTGGAGTCATGCAGCAGGGAAGGCGCCCCTCCCCCACAAACACGCTGTTTAGGAGTGGAGAGAACGGAACAGAACAAGAAAGCCGTCCTTGCGCAGTCAATGGCTGGGTGGCTCTCTGATCCATTTGTTAGTTCTAAAGTGAATATCACATAGAAAGTAATATACAAGTCAGGCAGTGGTGGCACTTGGGAGGCAGAGACAGGTGGATTTCTGTGAGTTCAGGGACAGCCTGGTCTACCGAGAGAGTTCTAGGACAGCCAGGGCTGCACAGAGAAACTCTGTCGTGGAAAACAAAGAAAAACAAAAGTAAAAAGAAAAGAAAAACAATATTACAAGCATATAGGAAAAAACCATATGCTTTCCCCATTTTCTCTAAAAAAAATTACATTTCTTTATCTGTTTATTTATCTGCACACATACACGCGCCCTAGTGCATGTGGAGGACAAAGGACAAGTTGCTTGCGGGAGTCAGTTCTCTCCTTTTGCCATGTGGGTTCTCGGGATCGAACTCACGCCATCAGGCTTGTCCAAGAGCACCTTTACCCACAAGCACCTTTCCAGAAGAGCCATTTTACCAGCCTATTTTCCAGGCTTTTCTGCTGTCTACAATGTTCACAAAGTATCTTTTTTTAAATTTTTAATTAAATAATTTGCTTTTTCCAGACAGGGTTTCTCTGTATAGCTCTGACTATCCAGGAACTCACTCTGTAGACCAGGCTGGCATTGAACTCAGAGATTTGCCTGGGTTAGAGGCGTGCACCACCACACCTGGCTTACATAAAATCTTTTATACTTGGAAAAGGACAGCGTATTAGAAATACTATTTTTTGCTGGGTGTTGGTTGTGCCTGCCTTTAATCCTAGCATGCAGCAGAGACAGACAGATCTCTGTAAGTTCAAGGCCAGACTGGTCTACAGAGCAAGTTCCAGGACAGCCAGAGATGTTACTGCCTTGAAAAACAACAACGAAAAAGAAAACATTTTTTCTCCCGAAGAGTCTGAAGGAACTTTCATGATCATCCAGGTCCCTCTGCGTCTTGCACTGTGGCACCATGGCTGTTAAAAACAAGGTCTGTGTAACAGAACCCGATTTCAGCGTATTTACCTGCCGCTCTGTAACCGTAGAGTGGAATGTGGTAGGGAGAAGAATTCCAATCATGTCAGCTTTCAGGGCTGCCCTTTCTATGTCAATAGTCATTCAGTTGTTTTGAGAACTTCCTGGTTGCCAGGCCTGTCCTCCATCAGAGCATGGGCTGGGCAGGACTGGGCACAAGAGAGGGGAGGAGCCAGGTTTGGAGGAGGGGGAGCTAGAGTGGGGAGGAGCCAGGTTTGGAGGAAGGCCCAGGACATAGAAACTGATGCACCAGGTGAGGTTAGGGCTGCAGTAACATTAGAATAACCACCGTGGATTAGGCTCTAGCATTATTCCAAGAGCGTTCTGTGCTGTTGTAGAAAACTTGTAGGATAGATTGTTAGTCCCACAGGTCGAGAATAAGACCACTACCATAATTTAAAGCCAAAATTGAAGCAAGCTTCATTTAAATACTGACCAGGTGAATGGACTCTGGCCAGGTCAATCTTTGTGTTTCCAGGAAATGGCCTGGAGTTAGTTTGCAGCAGTTTAAGTACTTCCCACCAGGTCCAATCAAGGGCAAGCATACATCCTGATGTCCCTCCAGCCTATGCCCAATCAGGGGCAAGCATACATCCTGATGTACCTCCAGCCTACACCCAATCAGGGGCAAGCATACATCCCAGCCTACATCCAATCAGAGTCAATACATCCTGACATATTTTCTGCCTGTGACCCTCCTGCCCATGTGTGATCAAGCATGTTTGGTGCAGATGGGTCAAACAGACTTGTTCAGGGGAGCAGAACATGTGGCTTGTCTCCCATCAACAATCGCGTTCAGCAGTTCAGGAACTATCTGTGCAGGAACATGGGCTTGTGGATTAGAAACATTTTTGTTTCATGGATCTCTAAGGCACAATAATTAAAACCTTAAAGTGTAGCTGACTTCTAGGGAAGAGGGGACCTGGGCTGGGCAGTTGGTTCTGCTCAGAACCAGTCAACAGACCACATAGCCTTTGCACCTTCTATCAGGCCAGGCTGCCTCTTGTTCACCGTTTTGCACTACAACAGAAGCCTAAAGGGAGCCTGAGCTAGCAGATAAATGTGTACAGACCCCGTCTGGATTGAGGACCGGTGGCGGAAGAGGCAGCCTCAACCGTAGCACATGGATGGGCTGCAGATGTGTGGCACCTGCACCCACGGCTGGGTGTGTGAGCCCTCAGTTGTGGGACAGCCCTAGTAGACGGGTTGGTCCAGACTGTGGGGCTTTAAGAACCATGGGACATGGCCTCCTTTGAGGTACCTTTTGGCTAGTCTAGAGGTCCTTCATTTGCTGCCTGCTTGTAGGATGGGGAGGCCCTTTGGACATGGAGCCGGAGTGTAGGGAGCTTCCTCAAGGCTCTGGGGTGAGGAGAAGCTGCTTTGTTGGCCTTCCTTGTTCCTGGTTGGATAAACCAGCAAAGGGGTCTTAAGATTGCGCAGCTTTTCAGCTGCATTAGTGGAACTTGTGTCTGAGTCTGAGGAAGTCACTGACTCTGGTTCCACAGGACCTGTCTCAGAGTGCGAGACTAACCCTGAGAAATCTCCCGTCTGTTTCAGCTTTTCAGCTGCATTAGTGGAACTTATGTCTGAGTCTGAGGAAGTCACTGACTCTGGTTCCACAGGACCCGTCTCAGAGTGGGGGACTTACCCTGAGAAATCTCCCGTCTGCACACTTTAAGTGGAAAGTGCTTGTCCCCAGATAAGGGCCTGTCTTCCCAGGGTGCCTCAGAACCTGCTCTTATCACTTGAAGTCAGTTTCCACTTAATTCATTTTCTTAGCAGGAAGGATTTGTGTTTGGGGGAAGGGCTGGCATGTTTGCTTGTTTGTTTTAACCTATGTGGCTGAGTTGATTAGAACCCACCACCACTCATAAAGATGGCTTATCCCATGGTCAGGATATTTTGAACTGTGGCTAGAATATTTTTGGTTTCCTGGCAAAGCCACATAGAAGTTTGTAATTTGATGTTGGGAGGGTTTTAAAGTTACAAAAAATGGAAAGGAGTCGTTGTCTCTGAATTCTCTTTGAGGGGCACACCTCGGTTCTGGCTTTCACCTGCTGGTGATTGTTGGGAGGGGTGGCCTGCCTTTGGCTAGAGCTGTAAAGCTGACAGAACGTGTGGATAAACTCTGCCTCATTCAGACCATTCTTCTGCATTCTAGAAAGGCTCAGAGAGGTTAAGGGACCCTGCTGCACCCCTAAGGGAAGATCGGTGTCACAGTCGAGCCATGTTTTCTGCCGGGATCAGAAGTGAAGTGGGAAGCTTTATGTTCTTTGTAAGGTGTTGGCCTGCTCAGGTTTCGCGATGTGTTCCGCGATGTGAGCCTTCTGTACGCAGGCAGGTGTGATAGGTCACTGACAGGAGGACCAACAGTGTGGACCAGTGTGGTGCTTTGTCCTCCCAAACCTTCTGTGGCGGCGGCGGCTGCTGCTGCTGCTTGGTGTTCCCTTGTTCCATGAAGCAGGAAGGTGGAGAGATAAAGCATTAGCTCAGTGTTGTGGGGGGAAGTACTGTCTCAGAGTGACTCAATATTATTCATTCACCGTTCACAGAACAAATATGTATTGGACACCTCTTGGAGGCACTAGGAACTGAGGTCACAGCTAGTGACTGGGGACGAAGGCAAACAAGAGTCAACACAGTAGTCACCTGTGCTGGCTTGTTTTTATTGCCGTCTTGGCACAGCCTAGAGTCACCTGGGAAGAGCGAGCCTTATCTGAGGAAATGCCTCCATCTGATTGGCCCATGGCCCTATCTGTAAGTGACTGACTTGATGAGTAATGTGGGAGAGTCCCGTCCACAGTGGGCAGCGCCGTTCTCTAGGCAGGTGGATCTCAGTTGTTTGTGAAAACCAGCCTGAGCTGGTGAATGAACCAGCCAGCAAGCAGCATGGTTTCTGCTTCAGGTTCCTGCCCTGATTTCCCTCAGTGATGGGCTGAAGCCTGGAAACGTGAGCGGAAGTGGGCCCTTTCCTCTGCCAAGGTGCTTTCAGTCATGGCGTTTATCCCACCAACATGAAGTAAATTAGAACAGTGTTCTTTGCCTAGTGCGCAAGTCTCCTGATGGTGAGCTGGTCTCTGCAGCTCTTAATGTTCGCCATAGCATTGAGAACAAGCAGACTAAGCCATTGCTACAGAGTACTTTTGCTGTGATGTAAACAATGACAATAATAATTACCAGCACATATTACACGCCGGCTGTATAGAAGACGTACACTGGGTGTTTGACTTGTGCTGTCTGATGTCAGATGTGCTGTGAGGTCACAGTTGTTGACCTCGCTTGACAGAAGAGATGCAGCGCATACCCTGAGTCACTCCAGGGGTAAAACTGGGTGCTGCTGACTACGAATTCAGAACACTTTAAGTTACCCGATAGAGAAGGATGGTGCTGGTGGCTTCTGGAAGCTCATATAGTGCAAAGGGTCAGGTTTGGCAGGGGCTTGGGTACGTGAACTGGACTGTGACTCTGGCAGAGAATCTGGGAGAGGTTTTTATTACCCTGCCTGTTGGCAGCCAATGCCTGAGAGAGAGGAGTGTGTGTGAGGTTGGGGGGATCATCCAGTTACGACCTTTGTGTGTAGTTGGCCTAACGTCCTCAGCAGCCGGATTCTCTGGGCACTGTGAACCCGGACGGATCCCCGAGCCCCTTTTCTGTGCTGTATTAGTTTCCCGAGGTTGCTATAACAAATGATCATCAGCTGGGTGGTTTAAAGTCGTGGGAATCTATTCCTCGTGGTTATAGAGGTCAGAAAGCTGAAATCAAGGTGCAGTCAGGGTTGGCTCTCCTCAGTGGGAGTCCATCTCATACCCTCCTGACTCATGGAGCCTGATGCTAGTCTTCAGTGTTTTCACCACTTCCTACCTGTGTGCCTGAGAGTCCTGCTCTCTGGTCCACCCCCTCCCCCAGCTTCACAGTCATTGGCCTCACCTAGGTAATTCAGGACTGTCCTCATCTCAAGATCCTCATGCTAATTCCATCTAAGAAGATTTACCAAATATGGCCACATTCACATTTTCTAGGGTAGGACATTGGACATATCTCTTAGGAGTCCAGCCCACTACGTTTGTCTACCCGTTCCCTCATCAGGGCCATGTCAGTACACACACTAAAGACCTCCCCACACTCATATCAGCTGCTCTGCCTCCTGTACCCTCCCAGGCCTCATGGTCATGGAGGTCTTGGTTCCCTGTAACTGGAAGTTTCTCTCCTGCCTGCCAGTTCCAGAACAACCATCCTAAGGCTTAATTTAATTGCAAACTGTTTGGCCTGTTAGCTCAGGCTTATTCTTGGCTAGCTCTTACAACTTAAATTGACCCATTTCTGTTATTCTGTATTTTACCACGAGGCTCATGGCTTGTTACCTCACATCTTGCTTCTCCATCAGCTGCTGGTGTCTTCCAGACTCTCCCTTCTTTCTATCTTTGCTTGTATTTCCCACCTGACTCTATTCTGCCTGGCTATTGGCCAAATCAGCTTCATAACCAATGGTAATAAAGCATTCACAGCATACTGAGGGACGTCCCACATCAGCTACCTGTTGCTCACCCATGGTGGGCCTTGTGGAAAGGACCACAGAGCCCAGGGATTATCTGCTCTTGTACTTCACAGTGGTAATTCCTACCTTGAGCATGCTGCCTCTTTACTTTGTGGTACTGGCAGGCAAGAGCGTATTGTTGGCCTGGCATAGTTCCAGGTCAGCTGGGCAGTTTGTTGTCCTGCCAGATTGATGCTGGCACATATCTCTGACCACCAAGCCCCGCCCTAATCCTGCTGCTTTACCTGTGTGTCATTCTGCAAAATCTGTTCTTATGTCAGGTCCCTGCTCTTTCCCTAGTCCCAGCTTCTTAGAGTTGAAACATACTGTGTGCATCTTGGTTGCCTACTCTCTGTGCTTGGTAATTTATCTCTCTTCCCTGAACTGGGTCATATGTTATTTTTATTTCATGGTATTAGCTTACCTGAGGGCCCAGTTCGTGTTTCTCTGCTGAGATGTAAGCTTCCCTGTGACATGTTGGACATAGCTTTTGAGAAATAGCTGTTGCCTCCTTGGGTGCTAATCTAGCATAGGGAAGCATTTATTTATTTGTTAGTATTTTTATTAGCTTGTTACTCACATATAACAGCAGGTTTCATTGTGTCAGTCATACATGTATATGTAATGTATTTGTCTCATATTCATCTTTCATGAATCTCTCCTGTTCCCTTTCACATCTTCTTATTCCTTCCTCTTCACACCTCATCCCTCTTCTGCTTTAAAAAAGAATATATGTAATGTATGTATGCATTTATTTATATATGTATGTGTGTATGTATGCATGCATGTATGTTGTGTATATGCATGTATATATGTATGCATATATGTATGTTTGCATTTGTTTTGAGACAAGTTCTCATTATCTAACTCTAATTGACCTAGAACTTTCTGTGTAGACCAGGATGGCCTTGAACTCACAGAGATCTGCCTGCCTCTGCCTCCTGAATACGAGAGTCGAAGGCCAACATACCCTGCTTATTTATTTATCTAAGAGGATATTTTTACCTCATCTCATCTCTGTTCCTAAATTTTCTGGTGACTTTGAATGTGTCACCAGTTTCCTTAGTTTCTATTTCTTTCTTTGACAGTCTGGAGCACTGGACTGTGAGATGTCCCTGAAGGCCCCTTTCAGCCTGATCATTCTGTGTCCATCCTGACAGCCTTCAGTTCTCTGAATACCCATGTCAGAATGTCCAGGGCCTGGACCACTAGAGAGTCACAGAGAGCGGCTCCCCAACTCTGGCCCTGTGTTGGCTCGTTTCATGTCAGCTTGACACAAGGTATAGTTATCTGACAGGAGGGACCCTCAGTTGAGAAAATGACTCTATAAGATCAGACTGTAGATAAGTCTGAAGTGCATTTTCTTAGTGATCGATGGGAGAGGGCCCAGCCTGTTGCGAGTGGTGCCATCCCTGGGCTGATGGTCATGGGTTCTATAAGAAAGTAGTCTGATCAGGCCACGAGGAGCACACCAGTAAGCAAGCTCCTCCACAGGCTGCATCCGCATCAGTTCCTACCTCCAGGTTTCTGCCCCAGCTGCTGTCCACGATGGATTGCTATATGGAAATATAAGTAAAACAAACCCTTTCCTCCCCAGGTTGCTTGTGGTCATGGTGTTTCACCACAGCAGTAGAAACCCTAACAAAGACAGACCCTAAGGGCAATACTGCCTCTACAAGTAGTATTCCTAAAAAGCAAAATGCAGGAAGGGCCCGTTTTTCTGTTAGAGCAGTGTTCGTGCCAGCCCCGTCTCCCATGGATCAGATTCTCTGGGGCACATTAAGGCCATCCTGGAGGCTGGAGACCAAAACCAAGTTTAAAAAAAGAAACTCCACAGGGACTGCACGGCCATGCATCCTGACCTGGCCCCTCAGCCACACCCAGAGGTCGGTGCCTCCCTCATGGGCTCAGTGAACCGACTAATTTGTCCCGAAGCAGAAGATGTCAGTCCGCCAACAATGGCTTCATGATTTTTTCATGCGAGATGGACCACTTTGAGGATTGAGCCCTTGTTTCCCGTGGCTTTCATGTGCAGCCAGCTGTGTTTTCCCAGAATCCATAATTTCTTAAATCCAGCTTGCTTTCCCAGTCACTGCCAGGAAGCCTATAACTCTGGTCACTTAATAACACCCTCTTCTTGGGTTTGTGGTCATTTTGAAGAAAGATGTTCTTATCTGGGCCTCTGTGTTTTCTCTGGCAGTTTGAGAGCTGGGCTAGATGCCGTCTCAGATTTTCTAGCCCTTAGCTTTTTTTTTGTTCGTTGTCAATAAATTTTATTGTGTATGTGTGTCTTGCAGAACTGGGTGGGCATATCTGATGTTGGGAATTAGTCCCATGTTGTTTACTTATTTTTAAAATTAAAATATAATTACATCACACCCCTTCCCTTTCTTCCTTCTAGCCCCTCCTGTGCCCTCCTATTCCCTTTCACACCGATGGCCTCTTAGCTTATTATTGATGTGTGTGTGTGGTGTGTGTGCACGCGTGCACGTATGTGTGTTTCATAGCTGATTGTTTTGTGTTGGATAGCCAATTAAGGGTTCATCCCTGGAAGAGAGACTATATCCCATCTCTTACCAGCCATTAGTTGCATGTAGTTGTAAGGTTGGGACTCTGTTAGCTTCCCCTCTTCCTTGTGAGCACGTGTGTTAGTGTCGTCAGCGTTCAGGTCTTGTTTAGGCAGACATGTTGTTGAGGTATCGTGGGTGAGGCCTCCTGTCATTTCTAGGAGACATAGTCTCACAGCAGACTCCCTGGTCCTCTGGCCCTTGCAGTCTTCTACGATGTTCCCTGAGCCTTAGGTGCAGGAGTGATGTCGTGGATGTATCCACTGGCGCGGGGTACCCCGCGGTCAGTTGGCCCCTGCATTATGACCAGTTGAGGTTTCTGTGATGGTCTTCATTTACTGTAGCAAGGGAACGTTCTTATGCAGGGAGAGCTACACTTACCTGTGGGTGTAAGGGTGAATTTAGGATGCAGTTAGGAGTTACACTGGTCTAGTAAAGTGGCGATCCAGTAGGTTGTGCTGTAAGATCTATGGTCTCACTAGTAGTTGGCTAGGTTTCTAGTACCAGGCGCCATCCCCGCCCCCACTCCCTCCTGTTGAGTGTGGGCCTTAAGGTTCTTTACATTTAAGTCTTTTGTTTTGTGTTCACCTAGCACTTCCCCCCTTTAGTGCATTGCAATAGTGAGGGTTGAACCTAGGTCCTTGTGAGTGCTAGGTAAGCACTTTCACCACGTCTCCAGGTCCCTTCCTACCTTTAAATGATGATAATCATTATGATTTATTTTTGTTTGTGTGGCATGTGGTTATAGAGATCGTTGTTTGAGTAATACCTACCCACAGTATGCAGATTGTGGAGGCTAGGAGTCAAAGTGTCTTCCTCTTTCACTTTCCCCTCTTCCTCCCTCCCTCCCTCCCTCCCTCCCTCCCTCCCTCCCTCCCTCCCTCCCTTCCTTTCTTCCTTCCTTCCTTTCTTTTTTCTCTTGGTTTTCGAGACAGGGTTTCTCTGTATGATAACTCTAGCTGTCCTAGAGCTAGCCCTGTAGACCAGGCTGGCCCGCCTCTGCCTCCTGAGTGCTGGCTTTAAAGGCATGCACCACCACCGCCCGGCTAATTTGTTTATATATATAAATGTTTTGCTTGCATGTCTATATGTGCACAACATTTCCATAGAGACCCAAAGAAGCATCAGATCTACTGGAAGTGGCGTTACAGACAGTTATGACCTACCATGTAGGTGCTGGGAACCGAACCCTGGTCCTCTGCAAGAGCAGTAAGTTCTGCTAACCACTGCAGCTCCATTTTAGTTTCTAAAGGCAAGGCACTTTACCGAACCTGGAGCTTACAGTTTTGCCAGACTGGCTGGCTGGTGAGCTCCAGGGATCTGCCTGGCTCCAGCCCCCAAACTCCATGCTAGTGTTACAGATGCACGTTGGTGCCACGCCTGGCTTTTAATATGGGTCCTGTGAATCCAAACCAGGTCGTTATGCTTGGACAAGCATTTTACCCACCAGCATCTCCTCAGCCCCTGCTTTCTTCTTTTGAGGCATCTCGTTGTTACTTAGATTTAGTCTTCCTGTTTTCCTGTGGCTTTTCCTTCCATAGGATGGCCCAGAATGTAATCAGAAACATCTCAGTTGCTTGGAAGCCTTTCGTCTGGTTTCGCTTTTCTGCCCAATTACCAAATCTTTAAGGCGCCTCGTGTAGTTTAAGCGGTTAGCTTTTGGGCTCCTCAGATAACCCAGATTCTCTTACTGTCTTCTGGCTTCTTCAGCCTCCCAGCCTTAAATCTCAACGACAAAGGGCCAAGCTTTAGGCTTGCTGGGAAGGTATGAGCAGGGTCCCCCTCCACCCCAATCCCAGCAGGAGGAGAACACTGGAGCCTGTCGCTTGACAGCACATTTGAGGTGTGATTGTGACTGCTGCTGCACTTTGGCTGCCGAATGAGTCAGCTCTTAATGACTTGGTTGCCACCTTGTGGAATGTCTGGAGGCCAGGTGTGGTAGGGATCTCAGCCTCCTTATGGGGACCAGACTGACAGGGACAGTTCTAGTCTCTCTCTCTCTCTCTCTCTCTCTCTCTCTCTCTCTCTCTCTCTCTCTCTCTCTCTCTNTCTCTCTCTCTCTCTCTCTCTCTCTCTCTCTCTCTCTCTCTCTCTCTCTCTCTCTCTCTCTCTCTCTCTCTCCCCCTCCCTGTTTGTCTGTCTGTCTCTCTCTCTCTCTCTCTGTGTCTGTCTGTGTGTCTGTCTCTCCCTCTCTCTCTCTCTGTCTCTCCCTCTCTGTCTGTCTGTCTCTCCCTCTTTGTGTGTCTGTCTATCTGTTTCTTTCTCTCTGTGTCTGTGCACATGTGAGCACATATATGCTATTTGAGTGTGTTGACATGTATAGAGGTGCTTATGCCCATGTGTGCATGTGCAGAGGCAAGATTGACATTGAAGTACCTTTCACTATTGCTTTTTAATCTAATTTTTTTGAGACAGGGTCTCTTATTGTACCTGGAGCTTACCAGTTAGCAGACTGGCTGGCTAGTGAGCCCCTGGGACCCTCCTGTCTTTGCCTCCCAGTGCTGGGCTTATATAAGGGGCCATCATGATGGATTTTTATGTGGGTGCTGGGGATCTGGGTCAAGGTCCTCATGCTTGGACTGCAGGCCCCTTAGTTGTTGAGCTGTGTCTCTCATCTCCAATTGTTTCTGTATAGTCTTTTATCAGATATTAAGATCATATTGAAGACAAACTTTATATCCATTTTTTTCCAGTTAGAGTATATTTTTCTCTGTTATTTCTTCTAAAAATATATTTATTATAATGCAGTGTTACAGGAAGTTTTTTGTATGTTTTGTTTTGTTGAGATAGAGTTTCTCTGTATAACTCTGACTGTCCTGGAACTAGCTCTGTAGACTACGCTGGCCTCGAACTCACTGAGCTTCACCTGCCTCTGTCTTTGAAGTGCTGGGATTAAAGGCATGCATCACCACTGCCTGGCTGAGAATTTTTAACATGTTCATTTTTAACTCCTTCGTTCGAGAGAGGCTTTAATTCTGTAGCCCCGACTGATATCAAACTCACACTGATCCTCGCTTCAGACTCCTGAGTGCAGGAACCGCCATGCCTGGCTATGCTTAAGTTTTTATAGTTGGGAACTAGTTAATGGAACAATAGTTCATTTAAAAGTTTCATCTCATTGTCCTCCTCAGCTCTCTAGTATACTTCTAGGGTACTCAGAAGTATCATGACTTCTTCAGTAGCCTATCACAAATCGCCCATGCTTATGTAACCATACATATGCATAGTCTGTATTTATAAAAACACAGATGGGACCAGACTACACACAGATGGTATCAGAATATTGTTTCACAATTTTATTTTATTTTTTTAAAAAGGTTTGTTCACTGGTGAGGCATGATGACACATATTTTTAATCTCAGTACTTAGGAGGCAGAGGTTGGATTTGAGGCCAACCTGTTCTATGTAGCAAGGTGAAGGCCACTAGCTAGGGCTACACAGTGAGAAAGAAGATTGATTTATTTTTATTTTCTCTGTGTGTTTGCCTGTATGTATGTATGTATGTATGTATGTATGTATGTGTACCACGTGTGTACTTTAGGTGCCCATGGGTGCAGGAAGAGGGTATTAGTTGTCCTGGGACTGGAGTTGTAAGTTGTTGTGAACAATATGTAGGTGGTGGGAACTGAACCTGGGTCCCCTGCAAGAGTATGATGGGCTTTACCTTCAGAACCATCTCTCCAGTCCAACAACTTGATCCATCTATCTATCTATCTATCTATCTATCTATCTATCTATCTATCTATCTATCTATCTATCTATCCATCCATCTATATCTGAGACAGGGTCCAACTATTCAGTTCTGGCTATCCTGGAACTCACTCTGTAGACCAGGCTAGCCTCAAATTCACAGAGAGCCACCTGACTCTGTCCCCCAAGTACAGGGATTAAAGGCATGCACCCCAAAAGCTTTGACCTTTTGATAACACACTTTCAGGATCAGTATGCATTTGTGTATACATATGTGTGTATTGCATTATTTTTAACAGCTGTGTAGGACTGACGTTTAGGTTGCTATGGAAATGAGCGTGTTTGTATGACTCGTACCTCACCTACTATCCACCACGTGTGGTTCTAGACAGTGAGGAATCAACAGTAAACAAGACAAACGCCACCATGTCACCCTTTTGGTCAGCATACTTGTCAAATAAAACCTGGAAAGTGAACTCTATCTCATCTACTGAATTATGGAGACAGAAAAAGGACCTAGAACATTTAACTGAGTGTATGTTTGGATTAATCTCCCTTTCTGTTGGCCCCGGCCACAGTATGATTATCCTCTCCCACCCCTGCAGTGCTTAAAGGTCATCGTCCAGAGGCTTCGGCGATGGCTTCCACGGTGGTGTTTGAGGGTGTTTATGAAGCTCCTCATGGTACAGCTTTGCAGTTTGTCCTTGTAGCTGTGTGAGGAAGTCACAGTGGCTGGTTTGCAATTTGTAAGAGGAACTGGATCACTGAGAGGCCAAGGTCATTGTGGCTAGAGAAGACAGACACCTAGTTCCTCACAGACGTGGTTGATGGAAAACCTAGGCTGAGCACCCAACACAAAGGGCTTTCTCTGGGTGGTGGCGGATGCCTTTAATCCTAGGTAGAGGCAGGCAGATCTCTGAGTTTGAGGCCAGCCCTCTCTACAGAGTGAGTTTTAGGACAGCCAGGGCTACCCAGAAAAACCTGCCTCCAAAATCAAAGCAAAACAAAAAGGCTGTCTTTCCTGGGACTAATTCAGAGCCCTCAGAGTTTCTGCCATGCAGATGAAAGCATATTCAGTTGGGAAGAGCATTAGTTTTATCTTTGTCCCTTGCTGCGTGGCTAGAGAGTGAGCCCTCTAGGACATCTTATTACTATCCCATGAATTCATTTAGAATTCTGCTCTACAGTGTGGTAGCTGAGACTGCCCACAGAGATTTAAAGTTAATAGTAGAATGATTAAACAATTAGAAGTTAGATTAGTTCTTCATTCATGCCATCTCCACGCCAAGGGTGCAGTTGACACCTGTTGGCTAGCCACTGCTGCCTTGGGCAGAGTATCTCCATCAACAGTATCGATTTGAGTGTCTGCAGGGGTCCAGGGTTGTTTTTCTCCTAAGCACTCTAACTTTATGTTTTATTTTATTTTGCTTCTTGCTGGGTAGGATCTTGCTGTGTAGCCCAGGCAGGCCTCCCAGGTGCTGGGACTATCAGCATGTACTGCGGTGCCCAGCTTAGAAGGTCATCTTTGCTTTCTAATTTGTGGGGGAGGCAAGGATCACAGGCAGGGTAGGTGGCTTGTCTGCAGTTAAGCATCTGGGAGTGCAAACCCCAATTAAAGCCAGTCCTCTGCCTGTGCTTTCTCCACTGCCACCTGCCCCATTTATTCCGAGAATGCTTTTATACATGATGGCATCTGTTACCTTACTCTCCCCACTGGCTCATCGAGAGGGTGTAGATTCAGTGCCTGCTACAAGCAGAACCCTCTGTCAGGTAGCTCCCAGCAGCCGTTGTACGCCAAGACCAAGAGACTGTACTGTGTTCGCCTCCATATGAGGATGCTGTGCCCCACAGACTCTCCCCAGGGACCGTCAGCCTCTCTTTGAACCCTTTTCTGATGTGGTTCAGACATGCATCGACAGTTCACCTGTAAGCTTATGGGAAATTGGGCTGTTACTGTCTGCAACCCACCCTGCCAGTCTGTGGCCCCGGGGCAGGGCCTGGGGACTGATGAGATGCCGGCAGACTGGCCCAGCGTTTTCACAAGTGGAGGTAGACAGACAAATTAGAGATTAAAAGTCTGTGGGGACTCAGCAATTAAAGTGTAAGCCCTGAAATCAAGAGCAGCGTCGCTGCCCAGAGTGTTCTTTGGGGGCCGATGAGTGATAACAATCATTTCGGACTGAGACAGATGGGGGAGCCTCATCACACTGAAAGAAGCAAGAAAGGCTGTGCTCATGTCTCAAAGATTTAGTTTCCTCGTGTTCCTGAAAGCTGTCATTAGGAAAATTGTCAGAGCACTGGGTCATCCGTATCTCATGATTATTACTGTTTCCTCAGCACTAGGAATTGTGATAAGCAGAAAGGCGTGCATTAGAAATCCCACCCACACAGGCAGTCTGTGGAGCTGAAGAAACCCCTTCTTCCACTGTCCTAAGAGTCCTGTTGAGTGGTTCTTCAACTTGAGTGGACACAAGTTTCTGATTTAATAGGCCAATACCTTTTATTTCTAACAAATGTTGGCACTGGGCTGGGGGCCACACTTTGAGAGCTACCCGGTGCTAGGGAGAAGTCATTTCAGGTTCCAGTGACATAAGTTCTG
Source organism: Alexandromys fortis (assembly GCF_014885135.2). Lineage (NCBI taxonomy): Eukaryota > Metazoa > Chordata > Mammalia > Rodentia > Cricetidae > Alexandromys > Alexandromys fortis. The sequence continues at coordinate 152,554 of NW_026067900.1, forward strand.
TCCAAACCTTGCCACTTATGTATGTGGGTTGCCTCTGACCTCGAGAAGACACTTTTGCCACTTTCCAAAAGTCCTTTCCTTTCCTTTCCTTTCCTTTCCTTTCCTTTCCTTTCCTTTCCTTTCCTTTCTCTCTCTCTTTCTTTTTAAATTTCTTTTTTATATGTATTGGTGTTTTGCCTGCATGTATATCTGTGTGAGGGTATAGGATCCCCCAGGAACTGGAGTTACAGACAGTTGTGAGCATCCATGTGGTTGCTGGGAATTGAACTCAGGTCCTTTGGAAGAGCAGCCAGTGTTCTTAACCACTGAGCCATCCCTCCAGACCCCTTACTATCTCCTTTAAAGATTTATTTTTAAGTGTGTGTGTTTACACATGAGCGCAGGTGTTCTTGGAGGTCAGAAGAGGGGTCAGATCCACCGGAGCTGGTGTTACAGACAGTTGTGAGCTACCTGATGTGGGTGCTGGGAACTGAAGTCAGGTCATCTGGAAGAGCAGTGTACATTCTTAACCACTGAGCTATTTCTCCAGCCCTAATTCAGTTCCCCCCATAACTGTTTCAGATAGTTTTCAGTTCTAACCGTTACGAAGTCTGGAGCTTTTCAGTGTGCCTTCTTAAGGCGGGTGTGGTAGATCATAAATGAAGGGTTAGGCATTGCCCTTCCCTTAAGAAGATTAATCTAGTTTGAGGGTGAGGGACAGATAATCAGCAACGTACACAAGAAAGAAAAGGGCATGAAAAGATAATTAGGTGTACTCAACGGTAGGAGCTGTTGCATTTTCAGAGGTGGCGATCCCTGGGAGTTGCTGGCACGGTGGCTTTCAGGAGGAGTTGGAACTTGAAGCAGGAGGAGGACTGGGATAAGCAGAAGCTCTTCCCGGATAGGCAGTCAGGACTAGCAGAAGCCCTGAGGTGGAAATGAGTGCTGTGCTGTGCCCAGTGGGAAGCCAGAGTGCAATTGGGCAAGGGGATTGGAGCCAGGTGATGAAAGACTGCCCGGGCCCAGCCAAGAGGCTCAGGCTGGTGGGAAGGGGAGCACGGGATGGAGTAGAGAAGACTGATGACGTCAGTGCTCTAGGAAAGTGGGCTGGGGAATGTGGGAGTGGGCTGGGGAGTGGGTGGGAGACAGGAATGCGGATCTAGGAGGTTGTGCCAAGTGCTCTGGTTTGTGAGTAATGCTCAAGAAGGAGGAAAGAGAGAATCTAGCATAGCTCCATTCCAGAAACAACACACATTAGGAGACAATAACACTGAAGAGCTGGCTCAGTGGGTAAGGGCACTCACTGCTCTTGCAGAGGACCCAAGTGAGTTCCCAGCACCTGCATCAGGCAGCTGATAACTGTACTAACTCCAGTCCCAGGGCGCCCTGTGCCCTCTTCTGGACAATATGGGCACCTGCACATAAATTTACACACACACACACACAGACACACACACACACACACACACACACACACTCCACACTATACTTAGAAAATAGAATGCAGCTAGGCGCACTCAAGAGGTAGAGGCAGGCTGATCTCTGTGAGTTCGGGGCCAGCCTGGTCTACAGAGCTAGTTCCAGGACAGGCTCTAAAGCTACAGACAAAGAAGTGGGGGCTGGCCCTTTCTTTCTCTGTCCATGATGAGTCCTGTCCTCTGGCTCGCCCTTGACTGGATAGTGATCGTGCACTGCCATGTTTGTTGGGGCATGTGACCTATCCCCACTGTTCCTGTTCTCATTTCCTCACTGTTGAAACAACACAGAAAGCTTTGTTTTATTTTACCTGTTGTCTTTTTTTTAAATTAATTGAGTTTATTTGCTGATAATTTCATACATGTGTGTATAATGTATTCCCGTTGCTCTCCCCACAATCCTCTGTCATCTCCTGTCTACATGTGTTGTCTGCATCTCCCCGTGATTTCATTCCCACATGCTTGTCTTTTTGTTCTGCGACTCTCTGATTTTAGCCAGGGTCATCTCTGTGACTACAGCTTTGCACTGCCCACTGGAGTCTGGTGGGCTCACAGTTTGGTGCACAGCTGAAGGCAATGCCTGTCTCTTCCCCAGAATCCAATAGTAGCCAGTAGTTCAGCAGGGAGGGGTGGGGTCCATGAGCCCCTCCCTGATCCATGATTGACAGAACAGGAAATTTTAAAATAAAATACAAAAGTTTCCTTGTATTATTCACCACCCTCCTCACATTCTTTTGCTCCTGCATTCTGTGTTTTCTTTTGCTATATCCAAGAGTATTTTTAAAAATTGAATCAAATCATACATATCATTTACAAATGATTATTATTGTTTCATAAACATGTCCCCTTTAAATTTATTTTAGATATTTTTAAATGTGTGTATTTTGCCTGCTGGTATGTACTACCTGTGTGCTTGGTGACATCAGAGGTTGGAAGAGGAGCATTAGATTCCCTGCAACTGGAGTTACCAATGACTGTGAGATACCATATAGGTGCTGGAAAACAAACCTAGGTCCTCCTTTAGAGCAACAAGTACACTTATTCACTGAGACATCCCTCCAACCATAACATATTTATCTTAAAAATAATAATTACATTTGGGAGTTAGAGAGATGACTCAGTGGTTAGAAGCACTGGCTATTCTCCCAGCGAACATGGGTTCAATTCCCAGCATCCACATGACAGCTTACAAGTGTCTGTAACTCCAAGATCTGATACCCTCATATAGACATACAACAATGCATATAAAGTGAAAATAAATAAGTTATTTAAAAAAGAATTACATTTATTTGTGTGTGCGTGTGTGTGTGTGTACACACTGGCCCTTGTGGACGTTTGAGGACAACTTCTCAGTTCTCCTCAGGCCGGGTCCTAGGGAGCAAACTTGGGTCATTAGGCTTGATAGCAAGCCTTTAGCCCTTGAGCTGTCCCGGCACAGATCTGCCCTACCTGGTGCTCATCATTTGAATGTCCATGTAATTGTCCATTGCATCTAGACCGTCTGGTGGTCATAGTTGGTTCTTGCTAGAGGATGCCTGGCTTATATTTCTAGTTCCCTGTTGTCTATGGGACTGGGTCCTTCTGAATGCTGTTCATAGGCTAAATTCCCAATGAACATTGCACTTAGACAACCTGATTTTAATTCCAGATGTGGCAGACTGTCTTGGTCAACGTAATTCTCTAAGCCCCGGGTTTTTGGTCTGGGCAATGCCGGTAACAATGACTGTGCAAAGGTAGAGATAAAAGCCGGGCAGCATCCACCTCCCAGTCATCTGGGTGGGAACAAGCAAAGGCCAGGTGGTACTGAGTATGGTGACGTAAGGACGGGACCTCTGCCTCATAGCTGTCCCTGCCCATGTAGGCTTTTTTTGAGTGAGATTTGGGCCTCTCTCTATTCATTTGGTTTCCTGGAATGGGACTCTACCTGTGGGTGGGAAGGAGGAATAGTCTCTACTTCCTTCTTGGCTACCTGCTTCAGTGATGTAATGTGTACTTGGCCTTCTCCTGTCCTAGCTGCCAGCCCTTCCCCGTGTAGGCGCCAAGCCAGAGTTGAACGAAACGTGAGGCTGGGTGGAGAGGAAAGTGAACTGGTCTGCCTGACAGGAGGCCTCTTGGTCCGGGATCGGCTGTCTCCTGGGCAAGTGCAAATTCTTCACTTTGACCTGACCTCAGTGTCCCCACCTCTGGTCAGAGGGCGATGATGGTGATGAAGAAGTTCTCTTTATTTCTGTGGCTTGCTAAGCTCTGTGTCTCGGGGGAATCACAGACAACGCTGATTGGTTGGCTCTGCTGTGCTCTGTGGACATGAACAGAACTGCAGGAACTGGTTGTTTCTACTGAGTCTCTCTCTCTCTCTCTCTCTCTCTCTCTCTCTCTCTCTCTCTCTCTCTCAATTTCATGTGCATTGGTGTTTAGCCAGCATATATGTCTGTGTGAGGTTGTTGGATCCCTTAGAACTGGAGTCCTGTACAGTTGTGAGCTGCCATGTGAGTTCTGGGAACTGAATCTAGGTCCTCTGGAACAGCAGCCAGTGCTCTTAACTACTGAGCCATCTCTCCAGCTCATTGAGGATCTTAGTGGAGATACTGAGGCCGTCTTCCTTAGCTGGAGACAAACATTAGGTCTTTATGGCTGAGACAAATGCCTGAGAGAAACAATCTGAAGGGGGAAAGATTTGGGCATGATGTCATGGCGCCAGTGGCATGTTGAGGAGCTTCTCATTGACAGCCAGGAAGGCCAGGGAGGGCTGGAGCAAGATACAACCCTCAGGAACATATCCCCAGTGGCCTGTTTCTTGCATCAAGGCCTTATTTCCAAAAGTTTCTACCACCTTCAGTAATTCCACCAAATAATGAATCCACCAATGGATGGATGCATTGATTAGGTCAGAGCCACCGTGATCCAGACACCTCTTAATGACCGGATCCACTGCGAGGGATCAAGATGTCAATGCACCAGTCTTAGGTAGAGATGGCTCATTTAAACTCTAACAGTTGCCAAGAACTGTTATATACCATAAGACCAGGACATGATGGGAGGAGAGAAAGGCCTCTTTGGCTTCTGATTCCTGACTGGTCTGTTTGGAGGCCCAAGGGCCCAATAGTTGGTGCTGATTCTTTGGTTCCTGACTTGGAAAAAAATGTATTTATATGTATGTGTATGAGTGTATGTAGGCATGTATGTTGGTATCCATGGAGGCCAGAAGAGGGGGTTAGATCTCTTGGAGCTGGAGTTACAGGATATGAGCTGCCTCGTGTGGGTGCTGGGAATTAAACTTCAGCCCTCTGGAAGAGCAGTGAGTGCTTTTAACAGATGAGCCATCTCTCCGGCCCCATCTATGTTTTGATAAACTGACAAAAGTTACGTGTGGCAGACCTGGCATGGGCACACAGTGCAGTGGCAGGAGCTGCTGTTGAGGCTCAAGTCTAGTTGGTCTGGGGGAACTTAGAGTAGCATGTTGTACCAAAGCCTCCGGAGTGATAGAGTGTTAGAGCAGGCACGGGAGAGCCATGCCCGCAGGCTGCTGCTTCTGCCCATGCCTCTGAGGGTTTTTTGGTTGTTTTGTTTTTCAGATGGGTAGGGGGTTCTCAGCATGTCTCTCTGGCTGGCCTAGAATGGACAATGTAGACCAGGACGGTCTCAAATTCACAGAGATCGTATTGGGATTAAACATATATACTACCATGTTCTGCTCCCTCCGAGTTTTATTGTGGGAACTGGTTCCACTTCTGGATCAAATGCTAGCAATTCATTTCCCTTCCTCCGTCAGCAAGAGAGTTTCTCAGTTTTTCCTTTTCTACCTCCAACCTGACCACGTGTCTCCTGGTGTTTGCTGTTGGCCTCAGGCAGGAGGGACTCTGGGCGGACTGTTACAGAGTCACGCCTGTCTTGAAAGGTCACATGGCCACCCTCCCACCTTCTGAGTTGCTTTAGGCAGCCCTTTCCACATCTTCTCCAGCACCTGCACTTATTTCCCGAATGTACAGGCATTCCTGGGATGGCAGGTGGCATTTAGGTCAAGGAAGGGTAAGTTCCTACTCTGGTTTCTTGTGTCTGTTTACTTCCCTGACCAAACCACGTGGCTTTACACATGGAGCCTGAAAATCTGGGTAGGATGGTTTGCCATGAAAAGACTGTACTCCTCCTGAGGAGAGCTTCGTGGCTTTTCTGAGACCACACAGTAGAAGGCCCCTATGGGATGGGTACTGGGTTATGTGGCAGCATGTCTCTGTCTTGTCACACACATGTCCTTGTGCTCCTAAGGGCCGGCCCGAGGCCAAAGCTTCGGGATCAGTTTCCTTGTCTGGGAAGTAGCCACTTCCTCACTTGAGTGCTAGGAGGATGGGGTGAGAATGCTTTGAAAGGTCCCGAAAACTCTCACCTCAAGGGGCTCTGGCAGTTGGAGAAGTTAATGTTTTAAAGGGAAGAAAGACAAGAACACGTTGCTTTTGGCACTGAAGCCGAGGATCTGAGGTCAAAGAACAAATCCTGGCTGCTGAAAGGGAGGGTGTGTCTTTCAGAGTTGCTGGACCCTTGGACTATGTCCTAGGCTCGGCGTGCAGGTCCGCACGTGCCCAGTGTGTTTGTGTGTATCTCCCAGAGCCTGTGTGAAAGAGCCCGCTTCCAATCCAAACGGCCCAGTGAGTAGATGTGATGAAAGACCCCTACTCAGCAGTCTATCAGAGTCTGTAAAGGCCTAGCAGAGGCCCCCCACCTCCACCTATTGCAAATGGGGGGCATCCTTGCAAGTCTGAGTCCCCCTAAGAGCCTGAACTCTCAGAACACTCTTCTTTAAGGAGAGCTGTCCCATCTGTGTGAAGATATCATGAGGCAAATTCTCAACCAGCGCGATGATGTTTTAAGATTACCCAAGATTACCCACTCCCTTTGAATGAATGAGTCTAGACCTGGATGCTAGTATCAGAGAGACAGTGACATTATACATCTTTTAGTGGGTACACAGGATGCCACCTATGAAGTTTGTCCAGAAACTCAACTCTGAATTTAAAATACGTGGTGGGAAAAGAGCTTGCAGACACTATGGAAAAGGGCTCCACCAAATCCAGACTGAAAACTATACAGTTCAGAAAAACCTGTTTGTTTGTTTGTTTGTTTGTTTTTAACAAATGAAAGGCTAGAGAGAGAAGGGAGGATGGGGAAGGGCTAAGGAGTGGTAGGAAGGAGAAAGAGGACCGTGTGGACTAAAAGGAGACTTAAGAGACTTTCAGTGACTGCAGTGCATCTGGATCTTGGCTTCACCACGCAAACGGTAAAACAAAAATCCTGTTTAGACACGATCGGAGCAGTATGAACACCAACTGGATACTGATGATGTGTTGATGACGTGAAAGAATTACTGATCACTTTTGAAAACATAAGTATTGTGGCTATAGATTTTTTAAAAGAAGTCCTTATCTTTCAGAGGTATATTTTGCAATGTTTATTGGTGAAGTAATATGGTATCTGGGGCTGGGATGAGGCTCAGTTAGTAGAGTGCTCGCTAACGTGCGCAAAGCCCTGGGTTCCGTCCCCAGCATGAATCAGTGGTGCTGTCATGAGGCCGCAGTCCCAGCAGTGGGGAGGAGAGTGGGTTCAGGAAGATCAGGAGTTCAAGATTAGAACACGAAATGGCTTTGGGGATTAAAACACTTGCTGTCTGGCAACCTGAGTTCAATTCCTGGAACCCACGTAGAAGCGGAAGGAGAGAAGTAACTGAAGTTCTCCTCTGGCCTCTACACACACACTGTAGCATCTGCGCTCTTCCCCAATCACATATAAATGCACACAACAATAAAAAAAGATTAAAAATAAACTCAGGATCACTTTTGACTAACGTTGAGTTCAAGGCAAGCTGGCATATGTAAGACCCTGTCTAAAAATATCCCAACATCTCAGATTTGCTTCAAACTAATGAAATGGTGGTGAGAACCTAGGAATTTATATGAAATGTGATGGTTATGAGTTGATGATTGTGCAAATTAAAAAAATCTCTAGGGCTGGAGAAAAATCTCAGTGGTTAAGAGCCCTGGCTGCTCTCCTAGCAGACCCGGGTTTGAGTCCCAGGCCTCACGTGGCAGCTCACACTATCTATAACTCCAGTTTCAGGGCATCTGACACCTTCTGTTCTCCGTGGGGGCCACACACATGCAGTGCACATGCATACATATAGAAAAAGGTCACATGCACATAAGATTTGGAATGAGTTTGCACATCTTTATTCCCAGAACTGAGGAGGCAGAGGCAGGGGAACCTAAGGCCAGCCTGGTCTACAGAGTGAGTTCCAGAACAACCAGGGCTACATCAAGAGACCCTGTCTCAAAATTTAAAATAAATAAATAAAAAAGAAACAAACAAACAAAGAAAGAAAACTTCAAAGAAAATCTGTTTTTTTGTCAGGGTTCAGTGGCACATGATTGTAATCCTAGCATTTGGGACAAGGGAATTCAAAGTCCAAGGCCATGGCAAGCGTTTGCCTCAAAAATGAAGTCATGTTAAGCCAAGCTAAACTAAACTAGAAAAACTGTTTCTCTCTCTCTCTCTACCTCTCTCTCTTTCTCTTTCTTTCTGTTTTGGTTTTTCGAGACAGGGTTTCTCTGTAGCTTTAGAGCCTGTCCTGGAACTCACTCTGTAGACCAGGCTGGCCTCGAACTCACAGAGATCCTCCTGCCTCTGCCTCCTGAGTGCTGGGATTAAAGGTGTGCGCCACCACCTCCAGGTTTGAGAATTTGGTTTTCAAGCCATGTTTCTTAGAACCTAGAGGAGCAGGAGGTGGGTCAACTGGCTTTCTTACCCTTATTCTATTCCTTTTTTAAAAAAATGTTAGCTCTCCCCAATTGAGAAGTATAAAGTCTGTGAATGGAGTCTAGTTTTATCATTGTGTGTGTGTGCGTGTGTGTGTTTGCATACGTACATTCATGTGGAGGCCAGGGGATGTCAGTGTTGGGTGTCTTCTATTTATATTTTATTTATGTATATGTAGCTGTATATGAGTATGCATGTTTTTGGGTGCCCTTGGAGGCCAGAAGAGGAGGTTGGTTCCCTTGGAGCTGGTGTTGCAGGCAGTTGTGAGCCACTAGACATGGTATTGGGAACAGAACTTGGGTCCTCTTAACCTCCGAGCTATCTGTCCATCCATCGGATGTCTTTCTAAGTGACTATCTTAGTGTTTGAGACAAGATCTCTTATTGAACCTGGAACTTGCTGACTCTGCTGGACTGAACGACTAGCAAGCCCCATCAATCTTTCTGTCTCTGCTTACGCGTATACACTGCTGTGCCTGCTCTTTACATAAGTGCTAGCTATCCAAACACAGGTCCTCTTCACACATACACACTTCACTGACAGCCATCTCCCTAGGTCCTCGTCATCTTTGTATCGAGGAGGCTAAGACCTGGGGAGGATGACCGATTGGCTCTTGCTTTCTCAACTGGCTAAATCCAAGTTTTGAACTCCACTCTATCGGTGGAGAAGCAGGTTCATCTTGGTGATCTGGAGGCACCAGAGGCTTTGTAGGACCTTATCTTGCAGTCTCCAAAGGCCTCTGCCAAGACTTCACAGTGGCTGTGCTGGAACACATTGCTACTAAACCTTCCGGTGGATGGAGATTGATTTCACACCTTTGGAGTGTTGCTGGCTTTGCTCAGATGCTGGAGAGACAGAGTCCTAGACCTGAGTTGGCCTTTAGGAGTAAAAGAGGAGAGCTGGGGAAAAGGGGTCCTGAAAATCGTTCTTCTGGGGGGTAGTTCCTCCCCACTTCCTGTCGTGTCTACCCCTCCCTGCTCAGCCTCCAGATCCCACTCCTGCTCATTCTTGTTGGGGGACACAGCCATAAATTCACCCCACCTACAATACTCTCTCTGTCCCGGTTTCATCCATTGGCTAATTCTCTGGGAAAATGGTTTTTTGTTTTCATTGTTTTTGAGGCAGGGTCTCATTAAGCCCAGGCTAGCCTCAAGCTCATCATGGAGTTGAGGATGACCTTATATTCCTGATCCTACTGCTTCTACCTTCTAATGATGGGAGTAAAAGTTTGCACTATGCCCAGAAGAAATGACACTTACTTAGCTTATTTACTAGCTATATTTATTTATTTATGAATCAGGAACTTACTATATAGCCCGGACAGCCTGAAAATCACTATGTAGACCAGTCTGGGCTTGAGCTCAGAGAGATCTGCCTGCTCCTGCCTCCTGAGTGCTGGGACTAAAGGTGTATGTTATTGCTCAAATTCTAGGTATTAATAATAAAAGCCCAGAGTCAGAAATAGGGATTAATGCTGAAGATCAGAGAAACAGAGAGGTCAGCCACTAAAGAGTTCTTTACCTTTATGAAAACTCAGATAGAAGGGGCAATCCTGTCCTCAGACTGCATCTCCGGACTGCAACTGTTTCCACCAAACCTCAGACTGTCCTGTGCTCCTGTCTCCTTCCACCTTATGTTCCTCTCTCCATTCAGCCATATCACTCCTGTCTCCACATCCCTAGTGCTGGGGTTAAAGGCATAGAATCCCAAGTGCTGGGTTTACCTTTGTGTGAGCTCTGTTTCTCTTTTAAACAGATTCAATCTTGTGTAGCCCAGGGTATCCTTGAACTAACAGAAATCCCTGTACCTCTGTCTCCCAAATCCTGGGATTAAAGGTGTGTGCCACCACTCCCTGGCCTCTAGTGGCTTAGCTCTGCACTCTGATCTTCAGACAAGCTTTATTTGTTAATTCATAAACATAATATCACCACAGTATGTCGTCATGTTCAGCAGGAATTACACTTTTAGAGATGAAATGACAGGCATGGATTTATTTGAGGGACAGAAGATTTGTCACATAGAGAGGTCAGAGGACAATTTATTGGAGTCTGTTTTCTCCTTTCATCATTTGGGTCCTGGAGATTGAACTCAAGTTATCAGACTTGGCAACTAGCTTTTTTTTTTATCCACTGAGCCATCTCGCTGGCACTCTTCCAGTTGGCTACCTGTCTGTGAATGCCGTTTCATATTGGGACTATTATTGTTTACAAAATATCGTCCCTTTTACTGTCATGTTGGCCTCACATCAGACTTACATAGGCAGGCATTACCCTCATTTTACAAAAGAGGAAACTGAGGCTGGGAGCTTAGGATGTGTTCTGATCACATTTCTCATTGCTCATCTATCTGTTCATCCATTAATTAATTAATTGTACCATATTTACTGATTATGACGTGTGAATTACTGTGGTAAATGTTATAGAAGACATGTGGTGGAGGAGACACAGTGAGACCTTTCAGTACCAGCCACCCTCAAAAGCATGTAGTCCAAGCACACGTGCCAGGAAGATACTGCTCCCTGAGAGACCATGGAAGCCCAATCAAGACATTCCCGATGAACTTTGCTATGAGAAAACCTTTAAACGCTTCCCATCCTTTCCTGTAAACACCAGCTAACCCCGGCTGAGCTGTGCTATTTCCATTCTGTGACTTGAAATGACCGTGTGGGGCCTGACCGTGACACCCTCACGAACTTGGCACCTCCTCTGGACCAGGACTCAGAAGCTCTGTCCTCAACGGCCTTTCAGGACCGTGTGAGTGTGCTCTGAGAGAGCACCCGCGAAGCCAGCGTCCGGATGATGCTCACTGCCCACGTCCGAATGATGTTCACTGTCCACATCCCGATAACGCTCACTGTCCACGTCTGGATGACGCTCACTGTCCCCGGCTTCCTTACTCACCGGAGTCATTCGACAGCTATGTATTAATCTGTCTGTGCATGATACTGGCTTTACTGAGGCAGGAAAACGGATTTCCAGCAAGAAAGTCCAAACCAGAGGGGATTAGGAGTGAATTTGAGGGTACCTAGGTTTCTTTCTACCAGGCAGTGGGTACAGGCCTCACTGTTTGTTAAAAATTTCCTCTCATGATTTAATGTGCATGCAAACTGTGGAGGTCTGTATAGATTCTGATTCAGCAGGAACGGGGCGAGGTGTCAGACTCCACCCTTCTACGCAGATCTCAGGCGAGCACTGTGCTGCCGCTCACCCAAGAACGGCAGTGGTCCCTGGATGCCAAAGTGCACTGGTGGGCGAGGCGAGGCGAGGAACCGCAGTGCAGGGCCAAGCACAGCACTGAACTGTTGGAGCCGTGACAGGAGTTTTTCAGAAAGGTCATGCCCCCATCCACATCTGGGGGGAGGAGGCTGAGATCTTCCCCGCCTGGGTATTTGCTCTGCATTTTGCACAGTGACGATACACGTTTAAGTGTGTGAGCCCCATCTGGATTGGGAGGAGGAAGGAAGGAGGTTACACCATCAATATGGTAACTGTCCTCTGGAGGGAGGGGCCTGCAGTATTTCCCCTAGAGATAACAAAACAGGCCAGTTCCTCCTATCAGTATCTGTTCGTGCAGGGCGGCAGAATCCAGGGCGGACTGGATGGTTTTGGGGTTTAGGTGCTTTTTGTTTGTTTTCAGAGGGTGGAACTGAAGTGTGTTGACTTACAACTTTTTTTAAAATTTTTTAATTCTTTATTTACTTAATGTATTTTTTTATGTGCTCTGGTGTATTGCCTGCATGTATGTCTGTGTGAGGCTGTCGGATCCCCTGGAACTGGAGTTACAGTCTTGAGCTGCCATGTGGGTCCTAGGAATTGAACCCGCGTCTTCTGGAAGAGCAGCCAGTGCTCTAACCTCTAAGCTCTCTCTCCAGCCTAACTTAACCACTTTTGAAGAGAACTCAGACATGCAATCTCAGCCTCTTCTTGCTACATTTTTTTACATGTTTTGTCTTCATTTACGTCCAGCGTGCTGCTTTCTGGATATGCACATGCTGCGCCCTAGCACCCCAGAGACCCACATGGAACAGGGATGATTACAATGAATTTGGGCCTCTCTTGAGCTACATAGCGAGACTCTATCCAAATAATAATCTAAAAGCTAGGCATAGTGGTGCATGCCTGTCATCCCAGAACCTGAAGCCTAACATGGGATATATTAAAAAAAAAAAAAAGTCAAAGCAAAGATGCTTTGGGCGAAAGAGAAAGACTCAAAGCACCCATGTTCCTGTCACTCGGGAGGCCTTTGGTGTGTGGACAGCCTTCCCTCTTCCCCTGTGCCACACTCCCCCACCGTTATTCCTCCTTCCTCCCTCATAAAAGTTTCCTTTAACATGCCAGGTGTGGGTGATGTCGTTAATCCCACTGGTCGAGAATAAGATCACGACCACATTTTAAAGCAAGTGGGTGGGCTCTGGCCAGATCCATCTCTGTGTTTCCAGAAAATGGCCCCTAGTCACAGTTTGCAGCCGCTTAAGTATTTTCCATCAGGTCCAATCAGGGGCAAGCATACATCCTGACATGTTTCCTGCCTGTGAACCTCCTGCCCATATGTGATCTAGCATATCCTATGCAGACGGGTCACAAACTTGTTTAGGGCATGTGGCTTGTTATCTCCCGTAAACAATAGCCTCCAGCATCTAGAGGTTCTAGAGACCCTCTAGAGTCTCATTTTGTAGATATTGATACCCCAGAAGTCCAGGTGTAGAAAGAGCTTTGGGGTCAGTGCTCATGTCTCCGTACAACAGCTGTGTCTCTCTGGGAACTGGGAGGAGATTCCTTCTTCTCTGCTGTAACCTCCACTGAAGCAAGGAGGCTGGGACATAAGGGAGAGTGTGGTAGTATTGTGATTTCCGTACTGTGTTATGGTGGAGACTTAGGGGCTATTCTGTGCATATGCGTGTGTATATGGATGGATGCAGGATATATATATAATATATATATACATACATATGTTATATATATGTACATGTGTCAGGTGGCTGCTTTGTGTTTTTCCCTTTCACCCAAAGCATCTTTGCTTTGACCTGTTTTGTATATCCCACTTGAGGCTCCATCTTGGGATGAAAGGCATGCACCACCATGCCTGACATTTTGTTTGTTTGTTTAAATTCAGATAGGGTCTCACTATGTAGCTCAGGATGGGTTCAAATTCATAGTAATCGTCCATGCTTCATTTGCAACAGATGTTTATTTGCCTGCTTGCCAGGGTCTCATATAGCACAGGCTGGCTTTGAACTCACGATATAGACAAAGTTTGGTTTTAACTTCTGATCCTCCTACATCGCCCTCCTAAGTGCTGGGATTATAGGCGTGTTTCACTATCCCCAGCCTGCAGTACACATTGTCACATAGAATGGCTTTCTTTCAGAAATTATGACTATGACATGATTGCTTACTTGGAAAAGCTGGCATTCTTCCTTGTCTCAGAGAGAGAGAAACAATCTCTCTTAACTCTTTAATTCCCTGATGTCTTGGTGGCTTAGATCTTGGGGAGATTTCCTACTCCTGTTATACTGGTGTTTCTCAGACTCACCTAAGTAATGTGTTCATATTCAGGTGTCCAGGCCTTATCACAGTTTGCCAAATCATAATATATAGAGGGCTTATAGCTTTTTATTCTATTAAAAAAGGAATATAGGGTCCCATACAGCCCAAGCTTGCCTAGAACTCAAAATTAATCTGCCTTAGCCTCTCAAGTTAAGGAATACCACACTTGGTTTCTGGGTTGTTTTTTTTTTTTTATCTTTACTTTTCTGTTCCAATTTGAATTTGGCTATGTACTTCCTGTTGTATATTGCCCTACATCCTGAGCATACATGAGCATGAGGAACTTTAAGTGATTTGTGCTGCAGTCTCCACGGAATCTACTGGCTCAGGAAGTACGCATGGGGAGAGGCAGAGGGGAGCACACGTGGCTCAAGTCAGCAGTGCAGTACCAAAGGCACTGCACAGCAAGATCACTAAGCGGGCTGATGATGTAGCTGATAGAATACTTGCCTTGCATGAAAGAAACCCAAGTTAGATACTTACTCCCCAGTACACTGGGGATGGTGGTGCATGCCTGTAATCCCAGCATTTGGGAGGTGGGGGCAGGGAGATCAGAGCTGCCAGGTCGGTCATTCTCAGGTGTGGAACAAGTTGGAGGCCAGCCTGGTCTACAAGAGATCCCATCTCTCTGAACGACAGCAACAGGATTCCAACACCCCGCCACAGTTATCTCAATGGCCATGCTGACTGACTGCAGAGTGCAGAGATGTCCCGCAGGAGTCCAGCGGATTCCCCTTCCTTCTTCTCCCAGGCTTTCGGGTGGCCATCCCTCATCTCCACCCTTGCATGGACTTAACTGTGTAGATCCACACCCAGACACCCCGTGCCACAAGCCAAGAGGGCAAGATGGAGGTAGAGGAGCTGGCCCCAGTCCTCTTAGAAGCCTGCAAACGTTCCTCCACCCCCTCCCACCCAGCGCTGATTCCCAGCAGCAGCCAGAGCCTCTTCTGGGCAGGCAGCTCAGAGCAGCCGAGCCATCTCCTCTGTCATCGCCACCGCCAATTAGCGGCGCCTCTGGGGCCGCCACTCCCACCTGGCTCCTCTAAGTGTGCTCTGAGCTGTTCTGAGCGTTGGCACTGCCTTCAAGACTAACTGTCAGGGCACAGGAAGGGTACATGTCACACCCAGTAAGATTTTCCCTCTCTCCCTAAACTGAGACCTTAATGGACCCTAATCTTTAACGCTGTCTCTCACCGCCTGCCGAGTCTCACCGCCTGCCGAGTCTCACCGCCTGCTGAGTCCCGCCACCACCACCTCCTCCACCCACCTTGGCACAGTTGCTTCCAGGTGGTTTAGTCTTTGCTGAGGTGGCCCACACTGCTAATCATAGAGGTTAATAAGCAGTCCTCTCAGGGTATCAGGGTGGGGGGCTCAGATATGGAGTGGACCTCAGGAAAACTGCATGATGGTTGTGTTTCTTAGCTGCTAGTGGGGTTCTGGATGAGATGTTTGTCCTTTGGTGGGGATGACGACCCCCTTTCAGGCTGTGATGAAGGTTAAATGTGCTGCTCTCTCAGTGTTCAGGACAGCACCTGGCACAGGGTAACGTTAACAACCACCAAGTCCTCTGGCTTCAGTTTCTTTCCCTGTGCGGTGAAAATAACACGCTTGCCTTGGAGGAGAGCTGAGGAGACTCGATGCTAGAATTATATGAACACAAAGTAGGGCACAGCCGCTCGTGTCTATAACCCCAGCATTTGGGAGGAGATAGGAGGATCAGGGGGCCAAGGTCATCCTCAGATACACAGGTGAGTTTGAGGCTAACCTGGACTTCAAGAGATCCTGTCTCGAAAAGAAGGAAGTAAATAAATATATAAATAAACATATGTGTATACTAATCCTGGAACCTGGAAGACCCATGATGCTCTGGGAATAGTTCTGATTGGTGAAGATAAATTACTCAGACAATGAGTTTCAGGACTCAGAGCAGACATCTCTAGTCCTGGTTGCAGGCATCAGTATGCAAGAGAATCGTCTCTACCCTCAGTGTAGCAGACCCAAGCACAGTCAGTTCCTGGCTGTCGCACAAGCCCAGGCTGGCCAGACAGGCACATTCCAGCCTTATCTTGAGCATTAGCAGGTCTAGGCTTCCCTCAGAAGCAGAGGGAGAAACCTGCTTTTGTCCCAACATGTCGGGACACAGGATAGCCAAAGGACAGACTGTCTCCCTCGGGCCACCTGCTACCACCCTGTTTTCCCAATTCTGAGTCTCTGCCAGGGCCCGGGCCTGACTGGCATTGGTCTAATACCAAGCAGGGCTCTGCCTGGGACCCAAGGCCTCTGCTTGGTGGCCCCGTCTTAGTGGAGACCCAGGGACATTGTCTGAAAGCCAGCCAGATGTAGCCAAGATTACTGTGACCACAAGGACAACAGGTGCCCTCTCTATTAGCTTCGCATCTTCCGCATGGCAGCCTTTGCCTCTCTGGAGCCATCTGATGACCCGTGCGTTCCTGCTGTGGCTGTCAGCTCCTGCATGACCAATATGGCTATCTTGTTCATCAGATGACTGGATTAGACTTGAGAGTGGGCACAGGACACAAAGATGAGCAAGGGCCTCTTCCTTTTCCACCGGGAGCCAGCAAATATTGAAAGAGGGCGTTTGCCTGCCCTTTCCCTCAGAAAGCCTTCCTGTGCTGAACTTAATGTAGTTTGTCCTAACACTCCTTGAGGACAGAACTGCTGTGTAAACCTTTTCCCAGCCCAGGTGCACAGTGGGTACTCTACACACAAAGCTCAGCGCAGGTGCATGGTCCCGACACTCTGCCAGACGCCCACCCCATTTCTCTGAGGCTACTGTCTGCTTTGGAAGGGATTTCCCCGTGGATCTCAGATACCAGCAAGAATCAAAGTACGTCAGTCAAAATTCCTTTCCTCTCCAACCCAGTAATTCTCTAAGCAAGATGGAGCTGAGGTTAGGACTAGCTACGGGCTGGATGTTAGACCAAGCCTTTCCAGGCACAGCTGGATGTGTGGATGGGTGTGGGTGCGAGAGAGGCAGTTTTGCTCATTCAGAGGCAACCATTAATCCCAGCACTCGGGCGGCAGAGGTAGGCAGATCTCTGTGAGTTCGAGGCCAGCCTGGAAACCAACCAAACAAACAAAAATCAGAGGCAACCATTTTTAAGCCTTCTTGTACGTAAGAAACATTTTTTCCCTTTCAAGTACATATTATAAGGCAGAAAAGGTGGCACACACATGTAAAACTAGCCCTGTGGAGGCTGAGACAGAAAGATTGCCATGGTTTGAGACTAGCCTGGGCTACATGGAATGACCTGTTTAAAAAAAAAAAACCAAAAAACAAAATTACTGAAACAAAGAAAAAGCGCAAAGGACATTGCACAGTCTGGTGGGTAATTTAGGGATGGGTGGTGCTTTGTCTAGATGGAGTCTTGTTGGTCCCACTGCAGCCCTCCCTTAGGCCACTGGCTTTTGCAGAAGACCCGCCCATCTGCAGATGCCACCCCTCCTTCATATGGCCAGTATGGGGGACATGGTCAGGAGCAAGAGTGCAGTGGCTTTGAGAGAAGGACCTGGTGTGAGGTGAGGGTTGGTGGAAGCCGTGTGCCTATGAAGTAGGTCTGAAGAGGTGCCATGGATGGAGAGCCTAGGTGAATAACAGAGTCAAGAGTTTTACCAGGGGCAGCGACTCCCTCAGAGTGTCCCTCAGGGACAGCGCGAGGGTGATTGAAGTGACAGGCTGGAGAAGAGAGGGGTAAAGTGCTCCAAAGACCTGACGGTTTACAGACGTTAAGCCTGGAGTGACTCTGCCATAGGCAGAAAGGGAACTATTTGAGCATCTTTGATTGGTCTAGTATCACAAATATAGAAAGAGTTCTTTACAAATAATAAAAAAGTCCAATAGAACAATTAGAGAAACAGTTCAAATTAGCAATAAATAAAGGAAAATGTGTTCATTCTAGTCTTTTTTTTTTTATTTAATATCCACATAGTGAGTTTCAGGCCACAAAATGGGACCTTACCTAAAAAAAAAAGTTTATGTAGACGCTATCCCCCAGTAAAAATATTAAAATAGAAAGAATGTATGTTGAGATTTGTGTACAGGGGTAATTATAATGGTGTTATTAATGATATTCAAATTGAAATAGGAAGTAGGGTAAAGAGGTTCCTGTCTGTACTCACAGGAGACATTGGGAATTCAACCTTAGCTATATGAGCTGCTATCAGTTATAGTAGGGAAATGTTCACAGTCTATTGTTAATAGACAATAAGGCTAAGCGTGATGGCACATACCTAGAATCTCAGCACTTGGAAGGCTGAGGAAGGAAGAGTTAATAGAACAACTTTGACTGAATAGCCAGTTCCTGTTACCAGCAACAACAACAACAACACACACACACACGACTATGAAATTGTATATACAGCATCATCTCCCCTCTATCAAGAGCTGGCTTGGTGGGGCAGGCCTGTAGTTCTAGCTACTCAGGAGGGGGGTTGCAAGTACAAGGCCTGCCTGGGCTGTAAAGTTGAGTAGCAAGAGAAAGGGAAAAAATGGAATAAAAAAGAATATGGACTGAAAACTGAAATTTCAACAGAGCAGATCCCCAAATGATACCATCTCTTCTCAGGAAGATAAGATGAAGGGAAAGATTTGGCTTCCTCCTCCTCTCCCTACTCCTTTTTAAAATAATGGACATGTGGGCCAGCATGTTGGCTCAGCAGATAGATGCACTCGCTACCAAGCTTGGTGACTTGAGTTTGATCCCTGGAGCCCACAAGGAGAAAGCTGCCAGCTACAAACTGGCCTCTGACTTCCACATATACACAGATATACTAAATAAATGTAATTTTTAGAGATAATGAACATGTCTCTTTTATAAACTTGAAAAATCAAGGATGTTTTCTTTTTTAAAAAATAATTATTTATTCTTATTTTATGTGCGTTGGTGTTTTATCTACATGTATGTCTGTGTGAGAGTGTCAGATCTTGGAGTTACAGACAGTTGTGAGCTGCCATGTGGGTGCTGGAAATTGAACCTGGTTCCTCTGGAAGAGCAGTCAGTACTCTTAACCATTGAGCCATCTCTCCAGCCACAAATATTTTCTTTTTTTATTTTTATTTATTTATTTATTTTTTGTCGTGTGTGTGTGTGTGTGTGTGTGTGTGTTTTACAAGACAGGATTCTCAGTCGCTATGGAGCCTGTCCTGGAACTAGCTCTTGTAGACCATGCTGGCTTCGAACTCACACAGAAATCTTCCTGTCTCTGCCTCCTGAGTGCTAGGATTAGAGGCATGTGCCACCGCTGCCTGGCTAAATGTTTTCTTTTTTTAAATAATTTTGACAGTGAAGTACCCTGCAACATCGTGGGCTGAATGGGAAAACAAGGCTCTTCACCACATTGCCTGCCTCTCCAGTTTATATTAAGCATTTCTTCTTTCTTTCCCTCCCTCCCTCCCTTCCTCCCTCCCTCCCTTCTTCCTTTCTTTCTTCTTTCTCTTCCTTCCTTCTTTCTTTTTTCATATAAGGAATTTTATAATAATAATTTATTTACTTTTATTTTGTTTGCATTGGTGTTTTACCTGCATGTATGTCTGTGTGAGGGTCAGATCTTAGAGTTACAGATTGTTAGCTGCCAGGTGGGTGCTCGGAATTGAACTTAGGTCCTCTGGAAGAGCAATCTTAACCACTGAGCTACCTCTCAAGCCCCTCTATTAAGCATTTCTACATTTGCTGGCTACATACTCATGTTGTACCTTGTGCTGACTTAGACCCTATGAAATGGCAGTCCGCACTCTCTTGGCTCTTCAGGGCTCATTGAGAGCCGAGGGCTGGGATGAATTTCCAGGTCATTTGTTAGAGAAGTATTTTTTTGGTTAGAATGTTCCTTGTTTTCCTGGGCATTTCTTCATAGACGGCACATGGGTGTCTCGGAGTGCCTGAGATCTGCTCTGCCAGCCTGAAGCTCTGGTCTTGAAATTGAAGTGGCAAAGAGGTCGGGCTAACTCTGGAGTCCCTTGTTACCTTGTATGAATTATAGAAGGAACTGAAAGATTCACCAGAGTTGCGACGGGAGGGTCTCTGCAGGTTGGGATGGAAGTATTCGAGAAGATGAACCATTTCAGCCTATAATGAGGGATGGGCTAACAGCAACAGGAGAAGCATCCTGGGTTTTCCATCTTTGCAGTCTTTTCCTTTCTGTAAATGTTTCTTTCTTTTTATTATTATTCATTTACTTATGGTGTGGGCAGCATGCCACGGCACACATGTGGATCTCAGTAGACAACTTGGCAGAAGTTGGTTCTCCTTCCATCAAGGAGGTTCCCTCTGGAGATGAAACTCAGATCATCAGATTTGGCACTTTAGCCCACCGAGCCATCTTGTCCTTCTCTGCTTTGCAGCCCAAGCTCCTGTTTAAGGATCTGTTCTGTATGGACTAGTCTCTAAACGCTAAGGGAAGTTTGAATGAGTGCTGAGCTGCATTTTCAATGGAAACACTTCCCTGTATAGTTCAGTCTAACTTGGACTGAACCTACTTTATTTTAGGAGGTGTTTGTGCACCCTGTGCATTTGACAACAGCGTGAGATTTTGCTTATGTCTCAAAATCGGTCCCATCCCTCAGCTCCACTTGGCTCTGCTCAACAATTCCTTCCTTTTTGTGCTTTAGGAACTTTTTTTTTCCTCACAGGAAAAAGAAAAAAAAAAAAAAGACAGAGGAAGGAAGTCAGTCTTCAGGGCCAGAGAATTAAATGAGCTAACCTCTGAAAACAGCTTCCACAGACCAGCACAGAACAGCACCTGGGACTAGGGACTGGGACATTTGTGTGTCAGGCTTCAGTTCTCTGGAAACTCCTAATTCCTGATCCTTGTCTTACATATTTCTTATTTTTCTTCAAAAAGATTTTTTAAAAAAATACTTATTTCCGTGTATGTACATGTGAGTATATATGTCCACACAGGCCAGAAGAAGGCATTAGTTCCCCTTGGACCTCAAGTTACAGGTAGCTGGAACCTGCCCAGTGTGGATGGCAGGAACCAAACTTGGGTCTACTAGGAGAGCAGTATTCCCTTTTAACTGCTAAGCTATGCTCTTTCTCCAGCCCCACGTTTCTTACTCTGCACCCTAAGTCTGCCCTAATGAGTGTGGTTCTTAAAAGACAAGATGGTTTTGCAAAGCATTTCTGTGTTCTACTTCTGTTTTATTTTCATTTGCATCTTGAAACACCCTTGGGATCATCTAAATTCATGCTTCCGTGTTTTAAGAAGTAATTCTCAAACTGGGTTCCCTGGAGCTTTGGGGGTTCCACAAAACCTTTATATATATAGTGCTCTGTCTTCATGTGTGCCTACACACCAGAAGAGGGTACCAGATCTCATTATAGATGGTTGTGAGCCACCATGTACTTGTTGGGAATTGAACTCAGGACCTCTGGAAAAGCATTCAGGGCTCTTAACCACTGAGCCATCTCTCCAGCTCCTCTACAGAACCCTTAAAGGGTGGTCTTCATAGGTATGGGAGTGGTAGATAAGTGGGCTCAGAGTGTTTCTCCTACCAAAGAAACATGGCCTCTTATCTGTTTTACCTATTGGGCTTCTATGAGGTTTTTTCCTGAGAGGCATCTCCACCCCCAAACAAATGCGAAAGTCATGGTCAAGAGCCTAGAAATGCCAAAGTCATGTGCCAGGGAGGGGAAAACATTCCTCAGATAGCAGAAAGACTCTTTGAATGACTATAGGCCCTCTTCTGTCTGTTGGTTCCTTCTTAGCTGCTGTTTCTGTTGCTCCTGATCCTCCACCTGCTGTGGGTGCTTCCCGCTTCTTGTTCCTGACTCCGGGCCCACCTGGCTTTGGGCAAAGCACTGCCCCCCCCACCCCCGCCACACACACCTGCTTCCTGCTCTGACTTCTGACAACACTGTGTTTCTTTACTCCCCTATTCTTCCTGCCTTGGAGACCAGTGTCCTGAAGCATTTTCCGTCTTCCTGGACCCAGATCCTACCAGGGGACACTGCTCTTCAGTGGCCATCCTTACAGCACTATTTACTTTGAAGCTCAGGTTGGGATTCATCAGGGTTAAATGAGGTTCCTGAACCCACTGGCATTGGGAAATGGAGGTGCGGTGATCCAGTGAGCAGGAGACAGTGGTTCGCATGCATGGAAGCCTGGCTTACATGTGCTTTCAGATTCCTTTCCTTCACATTACAGTGTGGTAAGACTAGAATATTCCTGCCTGTGTTACATACAAAGAAACTGAGGTTGAGACTTGTATGATTTGGTAAAGACAATAAAACCGGAAATATACCCTGACTCTTTTGACTCTTCTGAATTTGGGTGATTGTAATTTATGAATTTGCATATATGAGATTAGAAACAGGTTGGTGGCTAAGACACACACGCACACACACACACACACACACACACACACACACACCGCTCACAATTTTTGCAGTCCTGGTCATTGAACCCTGGGCCTTGTGCATGCCAGATAAGCAGTCTCCCACTGACTCATAGAGAGCTTCAGCCTAAAGAGTTGGGAGTAGCTTGGCTGGAGGATGGTTATGCTCAAAACGGTTGGGAAATAAAAAAGGGCAGTTGGGGCAGCCACAGAGGCCCAGCATCGGAACATTGCCATGTAGAGGAGAGGCCTCAGAGACACCATCCCCAAGGTGGCTGTGCACCCCTGAGAATTAGGCTAATCCAGTTACTGAGTTCTGTGGATTTGACCTGCTCCTGCCTTTGACTGAAGGTTCTTTTCCCTCTGTTGGGCTGCATCTTGAGTTTCTAAGCATTATCCTTGCCCTATGGCCCTGAAAACCTGCAGGGTAATTCCAGAGGAACTGTGGTTCATTGTTCTCTGGGTGGGAAAAGGAACTATCGGTGGCTCTGGGGAAGCAGGCAGAGGAACCCTGAGCCTGGGAGCTCTTCCTAATCTTCTCTCTCTGGCTCAGGCCAGTTATTCTCTGCTGCTCGGCCTCCTCTCCATCTTGACGAACTTCTTGAACTCAGTTCATGGACACCTGAGAGTTGGCTGAGAAAGAGAATGAGTTAGATCAGTATTTCATTTATAGGATCCTACAAAACCTCCAGCGCCTGGCCCCTGGGACTTGACAGAGCAAGTGTGGCTGGCAGAGAGAAGGGGGTGGGTGGGCAGTTAGCCTTGATGTGGGCATAACTTAAGGGGCCAGTTGCTTTTTGAGAATTTAACATCAGCAATAAAACCTAGTTTTTGTTTTTGTTTTTTTTGTTTGTTTGTTTGTTTGGCTTTTGGCTTTTCGAGACAGGGTTTCTCTATAGCTTTTGGTTCCTGTCCTGGAACTAGCTTTCGTAGACCAGGCTAGCCTCAAACTCACAGAGATCTGCCTGCTTCTGCCTCCTGAGTGCTGGGATTAAAGGCATGTGCCACCACCGTCCGGCCCTCCTGTGGTTTATTTAAATTATTTTTAAAATCACCTGTCTTTTATTTTCTCCAAGTGCTGGCTGTATTAGACAAATCGGTGTTAAAATGCTGCTCCACAAGGCTGGAGATTGTAGTTCAACGACAGAGTGTGTGCTTAGCATGAGTGAGGCCCTGGGTTTGATCCTGCATACTGAAGAACAAACCTTTCTCCTGGGATGGGCGCTCTCCCGACTGCTGGGCATTCCATTGCGGGGAAGTTACCTTGAGAACCCTGATGCTGGAATAGAAGACTAGGACTTGTGTTTATCCTACTTTACCCAACTGTCAAGTTGCTTAACTTTTCTTATCCTTAGTATTCTTTAGAAATTATATTTATTTATGTATTGCTGTAGTGTGTGTGTGTGTGTGTGTGTGTGTGTGTGTGTGTGTGTACAACAGCACCGCATTCATGGAGCGACAGCCTACAGGAATTGGTTCTTTCCATCATTTGGATCTTAGGGATCCAGCTCAGCTCATCAGGCTTGGTGGCAAATGAATGAAAGATGAGGACATGACTGCTCCAAGGTGTAGTTGAGAAGGTTTACTGTAGATAAGAGGGAGAGTATAGGCAGAGGAATCTGGAGGAATTCGGCCTGCACAGCAAGCATTTTATCCATTGAACCATCTTGCCAGTTCTAGAAAATGGAACCAAAATTGTGTCTTCATGTGTGTGTGTGTGTGTGTGTGTGTGTGTGCATATATATGTATGTATGTATATTATGTATATAATATTATTGTGTGTATATATGTATATTGTATATATATATTATTATTGTGTGTGTGTAAATGGCTGTAGAATTCACCTTTAAAGAGAATGGCTGCATGTGTAACAGTATCCACATGGCTTTATTACTCTATCTCATGGTATGATATTTGGGTCATTTGGGGATTATTCTCTCTTGGCAGCGAAGAGTTTGAGAGGGTTGAGTCAGCCTTTTCCATGCAGTGTTGGGTTTTGGGGTTGGGACATTACCAAACTCTGAACCACTATCTAAAAATATATCATGGGGTTCCTAGGCAGATAGCAGGGGAGCCCTTGTGAGGTGCAACTAGGCCTAGGCAAGTTCTGGAACCAGGCCTATCTGCTAGTGATCCTACCAGGTGCTGGGTGTTTGGGGAGCTGAGCCCTCTGTCCGAGTAGAGGGGTCTGCTCCTGACACAATTGCAAGAGAGTGTGTTAGCCGAGCATGGACCGTGCCCTGTGTCTTGTGGTTACTATCCCTTGATAAAGCCTCCTACATGCCTCATACCAGCTTTAGGCACCAAGTTCCCCCTGCCAACACCATGGTCCTTTCCCCTGGATGGTCACGTCCTTTCACAGATATTGTGGTTTTCCAAACACTCCTGGAAGTCACATGGAGCAGGCTTACCACACACACCCACCTCGAAAAGGGAAGAAACTGAGGACAAAGGAGTTAAATAGGCTACTTGGAGTCATGATCAGTTAACGGAGAGGCCCTGACTAGAACCCAGGACTTGCAGCGCCAGCTCAGAGAATCGAAGGCTTCCCCTTCGATTCTGTCCACAGTGAGCTTTCTGACAAGGACATATTCTCGGGTCTCTGAGTTAGTATCGGCATAATCCAAGGCTTGGGAATCTGCTCACTCCCGCATTTTACCCTGAGTGGCTGTCCTAAGGCAGGGAAGCCCTTGCCATTTGTCTTTCACCCCCATATCCTAACTTGGTTGCTTATGTGGGGACCTCAGCTTCTGGCTGCAGAGGCTTCTTGGGGGGCAAAGGCCTGCGGTTGTCACTGTCTTCACCTGCTTTTGAGTCTACAGGTGCCTTCTGATGGGCATCATGCTACCACCGCAGATTCTGCTTCTGTGCATGTGCAGTGGCCATGGAGTAGTCCACTGTGCATGTTAAACCTAGGATAGTTGTCTGTCTGTCTCACTCCATCCCCACTCTACACACACACATATATACACACACACAGAGGTATATTGTTTTTTAAGAATTTCAATGGCCAGGATATTGCTCAGTGGTAGAGTGCATGCTTTGCATGTATGAGTATGTGGATTCAATCCCCAGCATCTCCACTCTTTAGCCAGGTATGGTGGCACACACCTTTAATCCCAGCACTCGGAAGGTAGAGGCAGGCAGTTCTCTGTGAGTTCAAGGTCAGCCTGGTTTACAGAGCAAGTTCCAGGACAGCCAAGGCTACATAGATAAACCCTGACTCAAAAAACCAAAGAAAAAATTTTCATATACGTATTTTCCCCTTCTTCTCCCTCTAACTCCTCCCATTCCCCAGACTCCCTTTCAGATTTATGGCCTCTAATTCTTTAAACACATACTGTTCGTCAACCTATTGACCACAGTTTGCATAAAGCCAGAAGACATGAAGCGGCTATTAACCTCTCCTATAGCACTTTGACTTTGCTGATGCCAACAAAGGCGGTAGAAACAAACCTTTCCCGGGGGCTCCTGAAAACCAACGTAACTGTCTTGCTTTGCAGATTTCCTATCATAGAGTTATGTCCACGTCCCCCTAACAGAACCTGATGGTCCTTTTCCATCTCATTTTCCCTGTCTTCTTGAATAGTACAGGGTTAAAGAAGGCCTCCCAGGGAACGTGACATCAAGAAGGCTGGCCAGTGATAGCAGTGACCCTAGTGGGGTTCTTTATCTGCAAGGGCGAGCTGTTCTAAGCCATGGTTCCCAGCACAGCTACCTAAGAAAGTTACACAGGGGCAGGGGACAGGAGTGCATGCTTGTAGTCCCAGCAATGGGGAGGCTAGGGCAGGGCCACCTTGAGTTCAAGGCCTGCCTGAATTACATGGTAAGGCTCTATATCATAAAAGCAAAACCAGAATGAGACAAAAAGTTAAACATCTTCATCTCCAGGCCTTAGCCCAGAGCTAACTCAGGGACTCTAGACTTGAAATCTCGATCTCCTTCGTTCTAAAAATTCCCCAGAGTGTTCTAGAATGCTGCCAGGGTTGACACCTACTGCTCTGAAAGAGTCAACTCATTGTTTAGAATAGAAGTATTTGCACATCTGGGAGGTGTGCACTGGAATCAGGGCAAAGGGCACTTTTAAAATGACACCAGTCCCCCGGCCATACATTCCAGACCATCTGAAGCAGTGACTTCCAGTCCTTGTCCACACCAGCTGTTCCTGCTGATGGTGAGCCAGCGTACAAATGTTTCCTTTACAGCCGTCTCACAGTGAATCATGACTCCCCTTTCACAGGTCAGGAAACGGATGCTCAGAGCTGGTAGTGACCTGACTGACCCATATGACTGCATAAAGGAGGCCCTGAAGCAGGTCTGTCTAACCTTGAGACCTGTCCCAGTTGCCCAGACCCCACCCATTGCATCATGGGCCTAGTGGAAAGTTTTTCTACTCTGCCTTTTAACAGTCAAAGGCAAGGGGGCCCTTCCTGAGAGAAGAGAGGCTTCAGGATGCCTGGGGTTGCCAGTGTTTGGTTCCATCCTAGTTACCCACTCTCGGAGTGCCTCCCTTTGGAGGGAGGAAGAATAGGTCTGCCCTGCTCCTTCTTTTCACTCTTATCCTGAAGAAACCGAGAGCCAAAAGCAAATACTCAATTTTTGAGAACTTGAGGAATTTTTCGGTCACGTGACAGAAAGCCATGTCCATTCCCTTCATACGAGCAAAGAGATGCTACATCAAGGTGACCTGGAACCTTGAGCTCTACTTTCCTACATCACCTTTGTACCTTCCCAGTTCATGACATAGTCAGTGCAGCCTGAAGCTGGGAACTGGGGGATTCGGGTGTCAAACCTAACCCTGTACCACCAGCATGCATACAACTTAAAATCCTTGAGTTCCACTTTCTCCATCAATCAACTCACTCAGGATTGTGGAGGACACTTCCAGGAACTCTGAAATTCCAGGCCTGCCAGCAACCTCTTGCAGCACCAGAAGGAGAGGAATATACTGCCCCAGTGCTGACCTAAAGCTTTGTTAAATGTTTGCTGGCACCCACTCAGGAACCTTCTGTCCCCAAGACCCAGAGTGGCTCCGCGTGGCCATCTGTGTTAGAAATCACACTGAATATGTACACCCTGGCCTTCCTCCACCTGCATGAGCCCCTAGTGTGTGGACAGCTCAGAGCCAATACTTGGAGTCTGAAAAGCTGAAACATTAGTTAGTGGATGGTGTAAGGTGAATTGGCCCCAAGCCTAGTTCCTATGGTCCTCTTCTCTCCCAGGGCCCCTCTGCACCTGTTGTCTCTTTGCACCTTTGTTCCCTGTTATTTACCAACCAGCACAGGACACATGCTCACAGCATTGAGTGAAGGGCGAAGGTGGAGAGATGAACGAGTTTGCTTTTGATGACGTCTCTTAAGTGCTGGTCGTAGGAGGCTGTTTAGCTGTTGGCTGTCTGCTTGCTTGCTCGACCAGTTTATTTAGAAGACCATCTCTTTAAAGATTATTCTAACAGCAGAATACTGTAGAAACAATGTCATTTTCCGAGGCTGGGACAAATACCCAGTTTCTCACAACTGTAACTTTTGCACCAGCTCCACTAAGAGAGTGCATCTGGGCTCTGGATCCAGTGGGCCCCTTACTAAGCAGCATAATAAACCTTTCTGAGTTACCTAGGCAGTGTGTGTTATACCCAAATCACGGAGTCCTCCAAAACCAACTAGAAGACCGAGTCCTATATGTTAAAGCAAAGAGCCTTTATTCAAGCTTAAGCTTGTACTCTTGGTCTGTCTGCCGCAGCGGTTGAGAACAGAGTCCAAGCTTGGTTTTGGGGCGGGGGCACTCCGTGATCTGGGTATAACATGTATACTTGAGGGGAGGTGGGGGAACATAGAGCAATGTGGAAGGTGAGAAGGAGGACCTCGGAGGGTAAGGAGGAGATACTAGCAATTCCCCAGGGATTTAGATCTGTCCCAGCTCATGGCTGAATTGAGACGAAGAAGCATGGACTGTCCTCAGAGCACCCAGGGAGGCTGGCTCAGGGCGCCTTGGCTCTCTGGCTAGACACCATTTCATGGTCTCCATCTTGAAGAGCCTGAGCAGGGTCCTGTCTCCCGAGAAGCTTTGCGAGCAGCTGGCTTTGATGTCTGGTTTTGTTATTCATTCTGTCATGAGTCGCTTGACCTCTCCTTACGCCCCAGTTTCCAAATTTTGCCACTCCCTGTTCACGCTGTGATGATGATTAACTCTGCCAAGTGGTCTTCACCCCAACCCCCATCCCAGTCAGGATTCTTACCAACCCAGCCTGTTTATGGACGTTGTGACTTTAGGTGGCAGTTTAGACCTGGCTTCTAGCTGAGGCTTCATAAGGGCAAGGTTAACCAAGTCGGTGCTTTCCAGAGTCTTGGTGATCGCCTTTGTGTACCAGCAACAAGAGAACACCCCTTCCTAGTAAAATGTCAAGGTCTCGTAGCAATGGAAGGGAAATCCCAATCCCTGTCCTATCTCAGTCACTGCACGTCAGGCAGGCAGGGCCACTGGCCAGTGGTACGCTTTTCTGTCTTGGCAGAATAATCTGGTGATTGCTTGGTAGTCAGCATGAGGGTCACTTCCCCAGGGGCTGCACCTTAATTGTGTGGGTCCGTGTCCCCACAGCGGCCAGTTTGCCATCGTGAAGAAGTGCCGGGAGAAGACCACAGGGCTGGAGTATGCGGCCAAGTTCATCAAGAAGAGGCAGAGCCGGGCCAGCCGTCGGGGCGTGTGCCGGGAGGAAATCGAGAGGGAGGTGAGCATCCTGCGGCAGGTGCTGCACCCCAACATCATCACGCTGCACGACGTCTATGAGAACCGCACCGACGTGGTGCTCATCCTCGAGCTGTGAGTGGGGCAGCAGGACCCATGGTCGGGGTGGGGGTGGGGATGTAGGGTGGGCAGCAGAGATAGGTCAGGGTGGTGGAAGCTCCGGCCACAGGCCCCAGGACTAACCGCAACCAGACCAAACCTCAGCCCAGAGAAGATACAGTTAGTGGTAGGCAGCTTCCCTCTGCCTCAGTTGTCCCATCCTCCTCCTAAAATGGGGCCAAAGGAGGGGGTGAGCTTGCCAAGTGGCAAGGATAGCGAGTAATGGCCTGACTCTTATTTCCATTGGGTCTTGAAGGTCACAGAAACCAGCGATTCTGGCTTATTTCTTGGCCAGAGGAGCATTAACGAGAGTGAGAAGGAGGGGAGGGTAGCTTGGGTAGCAGATACTGTCAGAGCATCTGTCTGAAAGAGAAGAATAAGCATCCTTT
Organism: Alexandromys fortis; assembly: GCF_014885135.2. NCBI lineage: Eukaryota > Metazoa > Chordata > Mammalia > Rodentia > Cricetidae > Alexandromys > Alexandromys fortis. Next base: position 181,937 of record NW_026067900.1, read on the forward strand.
CAGCTCTCCCGAAACCCTTCTCTAGCCCTTCCCTGGGGAAATCCACTACACTGGCACTCTGTTTAGTACTTGCTGTTATTTACCCACTAAACCACTTCACTGGTCAGTAGCTGCCGTTTAAAGAGCCCAGCTAAACCCTGCGTCCGCAAGGTGTCTTGTATTGGTCATCTTGCCAGTCCTGGCTTTAGTGAGCCTTCCTAACTCAGAAAGGTTATTTTATATTCACTTTGCTTACCTTATCTCACCCTCATAGTGATACAACCACAGAGACTCTTAGTATACCCATTTTACAGACCAGAGCACCAAGACGTCAGCGTCCTATAGCGGGGAAGAGCAAGGCTGAGACTTCCATCCGAATGGCTTATGTAGGCAGCCGTGCACATGAGGTGGTACAGCCTTGTGATGGCCTTGCTGGGAAAGACTTCACAGTGGCTGGTGGACTTTAGTTAGGTGACACCAAGACTCCAGCTTGGTTGTCTACTCTGATGTCCTCCTGAGTGGAGCTTGGTGGGTAGTAGAGTCTGAGTCAGGCTATGGCACAAGTAACAACAGCCTTACCCAGCCAGTTAGCAAGACCCATGGTAAGAGGATTCTGAGCCTCAAAAGCACGTAGTACACTTCTGTCAATCAGCACAACAATGGAGTGTTTGTCCCAGAAGTTCTTGATTTTGTGACTATGGGCAGGGCATCTGTGAACCAGGAAGTCTCCTTAGCCTGCCTCCAGATGGAGTGGACTGCCTGACATTTCAGATTGCTCTAATTCGAGACTTACCTGCATGTTGGCAAGATATAAATTTATCTAGCAGAAGGGAATTTGCATCCTCTCGCTTTAATTCTTGCATCATCGACTTCAGCGTCTAACTGCAGAGAATTGCCCGTGCTTTCGCCTTCTCTAGGGCCCAGGGTCCTCTGTGTTTCAGCCATGGACCCCTTTGCAAAATGAAATAGTTACTGTCTGTGCCTCCCTGACCCAGACAGGAGCCTGATGACACCTTCCTCCACCCCCAGGATGTTCAGTCACAGGGACACTCCACATGGCATGCACTAAGGCTAAGTGTTGCTGGTTAGCATCCTGAGTCCCAGCAGATAGTGGGAAGGCCGGAGTCTCTTCTTTAAAGGGCTGTTTATTATCATCCACCCCCGCCCCAAACCCCACAGGAACTGCAAGGAAACGCATCTATAATCCTCCAGTCCAGACACAGCTGCTGTGTTTCTCTGTGGTTCCTCCCAATCTCTATCACTTTGTATATAATTTTACAATTTCCTCTTCTACTTTTTCTCTCCAACTAACAGAATCCCATATATAGCCTTTTCCCATTTAAATAGCTGTGTCACGTTTCATTAAATTACACACCAGTGTTTCTCCATTGCTGGACATTTGCTATAATTTTCCAGCTGTTTCGCAGTCCCCTTTTCTTTTGAATTAGTCATTTCAGCTGACTCTCCAGGCCTGGAGGATTAAGTTAACGGTGGGCAGGTATAGGCTCTTGGTGACTGCACTCCCAAAGGATGCAGGGATGGGGCAGTGTTTCTGTTTGTCTTCAGCCTTGGTGGCTATGGGTCATTTGTTGAAAAATGCACATCTTTCATTATTCATCTTTATAGTTATAGATCAGTATCTTGACATTTTAATTGGTGTTTCTTTAACTGCTGGGAAGATGGTCTCCCTCTGTTTGTGGAACCTCAGCATTTGGGCTATAAGATGTTTCTGCCCTATCTCTAGTTCTCCCAGCCAGGGCTCATGATCAGTCAGTACTGATATACAGTCATCTTGTGAGTGCAGGTGAACCATGGGTAATGTCAGTTCCCACATAGGAGCTCCCCCACTTGCTATGCTGTTGAGTTCTAGCTGTCCACAGCTTCTGTCTCCTCCTTTACTTCCAGGCTGCCTCGTTGTGCTTGTGATGTCTGACTGAGGAAAACTAAGGGTTAGACCATGCTTGTTGGGCTGCAAGGAGGATTCCTAAGGGAGGAGGACTTCTGGGAGGGGGAGGACTTCCGAGGGAGGAGGAAGACTTCCCAGGGGAGGAGGAGCTGACTTCCTAGGGGAGGAATTCTATATTTTTGGTTGTGAGCCTAGCCTTTTAACGGCTGAGCCATCCCTCCAGGCCTAGGGGAGGAATTCTAAAAGTTTTTGTTTGGACTTGGTGACTCTTGTTGGGCAGCGCAGAAGTTTTTGGCATTCGGGTCCTCACTGGAGAGTAGGTTTGCCCAGTGGCTGGACATAAGTGTTATTGTCCACCTGTTCACTTTCAGAACTGGCTTGTTTATTCAGCGGTGATTTTCTCATGCGGCATCTCACTAATATAGTTCAGGCTGCTCTAGACCTCATGACACTCCTGGCTCAGCCTATCAAGTTCTGGGTTGACAGATGTGTGGGTTTATAGATGTGTGTGGCCAGATGTGTATAATGTGTGTGTGTACGTGCATGTGTTCAGTATATGTATACATGTGTGTGCGTGCACCTCTGTGTGTGGTGGCCAGAGGGGGGACATCCAGTGTCCTGCAGTGCCATTCTCTGCCTTATTTCCTTGAAACCGGGTCCCTCCCTGAAACTGGAGCTGGGCTGGCCATCAGTAGACCCCACTGAACCTCCTGTTCCGCCTCCCACAATGCTAGGTTTACAGGTGTGCATGACTACCCAGCTTTTTACATGGGTGCTGAGGATTTGAACTTGGGTCCTCATGTTTGCAGAACAATTGCTCTTACCCACTGAGCCATCTCCCCACCCCCTCACTTGCACTTTTGATGGGTACTGTTTCCCGCGCCCTCTTTAGCAGCTATTTTCTGGTATGGTGCCTCCTTTCATTTCTGCTGAAGGAGCCAGTGCTAGAAGGCATGCCGAGCCCTAACCCCCGCTCCTTTCAGCTGTCTTTATCCCATCTGTGGCTGCAGAAGCATCTGCTTCTGGTCATGGCAGTTGAAGGGAGGACTAGGAAGGATTTTGCGTCTGTGAAGTTGACTTGTGCATAGCGCTAAGACTACATTCAGAATCTCAGTATGAACTCATGTCCTGTGTGGAGAATGCTCCTTTACAGCTCTAAATGCCCTGGGTCCTCCTGGACTCCAGGATGGCAGCAGGTGATGCCCTGCCAAGTGTCCTACGCAGTGCTGATGCTTCCTAGTTTCCTAGGCCCAGCAGCTGTGGCAACGTTGTTTGTCCATCATTGCTTGTGCAGGTCGTTTATATACACGTCACCAGAGCGCTCTGGACAGCATTCACCAGGTGTACCAACCGCAGGGGAGAAGGCGTCGACCCTGAGAACACTGTAGCAGAGGAGAACAACCAGACCCTTAGCCTTCGCTTTTCATATTAATGCTGGAGAGATTTGGTTTGGGGTGTGAGCTGAAAGAAGCTTGGAAGGAGTCCAGCGGGGTGGTGCAGGCCTTTAATCCCAGCACTGGGGAGGCAGGGACAGGCAGATCTCTGTGAGTTTGAGGCCAGCCCCTGTCAAAGAAGAAGAGGAGGAGGAAGAGGAGGAGGAGGAAGCAGCAGCAGCAACATCTTGAAAAGAGGTGGGAAATGACCCAGGACAAAGGTCTCAGACCCGAGAGACTTTTAGATAAAAACTATGTTGCCAGGTTTGTAGTGACTTTGATGTGTCCTGAGTAACTTGGGCTTCATGCTATGGAGAAAGCGAGGTGAAGGGGACCTGTGGTGCCCTTGATCTCGTGTGATCTGGCCTTGAATCCTGGTTCTGTCCATTATTAGCTGTGTGGCCTGGGACAAGTCACTTGCTCTCTTTGGCCTTCAGTTTCCTCATGACCCCTGGGGATAGAGAAGTAATCTGCACCCCTCCGGGTGGGTGTGAGGGCCAAGTGAGAGAATATTCGGGAAAGCGTATGGTAGGAATGGTGAACTTTAAACTGTTTTGAGACCTCCTTCAGCGCTGCACCTCTGTAGTGAGACTGCACCTAGTGTTTACTTCACGGACTTCTCAAGGGCCTCCCAGTATTGATTCAACCTTGTGTCAGGAGTCCTCCCAGCCTGAGGTGCCCGGAGACATCTTTTCTCATTCTTGTTTCAAGAAAAAAAAGCTGGTGTCCAGGAACTTGCGCACTGCCCACCCCAAGGTTAAGGTTGTGAAAGGACTGGACCCCCACCTTAGCCTGGGGAAAGTGGCCCTCAAGTGATCCTTGCAGCAACTGTGAGGTTGCCTTCCCCAAGTGAGAGTGAGGGCAGGATGCTGGATGATGTTGCCATGAGACACAGACAGTGCTATGCTAGACTCCTCCCTAGCAACCACTCGCGCCCCTCACGCTGAGCAGGGAGTTCCTGCGACTTGGACAGCATGTTTGCTCCATGAGTATTTGTGTCCCCCTCTCCTTGATTTAAACACAAGCCCTGTTTCTGTGGTAAAAATACCCCCACAAAAGCAACCTGATGGAGGATGGGTTAACTCTGGCTCTTATTTTGAGGGTGCAGTCCATCCTGGCTGGAAAGGCATGCTGGTCACACCACAGCCACTGTCACAGATCAGAGAATGGCACGGAGCCTGCTTTCTCTTTTTCATTCAGTCCAAGAGAATTGAATATTGACCACATGTAATTCTAAATGTTTTAGTAGCCACATTAAGTAAAAACTAATAGGTGAACTAATTTTAATTATATTTTTTATTCACCCCAATACATACTGACTTTAATATGTAGCCAGTGTGAGTTATTAATGAGTATTATATATTACATATATATAATGAGTAATATATATTAATATACATATTAATATATATTAATTACTAGTCTGCATAAGCTGAAGTGGATTTGACACTTAGAGCACACATCTGCTTGCACTGGTTAATGTGAACAGCAGAGGCAGGCGGATCTCTGAGTCTGAAAACAGCGTAGTCTACAGAGCGAGTTCTAGGCCAGTCAGAGCTACAAACCAAGACCCAGTCTTAAAAAAAAAACAAAACAAGCAAACAAAAGCCAGTGTCTTAGGAGAGCACACCTAAGTCAATCACGGGAGGGGTTCAAGGTGATTCATTCTGGGGCGAATTCCACTTTAGTTAAACAGGAACGTCACACAAGCACCGTGGTTTAAAAGTCGGTGTGTGGTAGGCATAGTATAGACATTTCTATCCCAAAAGAGCAAATTCAGAGGAAAAATGAGTGACAGGCCTTGAGTCAGTCTAAGACCCCACAGCTTCAGAATCACCTTGGCATAATATTTTGCCCTTCAAGGCCCCAGGACACACAGATCCCGCATAACAGCTTTGGGTAACCCTGCCCTTGTTTTTGCTGGGAGCAGCCCACACCATAGCCCTCACAGGTTGGAGCTGCCTGGCTGAACGGTACAGGCACCTGTGGGTCTCAGGGCAACCCCATTCCCGTGGCCTGCGGGGTATTACTGTAGTGGGTGCTCTGTGCTTTTGCCTCCACCCACACCACAGTTCCCTTTGCACCAAACACTGAGGCAGCCTTTGAAATCCAGGTGGAAGTAGCCACACCCCCCCACAGCTTTGCTTGGCACCCAGCAGTCTCTTCAGGAGCCAGTGGAAGCCACACCTGGTGTGACTGGTGAGCATGGCGTGAGAGCCCAGGAAGCAAAGGCCTCCACAGGAACCAGTCAGTGCTGGGCAGCGGCAGGGCTCTTCCTTTGATAGGGTTCTGTCCTCCGGGCCCTGAATGTGTTGTTGATAGGAGTGGAGTTCTTTCCCTATATGAAGTCTAAGATGGCTTGAAATCATTATCTCTTTGTCTTGGACAATAGGCCCTTTGTACAGCTGACTAATCGCCCTCATTGTCTTGATGAATAACACCTGGCCAGCCTCCTTTGGGCTCCCGAGCCACGCAAGCAAATCTCCTTATCTAGCCGTCCTCGGCCACACCTGTGTTCTCTCCTCCACAAAGTTTTCTCCTTTGTTTTCTTCCCAGTAGGAATAGGCTGAAAAAATTCAAACTTTTGTGTTTTCCTTATTTATTTTATCTAGCAATTCTGTTTAAAAATACTTCTCTTTGGGCCAGTGAGATTGCTCAGTGAATAAGGGTGCTTGCCACCAAGTCTGATGACCCGAAGTTTGATCCCTGGGTCCCATATGGTGGGAGGGGAGAACCACCTCCTGCAACTTGTACACACACATACATGCACGCGCGTGCGTGCGCGCGCGGGCACACACACACACACACAGATGTATGCACACACATGCACACACACGCATGTATGCAACACATGCACACACACACATACCACATGCGTAGACACACAGAGACAGACACACAGAAACACACTCTACATTTCTAACATTCGTCCTCTTCTTTAACATTTCACTGTGTTAAGAGGAACCAGACAGCCTCATCAGCCCTGTGCCTAGACATTTTCTCAGCCAGATATCCAGTCTCATCACCCCCAGGTTCCACCTTCTATTAGACACTAGCACATGAACAAAATTTGTCGGGGTTACTCAATCACACTGTGAACGCCGAGTTTGCATTTGTGATAATAAAAGTAACTTTGGGTCAGGAGGCTGAGTTAGCAGCTAGCTGACAGAAATAGTCATAGAGCATCAGGGGCATCCGGGAGAGAGACACAAGAAGTAGTAGGGAGGGATTTGGAGTGGCGCAGCTCTTTCTGGTTTAGCGAAGCAGAAGCATGAGTGTTTCAGAGACACCAGCAAGAAAAGAAGGCTAGCTAATTGCGACCCAGCCTCTCTGAGCTAGCAGGTTTTCACCCCAGCCTTTCAATCTCAAATCTTATTCATAATTAGAGCGACAGAGATTTAATTAAGGCTACCTTTAGTGGCAGCGACAGGGCCAGTGCCTGCAGGAACAGAATTCCCGCAGGCTGCAGCCTGAGTGGCCAGGTTGCTGCTAGAGAAGCAGGTGGGTAACTATGGATTTGCGATTGCTGCCTGAGACAACAGTAGATTAAGGCACTGTGCCAAAGCTAAAGCAACAAAAATTCAGTGAAATTTCTCTGCTATTTTATTACAAGGATGGTCGGTCTCTCTTCCATTGGCTGATGGCACATTCCTCGATTCAGCCGCAATCCTCAGAATGACGCTGCCTTCTGCATTTATCAACATCCCGTTCAGAACCACTCTGGTACTTCCAGGACGCCGAGGCTCCCCTCCTCCCATTCTCAGCCTTCCCCTCCCCAGATCAGCCCCCTGCAGTTCATTGATGACATTGAAGCTGTAGTCCAGCGTGCCTGCCACAGCTCCTTGGGCCTCTGCTGCCTCTTGCTTACTTCTGAAGCACTTCCATGTTTTTAGTGTTTGTTTGGTCGTAATATCACCCCACTCAATACAAACGTCCTAATTTAGGTTCTTCGAGCAGCTATATAGCAAAATACCACTGGTGGCTTTATCAAAACAAATTTATTTCATACACTTCTCGAGGCTGGGAAATTCAAGATCAAGGCAGCTGGAGACTTGTCTGGGAGAACTTGTTTCTTAGACAGTGGACTTCCTGGGTAACTGAAAGGTTTATGGGTTCATGGGAACTACTGGGGCAGGTTGTCCTTTTGGGTAGGAGATTTATCAGAAGAATTATTAGGGCCATAGATAGACAGGTAGACATGCTAAGAGTTTTGAAAAGAGTTTAGTTCCATAAATGCCAAGTAATCGCTTTTGTAGGTTTCAGAGGGGACAGGGTGAACCCATACTATGTAGTTGACGTAACTGCCCATAGTATATGCTTGCCATCTCTGATTCCTTGGTGGTAGGGGAAGGGGAAAGGTTTGGTCCTTTAATTATTTTGTGTTTCCAGCATACAGGGTGTGGTGCCTGAAGCTTCTGATTGCTTCGGGAACTTATAAAGCTTCTCTTGGGGAAGTGAGGATTATAGACACACAGGCAGCCTTGGCAGGGCACCTGTTGTTTCTTTTATGGCAGCTGCGAGGGTAGAGACAGAAAGAAGCCTCAGTGGCTGCTGCCCAAACCTACCAGTTATGACCTCAGCAACGGTAGGTTCTTTACTTCATCCCAATTCACTTTTGCTTCATTTTGTCTTTGTCTTTTTTGAGTTAGAGTCTTACTCTTTATTCCTGGCTGGTCTGGAAGTGACTCTATAGACTGGGCTGGCCTCAAGTTTGTGACAATCCTCCAGCTTTTGTTTCTCAAGTGCTTGAAGCTATGGGTGTGTAATTTTAATTATTGCACACACCACAGTTCACACAGTATTTGTAAGTTACAGAAGAGCTAAGCAAAGAAAACATGGGGTATAGCATCCTTCTATGTAGCTTTGTAGCGAGAATCCACCAGAGTCTGGGAGAGGTTCAGAAGAATTTATTTAGATATATAATAGGGGCCAACACTCACTGATACACGACAGTTTAGACCCTGCAGCAGTTAATACAGTTATTCTGCCCAGGGGGAACAAGCACAGACAATAAGCCTCCGGCTCTGAGCAAGAGACAAAGCCCCCCCCCCAAGTTTATCAGTTGTCACATAGCTGATGCCCGAAGGCTATCGGCAGCATGAGTTCAACCTCTTGCTTCTACGTGCATGTGTCCACAAATGTACACACATTCAGCGCAGTGTGTAAAGGGTCAGTACGAACGCAGAATACTCTAAGATATCAGACACTGGGCCTTGTTATCTTCCACGTGGCAGTACGAAGAACAGAGGAAATCACGCTTCCCTGAGTCCAGGAGAGTTAGGAATTTGTTATTTGGTGATTTTCAGGGCAAAGGCACATTGGTGCCCATGACAGTGACGGGATGGTATGCCACGCTGTAGTCTGGTTTCTCCTTTCATAAATCTAGAGGCGACTGTGTCATTCATTGGTCTGGTGAGGGAAATGAATTCTCAGGAGATAATTTTTATTAACACAGATAAGCCACTCATCACTCTCTGCCTTCTGGGTGTGTGGGGCAGAGGGTACTGGTTCACATGGACAAACAAGTTAGCAAGTCGGGGGCTGGGAAGACGGCTCAGCAGGTAAAGGTGCTGGCTGCCAAGCCTAACAGCCCAAGTTCAGACCCTGAAATAAACACAATCAGAATGAGAGAACTGACTTCAGCAAGTTGTCCTCTAACTTCTGCCTGTGGGCCATGGCATGTGTTCCCCACCCTCACCAACTAACTAACTAACTAACTAACTAACTAACTAACTAACTATATGCCGGGTCATTCTACCTCAGCATTTATACCCAAAATGGAGTAACTGAGGATGAACTGGGCTCTGTAGAAAATGTAATTCAGTACAGGGCACAGCCTGCTCTTTGCGGGGAAAGGTTAATACCTGGAGTTAACGACTGACCTGGGCCTAGAGCACTAACAGAGGTCTTTCTGGGAACACGCTCATAGTGATTCTTGACTGCGAGGTTCAACAGAAAGAATACAGAAACAAAGCCAGTATTCGGTGATGATTAGACCAAGGTTAGTTCCATGCAGGGCAAGGGGGATTCTATTTTCCAGAGAATCTAGGTTAGGTGTAGGACCTGCACCCATCAACCAGGCCTCTCGGCATACAAAACTAACTGGGCCTGGCCCTCCCCACTGGTGTCTTCCAGAGTGTCCGGAGGAGAACTGTTCGATTTCCTGGCCCAGAAGGAGTCGTTGAGCGAGGAGGAGGCCACCAGCTTCATTAAGCAGATTCTGGATGGGGTGAACTACCTTCACACGAAGAAAATTGCCCACTTTGATCTCAAGGTCAGTAAGGGGAATAAAGCAAAAGACGTTTCTAAGAAGAAGGGACTCTGTCCCCTTGTCATCCATAGCAAGGGTCCAGCTCTCAGAGGCCCCCTCTTGTAATGGTCCACCTAAAACCTGACCTTGGGTGCAGTATGGCCTGTTGCAAGTATCCAGCTGTTTCACTTCTCCTCTCGGGTCTTCTGCCCATGGGAGCTGACATAAGATGCTCTTTGATCAACTAGAAACACGATCTCTTCCAGGGAATAGATGAGGCATGATTCGAAACAAAACAAAACCAGCAACAAGAAACTTGAAACAAAACCCATTTCACAAGAGGAAATTGACTGACAAGGAAGAGCTAAGTCATGAGTGGGCAGAACCAGCAGGGTTTGCAGAATTGCACAGTGTGGCCTTCTGTCTCCTCACCAGGGCCATTGGCTGCCTGCTCCTACCTCACCCCAAACCAGAGCCGTAAGACTGCTTCCAGGGCCCACTGATCATTTGTGGTTACAGCTGTTCAGGGTCAAGAAAGTTCATCATGACCACGTGTAACTGCATAGAGTATGACTGTGGTCAAGGCAGAGGGATTGGCTTCCTGAGTAACTGAGCTCAGGCACATGCACTGATGGTCTCTGCAGGTAGCTGACTCATGGAGGTCCCTTCCACACATGTGCAAACTCCTGCTTACGGGAGGACACCTACCCACTGTTCGTCATTATTTCCTTATTTGCTTTTGAGTCATGGTCTTTTGTAGCCTAGGCTGGCTTTGAACTCATGAGTCCCCTGCCTCTGCTTCCCACGTGCTGGGCTTACACAAATGCATCGCCCACCTGGCTGTCTATCCAGTGTTCTCTGCAGAAAGCCCTGTGCTCTTTTGTGTCCTGGGCTTCGCTCCTCTTTCCTAAGGAGATCAATCGTTCTAATAGTTGTGACAGAAGGAAGCACTGGGGAGGCTGGGGAGCCTGAAGAGCAGACCTCCAACTCATCCTGAAGTTATCAGAGAGGCTGCATGGAAAAGCAATTCTAAAGAATTGACGGGTTTGCAGAGGGATGGACTGTACATCACAGTGACCCACAATTCATTCAGTAGAGTACAGAAGAGAGAGTGTGTACGTGTGTATCACAGTGATCACAGAATTCATTCAGTAGAGTACAGAAGAGAGAGTGTGTACGTGTGTATCACAGTGATCACACAATTCATTCAGTAGAGTACAGAAGAGGGAGTGTGTACGTGTGTATCATAGTGACCGCACAATTCATTCAGTGGAGTACAGAAGGGGGAGTGTGTACGTGTGTATCATAGTGACCGCACAATTCACTCAGTGGAGTGCAGAAGAGGGAGTGTGTCCCTGACTGGGGAAGAGTCCAGGAAGAGGGCAGGAGGCAGGTAAGAGATGCTGAAGCAGAGTCAAGGAGGTACCCTTTACCCTTTGCCCCTTGCCCTTTACCCTGAGAGATACGAGGGACAGGTTAGCAGGCATATGTTTCAGCTTGATTCCCTCTGGCTGGGAAGATGGACAGAATGGGGCCAGCAGAGCAGCTGAGGGCCCAGCAGTGATTTAGATGAGGTGTTCGGTAACTCAGAGGTCAACCTCACAATTGCCTAGGTGCCTGACTCTGTGTGATGGTGGAGGGGAGGCAGTGTCCACAATGACACCGGGATCCAGAGAGAATATGACATTGCTGGACTTAGTTCCCATGCATGGATCCCTGTCCCAGCTCTTATCCTATCGTGGTCCCCCTCCTGACGCCAGTTGTCGCAGTATTTTGAATTACTTCTACTGAAAATGTCTTACCGAGTCCCCTCAGTCGTCACAAAATAAAAGTTGGAGGCCCAGTGGAGGGTGGGACTGGGCAAGCTTTTGGATAGGGGATGGTGACACACCATGGGGGTGACATATCAGGGAGGTGACAATGGTCTACCTGGATTGCACCTGCGTTTCCTTCCTGGTAACACCATGGGTAATTAAAGCTTATTTTCTTGGGTCTCTACTGGCTCCTGGAGTCTGCCTCCGAATGGGCTCCTTTTGTCTTTTCTCCGGGGGGGCTAGTAGAAATGGGGGGAGTATGCTGTGGTGAAGGGGAACCTGGGTTGGAGTCAGCTGTGCTGGAATTTGTGCTTCATTCCGCTCTACACCCGACGGCACCGGCACCCGAACCTTGGTTTGTCAGCCCTGTTGCAGATAGCACCACCTACCTGGCAGAGCTGACATCGGAGGGAAGCTGTGTTAAGTGGTGCATGCAGAATGTGTGTTGCATGCTGTTATTGTTCTCTCCCTTCCCAGAGAGTGGAAAAGAAAACACAACTCTTATTACAATGTTTTGGGCCCTGCTAGACCAGGAAAACAAACTCTGCCAATGTGGTTCTTGCGCTGCCCTGAGAGAGCTGAGACTCGCTGTTGTGGGGTGGCGGATGGGGCTATTTCTAGCTCTTGGTCTTGGCATTTTCCATGGCCTAGAGACAGTCTGAGTTTACCCTGGTACATGCCGGGTGAGGATGCTGCTAAGCCCACCCGTGGTCGTCCATCCTCAGGGTATACACTCGGGGGAATGATGAGCAGCTGGACCACAGATTTTCCTCATGGTTAGGAGACATTCCCATACCCAGAGTGTAGCTCTGTGTGCCATTGGACTGGAAGCCCCCGCTAGCTTTGGGGGATACAGCAGCTGGTACCCCAGAAGAGGTTTCCTGGTTCCATGTTGCTTCCTACCCTCTAACATTTGCATATTCCTTAGTTTCCCTTTTCTGTGATGAGCTTCTGTTTCCTCCGACTTGCTTGTATTCTTTTACCCCTCGACAAGAAAGCCTGGCTTCCCTCGGACACAGCCACCAGGTCATCTCTGTGCTCCATCCCTTACCTCTTTGCAGCCTGAAGGAGCCTTGGCTGAGGAGGTCAGCTGTCTGGCCTGCCTTTGTGAGGTGAATGGCCTCCTGGGAAGCTGCCTTGGTTTCTTTGCTATTTGCTGTGATAAAATACAACAGTACCTCAAGGGAAGGGTTTCTTTCAGCCTACAGTTAAGGGGACAGTCCACTGTGAAGTCAGGGCTACAGAGCTTGAAGCAGCCGGTCCTTCCCATATAGTCAAGAACCAGAGAGGGAATGAATGTATGCTCATGTTTAGCCAGCTTTCTCCATTTTATAGAGTCTTGGATCCCCTTTTCAGAAGGCGTCCTACCCACAATAAATATAGGTCTGTTCACATTCGTTAACGTGAAGGTAACTTTCCACATGCCCAGAGGCCCGTCTTTCAGGTAATTTTAGAGACCGTGAGTGAGTCGCGACCTCCCTACCCTTCCTTTTCCCTTCCCAGGGCCTTCCTGCTCATCCTAGAAGACCCAGCAGAAACTTTCTTTCCTCTAGAAAGCCTCGGCTGTTTGCCAAAAGTCTAACTATGAAGTAACCAGCCCCTTTGCTTCTATTGCCCTCTGTGCAAACTTCTGCCAGGGGCATTGGTCTTTTTTTCTAATAAGCTTTTTATTGATTCTCTGTGGATTTCACATCATGCATTCGAGTGCCACTTATCTTCCCGTCCCCTCACATCCACTCTCTACCCTTGTAACCTCCCCCGCCGCAAATGAAAACCAAATTTAAAAGAAAAACCCCAAACCAACCAACTAACCAACCAAACAAACAAACAAAGAATCTTGTCATGGAAGCTATAGTGTGGCCCATTGCGTCACACAGTTTCCCCTTTAGTCCATTCATCTTTACTTGCAAGTGTCCATTGCCCGGAGTCAAGGTCTGGCTCCAGGCCTCTGGTTTCTGCTACAGCACCAATAATGGGCTCTCATGGGGCTCCTCATGGATCTCCTGTTGCCCTGTGTCATGGGGATCCTGCTGTTTTGGATCTGTAGGTTCCTCCCCTCCACAAGCTCCAGCAGTTCATAGATGAGGTGAGTTTCAAGGTGGGCCAACTCACAGCCCTGCTTCTGGGCCTGGGTGGTAGCTGGGTTGGTCAGCCCCCCAGCTTTCCCTCCTGGTCACTACCCAGGAGAGCTCTCCAGCACTGCCTCAGCCAGCTCACCCAGTGCAGCCTGGAGCAAGGAGCTGGGACCAAGTCCTCCTGCTCTCGGGTTCTCAGGTCCAGGTCACCCACGCTCACATCACCAGGGCCAGCTCTACTGTTCCGCCCAGGCAAGGTGCAGGGCCCTCTGGGAGCACTGATTTTTGAGTCACTTTCTGTGGCACAGTGTCTGACATAGGACGAGTCGCTCGGTGCTGGGCGAATGAATGAGCGAATGAACGGATAGCTTAGTGACAGGCAGATGTACTCGTGAAAGCGCAGCGCTCTTTCATAAAAGTGCACAAGAGGTTAGAGGCAGAGCGCGGTTAGTTCACCAGTGTGCACGTTTATTGAGGGCCCACTGCCATCCAGGGGAAAAGCAATTAAACACTGTGAGGCAGCCCCCGCCTTCCAGGACACAAACGTCTTTGGGGATTGGACACCAGGAGGCTTGGTGATGAGGCCACCTGAAATAAAACCTAACAGGTCCTTACTAACCATGCCCACTTTCAAGGAGTGAGCTCTCTGCCTCAGAGTGGAGACCATTTCCGTGTGTGTTGTTAACTGGACACACATTTGGGTAGGTTAGAGTGGAAGAATTAGGGTCATTACCCTGTTGGGAGGGACATGGCTGATGGCCTATTGGTATCAGGGACAGTCAGCCAGGCTGTCCATAGGTCAGTTCACCAGGAAATAGGCCTCAGAAACCTCACCTTTGTACAAATAACAGCCCTGGAGAGGGTGTCTGTATGCGGTTTTGGTGCGGCTTCTCCTCTGAGCCTGGGTGTATTCTTTTCTCTCTCCACCAACCAAATTCATCCTGAGAACCCTGAAATAGACAGTGGGCCCTGGGACTAATGGTCTATTTAAAGCAGAAATAATAAATCATGAGAAATGACTAAAATTGTATGTAATCTAGAAGCTCAAAACTCTGAGGAGGTTTTTAATTATTATGAATACTAGTAAGAGAGTAAATTCCACCAGTCAGTGGTGGTGCATGCCTGTAATCCCAGCACTCGGGAGGCAAAGGCAGGTGGATCTCTGTGAGTTCTAGGCCAGCCTGATCTACAAGAGCTAGTTCCAGGACAGCTATGGCTGTCTCAAAAGAGACAAAAAAAGAGGGTAAATTCCAGAGCAGGCAGGGACTCGCCCAAAGCCCAAGCTCCCAGAATCACCCTTAGTGCTGTTCTTCTGGTCATGGTGCCATAGACTTCTGGTCAAGCTTTCGCTAGGGTGACAGTAGTAACCCTTTAAAGACATAGTACTTTCCGGAATGCAGCATGCTTGCACCTTTCCCCTCATTTGACCCTCATGGCAGCAGAAGGTGATGTCATATTTTCACACCAAACAGTTGAGATTCAGAGAGATTAAGTAACATGCCCAAGATCACACAAGTATCAGGTGACAGCGTGGCACTTGCTATTCATGCCGTTAATCCAAGTTCTGGGCTGGGCTATACATTTTGTTTTGTTTTTTCAGAGACAGGGTCTCATGTAGGCCAGGCTGATTTTAAACTTGCCGTATAACCTCCTGCCTATTCCTCCCAGGTGACAAGCGTGTGCCACCATACCTGGCTTCTAATCTTATTCTTTACAACATCGATTTCCCACCTGGTTACGTGGTTTTCTTAAGAGTTTAGTCTCATTTAAAACCGTACATTACCACTTAGTATAGAGTGTGCATGCACTGGAGAGCGAGTCACTTGTCGTGGGTGGGGACAGGAATGCAGAGAGAGAAAAGAACTGTGCTCTTCAGTCTGTTATAACGGGCCAACATGGTTCCCATTTTGCTGTTGAACAAACTAAACAAAATGTTGTCTCCTTTCCTGTGCCCATTTCCTTTCCCGTCATGTTGGGGGCCTCAGGGGTGTCTGGCTGCCCACAACTGTATGCTGCCCTCTACCTGAACCCGACCTCACATGGCTTCTGTGAAGTCCCAGCACAGCCCACCAGGAACCCTGGTACTGCAGCAGATCTCAGTAGGAATGGAGACTCTTAGTTCTGGAAGCAGCTAAGGAGAGGAGAAGATGCAGGGAGAGCCCCAGACTAAGCCTGGCTGCTCTGCTTATCAGTCTTGTGGCCTTGAATAACTTAATTATACCTCGGTTGCCTGGTCTGGGAAGCTCCAGCAGTAGTCTGTTCTGGGATTTTGCAGTGTTGCTTTCGTGTGTTTTGGTTTGGTTTTAGGTGTTTTCTTTCTTTCCTTCATTCCCTTCCCTTCCTCCCTTCTTTTCCTCCTCCTCCTCCTCCTTTCTCTCTCTCTCTCTCTCTCTCTCTCTCTCTCTCTCTCTCTCTCTCCCTGTCTGTCTGTCTCTCTCTCTCTCTCTAGGACAGGGTATCATATTAGATGGCCTTAAACTTACAGCAATTTTTCTGCCTCTGCTTCTAGGGCTAGGATTATACAGATGAGCCACCACACTAGACCCTGTGCAAGGGTATTTTTTATAACATTGAGTTCTCTGGGAAAAATGTGTGTATTTACAAAATTACCATACATAAACACATATTACAATTTACATGTTTATTATAAATTTTATTGATATGAAAGTTTATGGCACATAGTTTAATAAGTGAAATAATATACAATTTTTATTGTAAATCCTATATAGCAGATTGATCTTTATATAATATATGAAAAGCATTTCCCCTGGTTCTTGCTAGACTCTTGTACATGGCTGGAGCCAACAAATGAATATAGTTTGATAGGAGTGTAAGTTGATACTATCTATATTAAATGAGATGAAAATGAGACAAATCATAGGAAATTTTACTTTATTTAGCAAATGACATGAGAAGTTTTTCTATTGAATTTGGACACTGATCTTGGCTATCAGAAGCATAGTTACTTTTTTGTACTCTTCACAAAGCAATTCCTATAGAAATGGTACCCTCTTATGTTTAATTTGCATTATTAAGCAGTTTTCAGAACTTTTAATGCCTCCAATAGAAAAGACAATGGATTGGGATGGAGAAATGGCTTAGCAGCTGAGAACATGGACTGCTCTTCTAGAGGACCTGGTTTTGCTTCCCAGCTCCCACATAGTGATTCATAACCATCTTTAACCTCAGTCCCAGGGAATCCATTGCCCTCTTCTGGCCACATTGGGCACTGCAAGCCCATGGTACAAAGACAAGCGAAGAAGGAGGAGGACAGCAGATAACTTGAGTACTGACTTGTAGTTTCAGTTTTGTGGTCAATATATGCACTGTGGCCGATTTTGGCAGCACACCGTTGTCTCTGCCATGGGGCAGACAGATACAAAAGGTGGGGTAGCCAAAATAGACTAAAAAAATACTCAAGTAGAGTTCTATAAAAGATAAACTGTGAGTCTTAAGTATTTCTAGTTTTAAGCTCAATTTATTTACGTTTTAATTTTTGATAAATATCCCTGTTTAACAATCACAAAATTCCTATCAACTTGATGACCCACTCCCATGAACCAGTTGCCTCCTGGTTCTCCGAGACCTGGTAAACAAATGTAAGCAAGATAGTGTTGACTTCAGTGCTATGGTGGTAGCAGTGATGGAATCATAATGGCAGCTGACGTTCACTAAGTACTTACTATGTGATGGCCAAAAATAAAAAGGACAGTGACATGCCTATAGTAATAGGACTGGAGATGTGGGGTTCACTGGGGGACACATGCTGGGCATGCATGACACCAGGTACAGTTGGAGGGAACGGTGGTACCATCTGAGGTTTGCTGGTGCACTACATGTAATACTCATGTCATCCCTGCAGCAGCGCTGAGAAGGAAACTCTAAGGCTGTACCATAGGGGAGAAAGGTCACTAGGAAGCTCCCAGGACTTCATTGTGCCTCCTTAAATACCATAGGGTTGTGTACACCTTCAATCCCAGCACTCAGAAAGCAGAGGTAGGCAGATCTCTGAGTTTGAGGCCAACCTGGTATACAGAGAGAGTTCTAGGATAGCTAGGGCTACAGAGAGGAACACTGGAAAAAAAAAACCCTAAAAAACAAAAATACCAACCTAACCTAACAGTATTCATTTTCCCACTTGGCAGATAAACCAGCTAAAACTCACATAAGGGAATGACCCTTTCTCAGAACAAAAACTAAACAAAGCGCATGATTGCTTCTCTTCCTCCCAGCCGAGCAGAGACAGAATAGGCGGTGATCTTCTTACCTGCCTCTTTCAACAGAGGGCAAAAGGTCAGGGCCACACAGTGGCCCCTCTGCTGGCGAGTGCCTGGGGGCTGTGGCTTGGCAAATCTCAGCTGAGTTAGGTAAGCCCTTTCCTAGTCATAGCTGTGGCTCTTCTGGAGAAGTAGGGAGCTGAGGTGGCACACTGAGACCCCAGAGCCAATGTGAAATGCCCACGGTGCCGACAGGCCGGGTGATCCCAAGGACACCATTGCATCAGATAGAGGAAGAGAGGCACCTTGGGGGTATAGGAAGAAGGCTCAGCTGCAGCTCCACGGTTGGCTGAGACTCCTTGGGCGAACCCTTGATCTCTTGCCTTGGTTTCCTCGTCTCTCTGGCTGGAATCCTGGCAGGACCAGCCTCAAACTCTGGAGACCAAGTGAGAGGAGTGTGATGGCTTTGTAAACTGTTAAGTGCTCTGAGTTTTCCTCCACGTACTACATGGCTGGCTCGCAAGATGCCGTGAGGAACATTGGGAAGGTGTGCTATTTCCTTATTAATGCAGTGGGGGAAGCAAGACTCATTTCTGGGAAGCCTTGCATGGTGGCTCATCACTGTCACTTCTAGTGCTCGGCAGGCTGAGGCAGGATCACTGTGTATTCCAGGCTAGCCTGGACTATGGAGTGAGATCCTGTCTCAGAAAGCAAGACCCAACAATAACAATAACAACAACAATAACAATAACAAAGACTTACTCCCAGAATGCTCGGGCACAGTGGCACTTCGGGTGGAGATGGTTGTCAGGGGAAGGAAGAACATGGACTGCAGATTCGGGTGATGCCTCCTGGGAGACACAGGCTTTGGGTGGTGCCGGGAAGCATGGCTGATGAGCATGTCCTTATTCTGAGAGGGAAAGAATCAACCAGATGGTCACAGTGCTGAGGAGAATGTCCGTGGGTCACTTCGTGCGTCATGCTTGGTCCTCCTAGTAAACCTCTAGAGCAGCCATTCTCACCTTGTGGGTCACACGACTCCTTTGGGGGTGGAACAGTCCTTTCACAGGGGTCACCTAAGACCACCCAGAAAAAAAATATCAATATTACGATTCATAACGGTAGCAAATTTACAGTTTTCAAGTAGCAACAAGAATAATTTTTATGGTTGGGGTCACCACGGCATGAGAACTGTCTTAGAGGGTTGCAGCGTTAGGAAGGCTGACCAGACACTGCTGTAGAGGTAGCTTTCGTTATTATCCCCAATTGGTAGGTGAGATAAGTTAGGTCGCTTGCCCGGCGTCAGGCAGCTATTGGTGACAGGATGGCGTGTGAGCCCAGACTCAAGGCCCATGCTGTTCGCCGTTGTCTGCGCTGACTCTCTGAGACGGGGAGTGTGAGACGCGCTATGTGACTGTGGGTTTATTCATTCACTTACTTGTAACCAGTAACCGGACAGCCATGACGAGGCTGGCCGCTCTCGGATGCTAGAGATGGCTGTAAGAGGCAAAGCCCCTGCCTTCCCTCCCGGGGCAGCGTGGGCAGCACATGGAAGGAAGGAAGTAATTATCATTGCCCCGGAGATGCTCTGCCAGAGGCCTGTGTAGGGATCACACAGGCCCTTGGGTGGGAACTGGTGGTGTGTTGGAGGGATGGGTCCCAGACATTCCTGTGTGGGTGTTGAGTTTGGGCAGTGAGGCAAAGAGGAGCTATTAGGATGAGGGTGCCTGGCAGAATAGACTGCCGCTTGGGGCGGGGGACGTACTGGGGTGAAGTAGATGCTGAGCTGGCGGTGGAGTCGGGGGTCTTTGAATGGCAGACAGAATGGGACATCGGGCATTGGCCACACTGGAGGCCTGTGGGTCAGGGTTGCCTGTGATTAGTCTTACTTTCTCAGGTTGCCCAGAGGCCCCTGATCAGTCTGGGCTTGGGCTTGGATTGCCTGTAAAGTTTTCTTGTCCCCATAGTACAAGCCCAGCTGGGCCTCAGCCTGACCCAGCAGCAGGCAGGCCACATGAGGCACCTGGGGAGGACACCAAGCTGTGTGTCACTATACTTGAACTCTGCCCCTTGTTCTGTGACTCTGGCAGCTTCTTGACCTCTCTGGGCTTCCCTGCAACATGACTGGCAAAATGACCTCTGAGATTCCTTGTGACTCCAACATTGTGAGGCTGGGGGATAAAACGGGGAGGGGGTGGGAAGGAGATGAGAGATGGGGGTGATGGTTTGTGTGAGGGTGTGCTCTTCGTGAACTCAGGTGACTGAACAGAGAGTCAGGCTGAACACCCAGAGAGGGCTTAGAGCTACCATCTAAGAACAAAGTGAGAAGTGCCAACGTGAGGCAGCCTCTCGGGGCACTGTACTCCCCTCTCAACCCTCAGAACGGTGCTATGACCTACTAGACATGTACCCACTTTATAGATAAGAAGAGAGGCACCCAGAAGGATCAATGACTGCACCCATGTCTTATATTTTTAGTGGTAGAGCTGAGAGGTGAGCCCAGACCTTCCTGGCACCATGCTCGTGTGTTTTGCTCTTTACCACATAGTTCCCGAGGTTACATTCATCCTGTCTCAACCACTGGGCATGGTGTGCTGGTCCCAAGAAACATGGGTCCTCCTTGGAGGGTCAGCTAGCTTCCAGTCGGTTCCACAATAGGTACCATGCAGCAGGATCTACTAGGACATAAAGGGACTTGTTGGCTTTCCTTGGGATACCTGCCTGTGTGGCAGGCAAAGTTGGGCATGTTTGTTTTGACAGGTGGGGGCAATTCCACCCCACCCCATCCCCCAGCAGCAGCTCTCTGGATTCCGGGCTGGGCAGCAGCACCTAAAGAATGTGGAGCCTTCCCCCAGCCGTACTTGGGAGGTGATGTCAGGTGCGTGGGTTAAGTGCCTGGCTAAGGTGAATACCGTTGGAGGAGGGTGACGGGATCAGGAGGATAGGTAGGATTGTACTGCCCACAGGGTAGTCTGGCTGGGACCCAACCTGCTGAGACTACTGCCGACTGTTCTTCCTTCCTGACCTGAGGCAGAGAGACAGGATCCTTTTCATGTCCAGCCCTGGGGCTCAGAGCAGCAGAAATTTGCCCGGCTAGCTTGGACATTTGTGTCACACCAGAACTGCTAAACCTGTGTCTCCAAGGGCCTCTGGATGACATCGATGCCTCACTTAGAGTCGGGAAGTGGCCTGTTTATTAAGCTCAACACCTTGGCTTGTGAACCTGAAACTATTTCCCAGCCCCAGGCCTGGGCTCTCTTCTACCACTGAGTTCTGTTCAGGGAGGTGAAATCAGGGATCTCAGCCTGGAGAACTGCCGGGTTTGCAGGTTTGCCAGATCCCGGGCTACCTGTCAGACCATACCTTAACCCTGTTAACAGCTCTCTGGGCAGGAGGGCTCTCTGGCACTCCTAGAGGTGGCAGAAGGGCTAACAGCAGGCAGAGAAGGCTGGAAACCCTGGCTGGAATTCTTTCACTGCATTTGCGTGGATATTAGTGGAGTGTGCAGCAGGCAAGGGAGCAGAGGCAATGCTGGGAACCTTGGACTAATCGGCTTTCCCTAGGGAAAAGGCCACCTACCTAGGGAAGTGTCATTACCGATGAGGGACAGCCTACAGTGGAGCCTGCTGGTGAGCATGGCTCTGGAGGGTTAGAGCCTTGAAGATAAGGGAGTGAAAGGAACAGGGTCATGGGCGTGGAGAAGAATAGCAGAGGCTTTCAGGCAGAAGTAGCGCTTACAGCTCAGGAGTGTTTTATTCAGGGATGCTCTCCGGGGAGGCTGCTCGGGCTCCAGTAACTGGTTCGACACCTATGCACACACAGCACAGCAGCAATAAATGGACTCAGTGAAGATGAGGGTGGGGTGGATTTGACCAAAACATTGTATACATGTATTCATACTAAATAAAATATTGAAAAAGAATAGAGCTGCATCTGAGGATGGACCAGAGGTGATCTGAGGTCCCTGAGATGGTGGTACCCACCCTGTGGGGAATGAGAACAGGTCCAGGCGTGGGATGCAAGGTGGGAAAGGTAACTGGGGTGGGGTCTGGTGCAGGGATGCGAGTGTCTCAGTCGTCAGAATGAGCTTTTTATAGTCACTGGGACCAGTGAAGATACTTAACAAGATATGATCAGAAGCTGGACTGCCAGGGAAGTTCTCGCCATTATGAGCCCACAGGCCTTAGACAAGTCCTTTAGTTCTCTGGGCCTCAGCTTCCTGCATCTGTGAAATGAGGGTGCTAGTGGCACCTACTTCTGAGGATACTCACCGAGTACAAAGATCTTGTTCTCACCGAGACGAGTCTCTGGCTCCTGGAAATGGTCAAGCTGTTACTGGAGGCTGGAGCAGCAGAAGGAAGCCCTGTAAAAACTCCAGATAAGAGGGCCTGTGTTCCCTGGCCAGCCTAGACTCCCTTGGTGGCCTGGAAGCAGCACTATCATTTGGTGGCAGGGAGCCAAGGGCCTGTCTGCACCCAGTCAGGGCAGGTCCGGGTATGTAGGGCCAAATAATTCATGTAGCTCATTGAATAGCTGGTGAGCTGGGAACAAGAATCCCAGTCCTAGCCAGGCGGTGGTGGCGCACACCTTTAACCCCAGCACTTGGAAGGCAGAGGCAGGTGGATCTCTGTGAGTTTGAGCCCAGCCTGGTCTAAAGAATGAGTTCCAGGACAGCCAGAGCTATGTAAAGAAACCCTGTCTCCGAAAAAACAAAAACCAAAACAAACAAGCAAACAAAAAGAATTCCAGTGCTGAGCCCTCTCTCCAAGCACTCCTCCCCCCTGTTCGGTTTTCTGGTCTGAAAGGAGGGGACAGCCAGGCTGGGGACACGGTTTGGATGGTTTCATCTGCATGAAAGCATTCACAGAAGAACTGGCATCCTTTGGTGGCAGGCAGGTGCCTGCTCCAGACACTAAGCCGCCTAGATTTTCCAGCTCTAGCAGTGAGAGGGATATTTAGTCTAGAGGATGGGAGCAAGAGCTTTGGTCTGACAGATAAGTGCTTAAATCCTCCTGTCCCTTGGCTGACGGCGTGGCTTCTTTTTCAGCAAGAAGGGAAGGATACCGTCCACTGCTTGAGGCAGTTGAGTAAGGTGTAAACTATACCGTGTGTTCGGTTAGCACTTGGTCCTGCATATGGCATGGGCTTACTAAATGGCACTTGTCTTCTCTCGGGGAACACTTACTGAGCACTCGGTGGCTGCCAGGCTCTATCTTAAGCCCTGGAGAGATGCTAGAAGCTTGAAGCCCATTGGAGGCGGCAGATAAGCCACAGAGGAGCTCCAGTTTGGAATGAAGGAAGTGCTGTAATGGGGGAAGTGCGGGTGTTGGGGACCTGGGGAGGGAGAGGCCAGCAGGAGACCTTTTGGAGGAGACCTGCTGTCTTAACTGAAATGTGAATGGGCAGCACCAGCTTTGGGGAGGGGGCAGGGCAGGGGAAGTGCTCTAAGCAGCCCTTCTCCAGGCAGGGCTGGAAACAGATGGGTAAGAATATGTAGTCTTCTGCAGTTCTTCCAAGCCAGGGGACAGACCATTTCCTTTGCACTGTGAGCTACAGCCGTGAGTAGAAAACAAGACCCGTGGCTGCCTTTTCTCTCAGGGGGGCCCTGCCCTGGAGAGTTCAGCCTCAATTCTTTTCTGCCTCATCTCTGCTGCTCTATAGTCCTGAAGATCTCCAGGTCTGGGGTGTCCATCTCTGTGGCCCATGGCTCCCATTGCGTTCATTGTGGTCCCGTGCTGGGTTCTGTTGGGGCATGGCTCTCAGCCCAAGAGTGACTCAGGCCCTGGAGAAGTTCCTAACAAGGTGGCCAATGATGTGGGTAGAAGAGAAGCTGCCTGGTAGGGAGGTAGTGGCTAGTATGGAGGCTGTATCTCGGTGCAGAGAATAGCATAGTATTCCTGTGGCAAACACCAGAGTACCGGGCCAAGGACACTGGAATGGGCCACCTGCATAGGTCTTGTCTCCTGACCTCTCCTGCCCCCACACTCCTTCAGCAGGGGCTAAAAATCTGATCTGCCTTGGGAAAGGACTTGGACACATTTTCAAAATAAAGTTGGGAGTACTGTCCAGAGAGGAAGAAGAATAAACAAGCTTTAAAAATGCAAAAGGAAATGTGTTATTTAAACAAACCAAAAAAAGAAAGAAAGTGGAAAAATTATGAGGGAGGACCTCAACTCCCCGGAGTCTCCAGCTGCGGTGGCAGGAGGTCACAGAGACCTCAGGGAACCGGAGACACAGGGTGCATCTGTTGGGGGGGTGACCAATCCAGAGACACAGGGTACATCTGTTGGGGGGGGTGACCAATCCAGAGACACATGGTGCATCTGTTGCGGGGGGGGGGGTGACCAATCCAGATTAAATGTAAATTTAACTAAGAATTAGGATCATGCTCTGTGTGTCACCATGAGGGGTCCACACAGCATTCGGGATGGGAGAGCATTGCAAGGTCTGAGTTCTCCCCCCAGTTGGGGATAGCTCTGCCAGAGTCAGGAAGGAGGGCCTGCTGGATTAGAGACAGTAGCCAGATGGCCTAAGAAAAAAGTCTAAACAAGCAGAGGCCTAGGGGTGACCAAGGTCTGCTCACAGTCAGCTAGGGCCTGGAGCCATAAGGAATGTCTTCTGGGGAGAGAGGGTTTGAGCAAGTCCTGCCAGGATTATACTGGAAGCTGGAGGACCAGAGACCGCCTCCCCCACAGGCAAAGCCAGTGCTGTAAGCAAAGGCACAGGGTGGGAATCCTTGGCTCTTTTGAGAATGGTGACTTCCAAGCCTGTCTAACGTCTGTTTATTTGGTCAGCAGCTTTTCTGAGCTGTAGTTCACATATGACACAGTCCCTCACAGGCTGTGTGTAAATTACAGATTTTTATAACCAAAGCACAATCACTTGCAGTGTAGTTTTAGAATTAATTTCAGAATATATTTATCACCCACAAAGAAACCATACACTTATTAGTAGTCTCTACCTATTCCCCAGTCTTTTAAAAATTATTTTTATTATATTTTTATGTGTGTATTTGTGCACATGCATGTGCAACAGTGCACATATGGAGGTCAGAGGTCAACTTGGAGCCGTCGGGTCGGGTCTCTCCTTTCTACCACGTGGGTCCCAAAGATGGAACTTACACCATCAGACTTGCAGCAAATTCCTTCACATCAGTGGTTCTCACCACGTGGGGTCACGATCCCTTTGGGGGGTCACACAAATATCCTGAATATTAGATACTTATAATTTCTAACAGTAGTAAAATTATAGTTATGAAGTAGCAATGAAAATAATTTTATGGTTGGAACATGAGGAACTGTATAGCGCCACACCTTCTCTATGTACTATGTGCTACAGTACAGTTCGCAAGTCAGTCCAGCAAGGGGCTGGAGATCGAAACACACATACACACACACACACACACACACACACACATCATAGACAGAGACACGGGCCATCCTTGAAACAAGAACGCCAAGAATGCCCCCTTGAATCAAGAATGTCAACTTTATTGTGTTCCAGGGCAGCTTAGGTAGTGTCTCCTTGACCAATGGCCACGCCCTAGTGCTCAGCTGCAAGCCCACCAGAAACCACTCCCCTGTCTCGTGCTCAGAGCAGCTGCAAACACAGGAAAATGAGTTGTTTACAGGAAATTCAGGGTCTGGGAGTCCACAGTCCCCAAAAGAACTGTGCTAAAGGGTCACAGCATTATGAAGGTTGCATGGTGAGCCACCTCGCTGACCCTATTCCCCAGGTCTTACTCAATTGCTAGTATACTTTCTGTCCATATGTGTTTACCTACCCTGTGTGCATTTTTATAAGCAGAATCCTGTGTTGTGTGCCCTTTTGTGTGTGTTTCTCTCTTTTAGCATGTTTTCTTTCTCTTTCTCCTCCCTTCCCTCCTCCTCCTTCTTTTGGAGGAGACTTAAGATGTAGCCCAGGCTGACCTCAAATTCACTTCAGTTTTCCTCCTTAGTATCTCAGGTGCTAGGGTTTCAGATATGCAACCTGACACCTGGTTAGTGTAACATTTTCAAGTCTTCTCTACATTGTAACATAGATCAGTACTTAATTCCCTTTTATCTTTTATTTTATTTTATTTTATTCCTTTTTATCATTAAATTGTATTCTTAGGCCTGGTAAGAGTACTTAATCTCAATAAGTAAGATCCCGGATTCTGCCTCAGCCTGAAAAAACAGTAAGCCTTCCTGTGTAGCTATTATAAGTGGTGTGGGTCTGTCGCCCTTTGTCTCTTCATCAGCTGATGGGCATTTTCTACCTTAGGGCTCTTGTGGCGATGCTTCCATGAACAATCCGTCATTGGAGGAGTAGAGGAAAATGGCTAAGCAGGTGGACCTGCCCATTTCCTGTCTAGTCCGGGGGCTTAGATGGCAATGAAGAGGCCAGACCTCAGGACCCTGTCCCAGCTTCCCTGAGAGCTGAGAAGTGGATGGTGGGGAGGACCGTGAGGGTCTAGTCAGCATCTCCTCTTATTGCCGGGCCTGCATTGTTGTGTCAGGGCCAGCAGCTGTTTCAAGACCGGAAATAGTTTGGGCAGCTGGTATTTTCCCTGGAAATCAGGTGCATTTTGTTTCTGTGTCCTGCCAAAAGCCAAAATTAGTTAAACACACAGAGAGAAGTTAGTTTGTCTGAAAGAAAGTCAACAGGAAGCTGACTGGCCAGAGGAAGGAGGGAGGTTACACAGTCAGTCAAGGCTGGCACGCCGTGTATAGACCTAGGGAAGCTTGTGTGTCTTGCGTAGAGAGGTGGCTTTGCTTATAGGTGAGGCTACAGGTATCTGATCGGTCCCATCTGGCAGATGAGGAAGCAGAGAACCACATTGAAGGGATCTTCCAGTCAGAGATAGATAGGACATTAGAGCCCAGTTCTCTAGTTCTGTGGTCAGTACAGGGTTAGTAAAAACTGACCCTTGACCCTTGGTGCTGGATTTGAGCTCACAGAAGACCTAGTACAAAAAAAAGCGAGAACTCTGCTGTTTTATCCCTCCACCCAAAAGAACACAAAACCCCACCCTGACCCAAAAGGAACACACAAAACAACACTCTAATTACTATCTTCCCTTCTTTCTTTTTTGTCCTCCAGCCAGAAAACATTATGTTGTTAGACAAGACAATCCCCATTCCACACATCAAACTGATTGACTTTGGCCTGGCTCATGAGATAGAAGATGGAGTTGAATTTAAAAACATTTTCGGAACACCGGAATTTGTTGGTGAGTTCTGGGGCTGTTTTTCCTCTCAATCTGACATTGTGGCTGGGGAGAGAGTTCAAACCTGAGTTCAAGCCCCAGAATCCATGTAAGAAAGCCAAGACTAGTTGTTTATACTTGCACTACCAGAGCTAGGACTCACTGGCTAGTTGGCCTAACTACTTGACAGGTTCCAGGCCAGTGAAAGACCCTGTCTCAAAAATTAAAGTGGGTTATATTGAAAGAGTAATAGCCAGGGCTTTCTTCTGGCACACACACACACACACACACACACACACACACGGGGGGGGGGGGGGAATCCCAGGAACAATCCTCATGTCTGGGCTGAGACTGATGCCTTGGGAAACCTGCTGGAAACCGAAGAGGTTGAGAAGAGATTGTCTTACTAGGCCCTAGGTGAGGAGACAGGCATAGGCTTCAAGTGCCCACTGGGACAGAGAGTAGCCAGGTGGGCTTAGAGGCCTTTGTAGAGTTAAACTTTCCTAGAGTTGGCCCCACCATTTACTCTTGAAGGAGTTTATTGTGCAGATTTAAAATCACTTCCCTGCCTTGGTTCCCACAGGAATTCCTCTCTCTAAAGTAGCTTCTGATTCCCTGTAAAGGACAGAGGTATTTATCTGTGATCCACCACCTGCCTCTCCCAGGAACCTCACTCAGACATCGGAGTGGCCAGCTCCCATGAGGCCCTGGCCTTACTGTTTCCCCTCTGTCTGTTTCACCCTGTACTCCAGCCCGTTCTGTTCTACACCCGAAAAATTCCCCTCTGGGCCCTGGTCCAGAGGCTGGAGGATCACAAGGAAATCCTTCTGCAGAGAGGAAAGGGATGAGAGTTGAGAACCAAACCATCATGTATCTATCTTCTTGGGGAATTGAAGTATTTCAGAGATGGAGGGAGCGGCCTCCTGAAAATGCAGCTTGGCTTATTTTCTCCATCAGGTGCCTTGTTCCAAGCCAGACCCTGTCTCAAACAAAACAAAACAAAAACAAACAAGAAAAGACCAGGCACGATTTGAGAGCACTAGATAGAACTTTAGGGCTGGAGAGGTGGCTCCGTGGTTAGAAGTGCAGACCACTTTTGCTGAGGACCCAAATTCAGGTCCCATGGGGCACCCATGGCAGAAGGCTCACAATCATCTCTAACTCCAGCTCCGGAGGACCCAAAACCCTCTTCTGGCCTCTCTGGCACCTGCACTCACATGTACACACCTACACTCAGAATCACACATCTGCACAGAATTAGAGCTAAAGACAAATCATAAAAAATATTCAGTATGTAGTCATGTGGCACAGACCACTCTTAGTAAGATGCAGGGAGGAGGAGATATTGCTGAGTAAAGCACTTGCCATGACTGTGTGACCTGAGTTTGATTCCCGAGAACCCTCTGAAAGCCAGGTGAGGTCATGCATGTCTGTACTCTCTCAGTTCCTACCACAAGATGAGAAGCAGACAGGAGAGTCCCCAGGAGCTGATGGGCCAAGGCTGGAATACACAGGGTAAACACACAACACACACAGACATGAAAACAATTTCCTAGAGAAATGATCATCACCAAAGTGATGTCAAGTTGCTGTGTGAAATTATGTAACCTGGAGTTGGGCATGCTGGTACACACCTATAATCTTAGTAACTGGGAGGTGGAGACAAGAGGGTTTGGAGTTCAAGGCCATGAGAAGCTACACAGGGAGTTTGAGACTAGCCTGTGCTATATAAGATCCTGTCTGGCTGGGCAGTGGTGGTGCGCACCTTTGATCCTAGCACTGAGGGGTGGGGGACGAATAAAATAAATGTCTCTAACTCAGAAATGTAAGACAGGAGGATTATGAGATGGAGTCCAGCATGGGCTTTCCAGTGAGACCTTGGCTCTCAAACTTAAAAAAAAAACTCTAAATATAGGCTCTCAAATTATGCACCTATCTTACTGGACCAGTTGTTAGATTACTTGAGGTCCACACTTAATTTTAATATCATTTTAAAAAATAACACACTTTCATGTGTTCATCAGCAGAAATAATAAAAAAAAAGTATCAATAATGAGAAGCAGAAACCATCCAAGTGATTCTGAGCAGAGACTGCTGGGACACAGAGAGACAGAAAACAGATGAACTATATTACACAGCTCTGAAAATAGCTGTTCATGGATGAAACATGTGAAAACAATCAAAAGAATTTCAAATGCATCCTGGAACCATTTTCATAAAGCTAGAGAAACAAAGCCAGTGTAGGGGTGCCTGTCTGTTGAAGGAGGAGATGTAGGGAGAGGACAGCTGACATACCCCACAGAGGCAGTGGTTTAGATAGTGCTCTGGATAAATAATCTCATCTTTCCCATGCTCCCTTGCCTTAGCAGTTAGCTGGACCTCCCTCCCCTCCTCAGGTACTCCCGTTATTGCCATCTACTTCATACTGTATTCTTAAAGTCGTGGAGAAAGTGGGTGTGACATTCAGCACTGGCTTTTTGGGGCCTAAGTGCTCTCTGGGCAACACGCGATCCTCTTGTGTCGTTAGCAGAGTCTTCCCCCTGCACTCTACCCTCTCTTGGTCACCCACCACATCTTTGGCCCAGATCCTACTTCCACTAGTATATTAATGATTTCAAATCTGATGCTTGGCCCAAGCTCCTCCCCTGCCGTCAGCTGCCCCCTGGCATGTTTAGTGTCCCTTCAGGCTTGTCACCTTACCTCAGTGACCCCTAAAGATGTCCTCGGATGAAGTCACCTGTCGGGCAGGACTCAGAGGAAGACGAAGGCCCTCTCTGCCTTCTTCCCCATCACCCAACCAGCGTGGACCTGTTTGGAGTCTCTGCCCAGCAGGGTTCCTTCCCCACAGCAGGCCTCATCACCAAGCCTCCAAGTCTTCTTCCTGACCCTTCTTCTTCCCACATTTGTCTTCCTTTGTGCCTTCCTTTCCTTCCTCATCAAGGCTGTTCATGAGTGATTTCTCCATATCTAACAGGAAATCATGTCTGTCTCACTTTGGCTGTCTGCTGCAACCAAACGCCTTAGACTGGATAGATTATAAGCAATAGAAACATGTTGATCACAGCTCTGGTGGATGGATGGGAGTCCCAGATGGTGGTATCAGTGAGCCTGGTGTCCGGTGAGGGACTTTTCACATAGATACTAGTGACCTTCTCTATTCCCACATGGAAGGAGGGAACGATCTCCCTGGGGCCTTTTATAAGAGCCTAACTTTATTCCTGAAGGTTCTCTCATGACCCGAGCACCTATAAGGCCCTATCGTCTTCTACTGTTGCCTGAGAATTAGATGTCCACATAGATTCTGTAGGAACACACACAGTCCATAGTAACTCATTTCCTCAACATTCTTACATCCTGGTTATTTCCACCTACTGTTTGAATATTCTCCCCTCCCTATTGGAGATTCAAGATGGAGATACACTGGGCACCAAACACTCTAGAGTTTCCTAGAACCATCTCCTCTTATCTCTACCCCCTCTTGACTCCTTGACATGACTTCTTTCAGCTCCAGAAATCGTGAACTATGAGCCCCTGGGACTGGAGGCCGACATGTGGTAAGTGGTTCCGGGGAACAAAAGGCCTCAGCCCCTGGTGTAGCGGACAGGTCCCCGAGTGTTCAGACCCCTTCCTTATGCTCCTAGTCTGCAATGCTCCAGGAGCAGTAGACATGCAGTCAGGAGGCAATGAGGCTTGGATCCATGGTCATCAGGCGAGAGGCTAAGCAAGTGCAGACCCATTCTGGGCCAGTCTCGGCTGGGGTCTAGATAACAGTGAGCTTCATTGGTCACTCCGTCAAGTGTTCCACCGCAGTATCCCGTGTTTTCCTAGTCATGCTGCTGTGATCAGTTCTTTACGTGTTTTATTTGAACACTGCTTTACAGTTGGCCCAGCTCGTGACTTGGCTTTCTAAGACCCTGCCACCTGTGAGGCTGTTCTTATTATTTATTGTCCTCATTTGATGAGCGATGTGGCCTCAGAGAGAAAGAAAGGGACGTGCTCTGATGACAGAGTCTGCACACGCAGAAGTCAGACCTTGAATTTGGGTCCTTGATTCAGTGTGCAGAAAGCAAAGATTCTAAATACATCCGGGTCTGTTGCAGAGTGGGGTAGGGAGGAGTGGGGCTTCATATGTCATTCAGGGGACTTCTTGGCCCTGTGTGGGGGTTTGAGGGTGGACCCACACAGCTCTGACATGACTGTCCTTTGCAGGAGCATCGGTGTCATCACCTACATCCTGTGAGTATCTCCAGCCTCGGGTGCATGCCTGCTTAGCTCAGGAGGTATGAGAAGGGTCAAGTCCACACAGCACCGGAGGCCAAGTTCTGAGCTCCACTGGTGACAGCCCTGACGGTGCCTGCACCTGCCCCATCTGCCTCTTCTTTTCTCTCTTCTCATCCCCAGGTCCCCTTTCCTCCCTTTCACACTCTCCTTCCTTCTTCCTTTCTCTCTTTATTGTTCCCTTGAGTCTAGTGGCTTAAATCAAGATTTCCCGCCTAGGTGGTTTTTTGTTTTGTTTTGTTTAGTTTTTGCAGACTAGGCCTCATCTGGGACA
Organism: Alexandromys fortis; assembly: GCF_014885135.2. Classification (NCBI taxonomy): domain Eukaryota; kingdom Metazoa; phylum Chordata; class Mammalia; order Rodentia; family Cricetidae; genus Alexandromys; species Alexandromys fortis. Next base: position 213,353 of record NW_026067900.1, read on the forward strand.
GGATACTAACGCTGTCTCTTTCAGTTTGTGTGGCCATGGACAGGTACTTAACCTTTGGACCTGTTTTTCTTATCAGAGAAATAGAAATCACAGACTTCCCGCCACAGGAAGTGGCGAGGGTGGAAATAAGCTATCTTGTACAAGTTTCATGGGCCCTGCTTTGGCACACAGGGCAGGCTAGTAGACACTCAGTAGTTCCCAGTGGTCACCCTCTTATAGCACCCATGGAAAACATTGCTTCATGGCATTTTCAGAGTAAAAGCCCATAGCCAGGGCCAGTGTTCCACAGCTTTTTCTTAGTTTTGTTTTACCATGGAGCTCTGACTTTACTTACTTAGTTTTGTGATACTAGGAACTGAACCTAGAGTAACTGAATGTAGCTAGGCAAATGTGCTACCACTGAATTGGATCTTGGAACTTTTTAGATTTTTTTTTTTCTTGTTTTGAGATAGAGACTCACCAAATTGACCAGACAGGCCTTGAACTGTGTAATTCCTGCATCAGCTCCCCCCAGGAGCTGGGATTATAGGCTCAGTGTGACCGGGCCTGGCTGACACTGCTTCATTTAAACCCTGTTTTATCAGAAGAACTGTGTCAGGAACTTAGGATCCTGACATGGGGGGGGGAGTCAGATTTGCTTGTCCTGGGCTCTGTGTCTGTGGGAGATAAATCATGCAGCTAGTGTCACCCTGTGGGAGCATGGTGACATCTGTGAAATCCAGGGGGAGAGGCTGGAATTGTGGAAGATAGGTAAGTGGGTAGATAGATAGATAGATAGATAGATAGATAGACAGACAGACAGACAGATAGTTAGATGATTGATAGATAGATTTGAACTAGGAGATATAGAATCAAATCAACTCCCCAGATAGTAAAGAGGTGGGTAAGGACACAGACCCATTTCTGGTCTTACGGAAACCAAGGACCTAGGACTTAAACAGGGTTATTTGTGTTTTATCAATGACAGGAATAATGACCAATAATTCTAGAGCCACTAGTATGGATCAGGGCCACACAAGGCATTTTATCTATTTCTTGTGGTGCTTAAGTTTGACCCTAAAGACCTTGTATATGCTGGATAAGTGCTCTACCCCTGTGATTCATTCACATTTATTAATTTTTTTGAGATTGGGGAGTCTTACTATGTAGCTCTGTCTGGCCTAGCACTCTCTATGTAGACCACAGAGAAATCCTTCCTCTGCCTCTGCCTTCCAAGTGCTGGGATTAAAGGTGTGCACCATCATGCCTTAGCCTTCCTTTGCTCTTTGGAGACAGCCTTTCTCTGTATAGCTCAGGCTGGTCTTGCTATTCCCCATGCTAAGAAAGCAGCGATAGGAATGGGCATGACTGCCAAGAGGTATTTGGTGAGCAGAAACAGCAAGAGTGTCATCCAAGGGAGATGTGGCAATGGAGGAGAAAGGAAGGCCAAAGTGACTGCCCTCTCTAGCGTAGCTAATTGGTGAGATGGCGTGGTTAATCGAGGTGGGTAGCACAAGGATGGGTTTGTGCATAGCAAGAGCATGTCCGGGTGCTTCAGGGGGGTCACTGTATGATACAACTTTGCCAAGCCTGGTGGGGACGAAATCTTGTACACCTTCTGTGCCTCTCAAGCTTTGTTCCAGTTGTTCCTCCATCTGGAAGTTCTTTCTAGAGCTTCTCTGACCATTGACAGCCTGATCATTCATTAAGTCAGAGTCAGTGCAAGGTTCAACCACTCTGTGATGCTGCACCGCCCCCCACTACCCTGTGCTCCCCCATTTCTTTGTCTGGCCCCTTATTGTATTTTACTTTGTTCTGCCAGAAACTATGTCTCTTCTTTTAGCTTCGGAGTCCATTACACACAGTCTTCCTGGGTTAGGGATTTAATTGGAGGTTCAGAAAGTGATTTGAATTGAGCCGCACTGAAAAGTCTATTGTTTGGCTGCCTGGAGAGAAGAGACTGGGCTTCCCTGAGTCCATTACTCCTATGTCTGTCTTCCTTCCCTCCATTACATGGGTCTTTCTCTGTTGTGCTCAGACTAAGTGGAGCATCCCCCTTCCTGGGAGACACGAAGCAAGAAACACTGGCAAACATCACAGCTGTGAGTTATGACTTTGATGAGGAATTCTTCAGCCAGACAAGTGAACTGGCCAAGGACTTCATTCGGAAGCTTCTTGTGAAGGAGACGCGGTAAGTGGATAAAGACTGTGGCCTCTCCGGTAGTCATTCTTTCCCGTTGCCGTTCACAGACATGCCAGTCTGGCCTCACTTTGCCATCTGTGCCATGTAGCCCAGTCTGGTCAGGTGCTGAGAAGTGTCGCTGGCCATGCCTTGCCATTCATCTTGTCGTTTTGGTTTTTGCCCTCATCTCCTCCTGCCCAAACACAAACGACTCTGCCTACAGGAGCGTACACATTTGTGTGCTTGCACGCATGTGTATTTGAAAATCAGGGGTTATTGTGTGCAGTCTTCCATATATGAATGCAGGACTCTGGTTTGAAAGGTAGACAGTGAGCGTTTTGAGGCCTGTTCAAGTTGAAAGCGGAGGCAGGCAGGCCCAGAGAGGTCAGGATAGCAGTAGAACATGAGACATGCCAATCCTACCTCTGCTTAGGACCTGGACCACTTTCCCTCGAGTACTGGAAATGCAGGCAGTTTTCAGCCATCTCTGCAGCTGCACCGCCTTGATGGTACAGCCAGCCAATGTCAGACAGGTGAGACGCAGACCGCTGCTCCCATCACTTGTCCTCATGGAACTTTTGTCTCCTCATCCTCATTGCAGGAAACGGCTTACCATCCAAGAGGCTCTCAGACATCCCTGGATCATGGTAAGGGCACGGTAATGAATGCCAGTGAGCAGGAGGTTCCTCTTCTGCCACCAGAGCTGGCTGTGGCAGTCAAATACAAATGGCTGTTAAGAGGCCTTTGCTTGATCTTGGGCGCTGGTCAAGGGTCCTCACAAGGTCTATGCTTGTTCAAATGGGGTTATGCTGGCTCAGTACTAGAGTACTTGCCTCGTTTGCATGAGGCTGTGAGTTCTATCCAAAGCACTGCAAAACCAAACAAAAAATAAATAAATAAAATAGGGTTATGCTACCGTAAGTTTGTATTTCATGGGTCCAGAGAGCCAATGAAACCATCATAGACCTCAGCTAAGATACTTTTCCCTCAGAGGCCAGCTTACAAAATGGTCTTTATTGTAAATCATGTGGCAAACAGATCTATGGCCACTAAAACCTTGACTGTAATCAGGTCCCTTTCCTTCTCTGCCTTCTGGGCTCTCATTAAGGGATTAATGCAAGTCTGTCATGTAGCTTCTTTAGGCTCTGTGTGGCCTCAGGGATTGAGTCCTGAGACAGAGGCCTGGTGGGGAAGAAAAGCCAGATCTATTAGGACAGCTCTGTTCCCTGTTAGAGGGTCAAGGCAGAAAACAAATCCCACAGTCCACCTGCAGTGGAGGGCTGACTGGTTTTTACAGTTTGTCATGAAAAGCACATTGGGAGTAATAGGGGCACTCAGAGCAAGGCTCCAGCCCTGGTTCTATGGGCTGAACACTCTGCAGACTGCCTTCACTGTTCACGGAGAAGGCCCATAGGAATGAGCTAAGTGTGGATGTAGAAGAAGGATAGAGACCTATAGACAATAAATTCCTTTACTCCCTAAAGGATGGAGAAGGCCAATAATCTTCCAAGTTGGGATGTTCCCAGAGTCCAAAGCTAGAGAGCCTCTTGGGCTCCTTGCTGCTGAGCATGCTGGCTTTTGCCAAGGCTGCCTTGTCCTGAAAGGCAGATACCCGCAGCCTTCCTCTGCCTGCCATAGCCTGCATGTTTCGGCCCTTGAATGGATGTTCGCAGAGCCCTAGTTGCAGCCTACTTGTCTGTGTGAGCTACTATTAAATTCTACGTGTGTGGTAACCCTCTCTAATGGCCATGGAGCACAGTTAGCATGCAGGCAGCACCCCCACATTCCTTAACGTTTCTTATGGCCTTGTTGGGGGCGGCAGTGCTAGCCTCACCCTGGCCCTCCCTCCTGTGTCTTGACATAAGCAGTGAATGCCAAAGAAGCCATGTGTGTGCCTTCCGCCTGCAGCTTGGACTGCCCTGTGGAGCACATATCATGTTAATATTCTGGTTCTTCTGTCTGAACACTTACTAGTCAAAAGGAGAAGCCAGAGCCCCTGAACAGTGGAAGACACAACCTGCCCAGCTGAAGACCAAACGCCTGAGAGAGTACACCCTCAAATGCCACTCAAGCATGCCCCCCAACAACACTTATGTCAACTTCGAGCGCTTTGCCTGTGTGGTAGAGGATGTGGCTCAGGTGGATAAGGGATGCCTGGCCCTAGCAGCAGCCCATGACACCCTGCAGGATGATGTGGAGGCCTTGCTGGCTATCTACAACGAGAAGGATGCCTGGTACCGAGAGGAGAACGAGAAGGCCCGCCATAACCTGTCCCAGCTCAAGTATGAGTTCCGCAAGGTGAAGTCCCTGAAGAAGCTCCTGAGAGAGGACATCCGGAGCACAGGGGCCGGCCTTGGAGGTGTGGCCAGGAAGCTAGACCATCTGCAGGGGCAGTTTGAGGCTTTGAGGCAGCAGCTCTCAGCAGACATCCAGTGGATGCAGGAGCTGCTGGGCAGTGTTCAGCTGGAGAGCGGGAACACGGATGGCTACGGTGTGGGCTCCATGTTCCACCAGAACACCAGTGAGTCCCTGTCGGAGCTGCTCAACAGATCACACGTGGAGGACATCCTGGGCGGCCTGAAGCTCTGAGCACGAGTCTAGTCACAGTGCATTCCCAGGGCTTTGCAGAAGCATGCTGTCTTCCACTCTGCTGGGGTATCCCACCGGATTTATCCCGCAGAGTGTGTGTGTTCAGCCCTTCTACTCCCTCTAGAGCTCCTCAGCCACTGGGGTGCTAGTTAGTGGCTTACTCTGCACCCCCCTCACCAGCCTGACGACAAAGCAGCTGAGCCATGGAAATAATTAGAAAATGTATCCCCTCAGCATGCTCTTCTCGGGGGGGGGGGGCTAATCTGCCGGCCCCAGGAGATTCTTGATAACTGAGTAATGAGGACTGATTGGCACACCTCTCATGTTCCGTCTGCGTGCCTTGGTGCAGAGCTTGGTGATGATTGACATAACTAAGAATAACTTAGCTGGCAGGGTGCTTTCCGGTTACAGAGTTGGGGTTTTAAAATATACAGAGAAAATACTTTCTTTTAAATTGTCTTCTCACTCATCAACTCCTCATGTCTGTGACCTTATTGGATCCCCAAAGAACTCTCTGAGATAAGAGGCTGGGATATAGCTCAGCTTTTAGAGGGTTCGCCTAGCATCCACAGAGCTCTGGGTTCGATCCCCAGCACAGCATAAACTGAGCTTGGTAGTACACACCTCTATCTGGTACTTAAGAGGAGGAGCCAAAGGGATTGGGAGTTCAGAGTTATCTCTGGCTATGCATTGCTTTTGAGTTAAAGGCCAGCCTGGGCTATCTGGGCCCCTGTCTCGAGGTGGGGAGGGGCTCTGTGAGCTGAGAAGGTGAACGGCAGTGTTATTACTATTCATTCCTGTCACCAATGAGGAAATTGACTCAGAGGAGGGGAATGAGTTAGGATCATACATAGTCTGTTGGAAACCCAGGGTGCCCGTGTTTGAGGTGAGGTATGGAGGAAGTCTAGTGAAGCTTAGCTGTAATGTCCACCATACTACTAATGTTCTGATCCCAGAGGCTAAGGTTCAATTTTGCATCGAGAATGAAGACAGGAGGCTCACAAGGAAGTGTTAACTCATATTCTAGGCCAGTGGACCCTGAAGTCTGGAAACCCAGAGAGCTTTGGGAAGCACAGTGCTCACTGGGCTCTTCTAGCTCCAAAGCTTTGAGCATCATGAGGTTTGTGTGATGTCACCTCCCTTTCCTAGGAGGAAGGCCCATCAATACTTTCATGCAGACAGCACATAGAATACGGACCCTGGACCCACGTGGTGCTAGGAGCTTGGGATTGGGGGCAAATTGTATTATTTCAAGTACCTCCACAGCCTCGCAGAACATCCATCATAATTGTCTTAAATATTATTCTCAGGTTAGCGAGAAAACAAAGAAAGAATGTGACTTGTCTCGGGTCACCACGTTAGTAATAAACGTGGGAGCCTTCTGATAAGTCTGTAGCTCTCTCTGATTCTCTTAACTGCTTGGATTCCAGGAACTTATGCCGTGCTTGAGAAGTGGGTGTTACCCAAGTTTATCCATCCATTCAGACATAGTTAGCAGGCACCTGCCAGTCTCCAAATAATTGACTTGAGTCTGGGGACGTGGTGTTAAGTGATATCAAACTGGTTTTCTACTTCCTTGGAGTTCTCAGTTGAGTGATAGGTTCTAGCATTAATCAAGAATTATATAACTGCAAAACTCAGCTGGTCCCTATGCTATGAAAGAGAGGTAGGCAGCACTGCAAGGCCTACGGTGAGAGAGAGAGAGAGAGAGAGAGAGAGAGAGAGAGAGAGAGAGAGGGAGGGAGGGAGGG
>NW_026067900.1:219919-242966 GCF_014885135.2 Alexandromys fortis
GAGAGAGAGAGAGAGAGAGAGAGAGAGAGAGAGAGAGAGAGATGGGCGGATCTGCTCAGGGGAGGCAACCATGTATTGAGGACCCTGGGACTGTGGTCTGCTAAGGAAGCCAAGGAGAGGGGTGTCCTCCATGAGGTCATCATGTCGGTGTTCTGTGACGAGAGAGGAATGGGAGGAAAGCTAAAGGAGAGAGGATGGGAGCGTGTATCGTGTAGAGGTGGCTGAGGAAGAGCAGGTCCAGCAGGGCTTTGGCGTATTGAGGAGGTCCGCCTTTGTTCCCAGGGTCACCAGGGTCACTGGTCCTGGCCAGTGCTGAAGGAGGATTTCTCAGTGGACGGCGTAGACTAGACTTTGATTTAATAAAGCAATTCTTTAGAATCCTATCTTTTTTAAAAAAAAAAAATTAGCAAGCTGGATCATTTAAAGTATCACGTATCACTAACAGAAACTATTTTAATCAAATATAAAAACCCCACAATTTTAAGATGTAAGATTATTTTGTAGACAATCAAGAAAGAAAAAAAAATCCCATCATGGGCAGTGTTCTAGGAAATGCTATACAATGTGAGGGCGACCGAGAGACAGCGCCATCATGCAGAAGAAACACTCCTGGCTCAACGTGGACCCTCGGTAGAGATGAAAACCTCAGAGCAGGAGGCCTGGCTACCTTTGCAGCATTACTCTGGGATTGGACCACGTCAGTGTGTGTCAGAAGAACCCCGAGCAGGGACTGCTGTGCCCCGGAGTCAAAGGCAGGGTGACCCCACCTGGCTCGCCAGAGTTGTGCAGTCTTTTCTCCAGATGGCCTGTTTCAGTCCAGGCCTACAGTATAAGATGCCACATTGTTTGGGAGGTGCTGCTGATGTCTGAGGTCTGACATTACACATCCTGGAATCAAGGAAAGACTGAGAACCTGTGCCTTATGCTAAAGACAAAGGACTCCACAGTTGCTCCAAAGTCCTGTATGCCCTGTCACAGCATGTTGCATACTTGTTTGATACAAGATGCTACAAATGTTAAAGGTCCTTTTGGTTGCATCAACAGACCTTGACCTTTAGATCTGGTTTGCCTAGAAGAAGAAAGCCATGGATGGGAAGATGCTCATGAACTTTCTTTGAAGGCTGAAGTAAATGCAAGAAGATTTGAGGGTTGGTGCTGACTTGCTTAGGGAGGATGGGAAAAGGAGGAGAGCTGATTTTCTTGGGTTTGCAGAATCAGCTACTCTGTTCATGCTGAGAAGGTCCCCCGAGGTAAATTACCCAATACTCTCTCCGTATAGCAGCTTATGGGGCAGCACTTCTCCAAGGTCGCAAGCTGCCAGCCTCTGAGCTGGCTCAGAGCCACAAGCCATAAGCCACAGTGAAACTGTCCTCTATGTTCATGACCAGTCATTGGTAACAGTGTCTCCTCTAGATGTTTCACAACCTGATCTTCTGATGTCACCTGCCAGACAAACTCCTTTCTCCTAAGGTATCAGAACCTGATAAAGGGGTATCTGAGGAGGCCCAGGAAATAAATGCAGCCAGTGGCCCTGTTTGCCCCTTACAGGCTCTCAGCTGGTATTTTTTTTCTTTTGAAGACTTGAGGGATTTTTATTTTATTTTATTGATTTTTATTGAGCTCTACATGTTTCTCTGCTCCCTTCCCTGCCTCTCCTTTCCCCTTCAATCCTCTCCCAAGCTCCCAATTTACTCAGGAGATCTTGTCTTTTTCTACTTTACGGTCGCAGCAGAAAGGGATGTGGGGGTTGAAATGTTTCATTGGGTCCCAGAGGAAGGAGGCCCAGGAACGGCACACTGCTCTATGAACCACTGCCACCATGGAAGCTTTTGCATTTATGGAAGATATATTTATATATGGGGAGGCACATATGTGGACAGTACAGTTTATACATATGTGTGTGCACATGGAAGCCAGTGGTCAACCTTGTTATTCCTCTGGAGAGATCTTCCTTGATTTTAGTCTTAGGGTTTCTGTTGCTGTGAAGAGATGCCATGACCAAGGCAACTCTTATAAAGAAAGACTTTTAATTGAGGTGGCAGCTTATAGTTTCACAGGTTTAGTTCCTTATCATCATGGGGAGCATGGTGGCCGAGAGCATGGCAGGGGGCGTATTGGAGTTGCAGAGGGGCCAGTTCAGTTGAACAAATGCTTATTGTATTCTATTTCTAGGGGGAGGTGACAGATAAGGACATGGTTGGCAGGGAGAGGTTCTTTAGTGATGTAGTCACTGGTAAACTCACCCAGGCTCCTGTAAACAACTCTCATGTATCTCATCAGACACACATAAACACACACAGACACACACAGAAACACACAGACACACACAGATACACATAGACACACAGAGTAACACACAGACACACAGAGACACACAGAGACATACGCAGACACACAGATACACACAGACATATACAGATACACACAGACACACACAGATACACATAGACACACAGAGTAACACACAGACACACAGAGACATACACAGACACACAGATACACACAGACATATACAGATACACACAGACACACACAGAAACACACAGACACACATAGACACACACAGAAACACACAGACACACATAGACACACACAGACACACAGAGACATACACAGACACACACAGATACACACAGACACACATAGATACACATAGACACACAGAGAAACACACAGACACCCCCCCACACACACACACATGACTTGAAAGTAGAAGAGGCACTAGTTAGGAAGAGAAGTAGTAAAAGAGTGGAGGAGAAATGGGAAGGATTAATGGGGTATGCATGTGTGTATGTGTATGTGTGTGAGAATATGATTGAAATACATTATGTACATGTATGAAAATGTCATAATGAAACCATATATTAAATATAATTAATATATGCTAATAAAAACATTAAGAAGTTACTCCAAGTGGAAAAAACATATAGTATCAAGCCAATGGGGCCCAGTCAACTGGGAGGTGGAAAAGACTTGGTAAGCAATCCTTTAGAGCAGAGGCTGGCAACCTTCCTAACACTGTGACCCTTTCATACAGTTCCTCATGCTGGGGTGATCTCCAACCATAAAATTATTTTCATTGCTACTTCATAACTGTAATTTTGCTACTGTTATCAATCATAATGTAAATATTTGTGTTTTCTGATGGTCTTAGGCAACCCCTATGAAGGGTTTGTTTGACCCCCAAAGAGGTCACGATTCACAGGATGAGAACCGCTGAGGTAGAGGTATCAGACACAGCAGAGATGAGTTCTGGCTCAGGCAGGGCAGGAAGGACAGCAGAAGGCTGCGGAGGTCTTGAGCAGCTGCCCCATCACGGAGATACCTGCCTCCTCCCGTGTCGGTAGGAAGAAGGTTCTGGGCAGAATCTGGAGGGCTGAGTGCAGACTGGATCAGGAGCTTGGAATTGTTGAGTCAAAGTTGGAAAGGGGAGGTTTCAGGGGTTTTTGTCTGTAACTTTATGAAGGGAACATTCTCAAAACTGACACAGAAGTCTGGAGGAACAGAATGAGGACCTCTGTATGTCACACCCTGCTTCAGCAGGGATCAAGCCGAGGGCAGCCGCTTCATTTTAATTCCCTGCTCTAACTTCTTTAATTCTCCTTTTCTAGCTTCTTTTGAAGTATTTCAAGTACTTTAAAGCAAACTTTAAATGTATTCAACTCATAAGCCCTTCTTCCCCCTTTTGAGACACCTTGCTGTATAATCCAGTCTGGTCTCAAATTCACAATCCTCCTGCCTCAGCCTACCAAGCACTGTGGTTATGGGTGTGTGCCACCAGGCCTGGCAGGACCTTCCTCAGGTGCCTTCCAATTTTTGTTTGAGACAAAGTCTCTCATTCTCCTGGAACCTCACCAAGAAGACCGGGCTAAACTGGCCTCTGGGCTTCCGGGAATCCACCTGAGTCCTCCTCCTGTCTCTCTGTTACTAGAGTTAAACACATGCCACTGTGCCCAGAATTATGTGGGTTCTGGCGGGGGTGGGGGTGAACTCAAATCCTCATGCTTGCAAGGCAAGTCTTTACTGACTGAGTTGTCTTTTTTGTATAATTCTCGTGTTTTCATCATGGCTCTATCTCTCCATAAACTTAAACCATCCTCACATGACCAGGGTATCTGCTGCATTCAGTTGGTTTGTTCGCATCAGGATGCAAGCAGAGCTCACACATGGCATTTAGGTGATACCTTTAAATTCTCTTGTGGGCACAGGAGGGAAAGTTTTGAAAAGTTTTTTTCTTAGAGACAGAAGTTGCTCAACAAACAGAAAGTCTGGTAAAGAGGATTAAAAAGATGTCCGTGTAGCTGTTCTAAAACCTCACAGGAAAATGAGGCTAGACCAAGAACGGAAAGGAACGTTTTCACCTCCTCCCATTGGTTGACCACTGCAGGGCCAGCTCTGGGGTACCTAGCCTTTCTGCTCACCCTGCCCAGGCAGGAAGAGGCAGAGACACCCCCAAATTTTTCATTTACATCTTCCTGGGGAAACAAGTATTTGCCAGCAGGGCCTGAGCCCCAGCCAGCAAACAGAGGGAGGGGAAGAGGTGTCTCCAGAAGGGAGACTTAATGGAGAGAAGGGAGGTCTACCAGACCCAAAGTGGCAGTCCACGGCAGGAGAGAGAAGTGGCTGTCCCTGCCTTTCTGTGGCGGCGTGTGGGACCGCCAGGATGGCACAGATGGAGACTTGAAGAGCTGTAGCTATTTGCAGCCCCTGTGGAAAGCCTGGTATTTAGAGAAAAATCACTGGAGGGGACGCCACAGTTCCTTTCTCACATTCTTGAGGGCGGCCCCTGCTGCTGCTTCCTCTCCCTGCTCTGTGGCTGTAGTTTTAGACCCTAGGACACACCCCTGGGGTCTTTCAAAGACATTTGCATCTGTGTCAACAAAATCTGACTCCAGCCACAGCTTCTGTTTTTTTACCTTTTTTCCTCGGACACTGAACGTTCCTGGGAGGTTGGTCAGAAATGCCCAGGCTCCCTGGTATCAGTGATAGGCCATAATTGGAAGATGGGCACTCACTGTCTGTTTGAAGGGGAAGGAGGAGGCAGACACAGCCTCTGTTCAAGAGGAATAATGCCACATTATTTCTGGGGACAGGTCTCACTGCAGAATTTATGTCTCTGACTTTCCAGGCAGAGATGACAGCATGAGCCTTTTGAGAGACCCTTAGCAACCAAGGAGCCATTAACGAGGAAAGGCCAGCCTGACAGATTTATAGCTTAGATGGCCTCTTCCTTGGAACTCATGTGGTTGTGTGTAGCATATAGAGTGGACCTAGGAGGAATTGTCACCTCCTGTTAATAACCTGGGAGTAGGTCCCTATGACATTTCATCTGTTCAGTGAGTGACACTGTTGAGCTAGTAGGAAGTGGAGTTGTCCTTAGTATAATTTCCCTGGCCTGCATGTTGTCTCTCTAGCTATGGGATGGAGTAGGGGGTGGCAATGAGACATTTCTCTTCTAGGTGAAGAAACCCATCAGTAAGTGCATAAGAACTCTTTTCTTTTCCTGAGTCTACTGATCTACGGGGTCAAATTTCCTTATGAAAAACAAATACACCCTACCAGGATTAGGCTCAAAGGTCATTCATGGCTGAGTGAATTGCACCTCTCAATGGTATTATGATGCTGATTAAAGTGCCTTGGGTGCTTTATTGGTGGTGTGAGCAGGTTCAGATTTAGGATTTCTTTATTATATTTATTTGGGGTGTGTGTGTGTGTGTGTGTGATTTTTGTGTGCGTGTGTGTGATGTATGTGTGCATACAAGTGCCCCATGGACCATGTGTGGAGATCAGAGGACAGTGTTTTTGTCACATGAAATCTGGGATTGAACTCAGGTCATCAGGCTTGGCAGCAAGCACCCTTACCCACTGAGTCATCTTGTTGGCCTGGATCTGGGGTTTCATTCCAGTCTGTCAGGAGCTCAGGGAATCAGTGCAATGGCACAGCTAGTAAGAGGGAGCATTATTGACTTGGGGAGGAAGGAGGAACGGCCTGGAGGAATAGACAAGGACACTAGCAAATCCCAGTGTCCTCAGGTTGCTTCCCCCACTGCCAAGCTGGCATCATTGAGCTCCACACATAAGATCACACAAGGCTCTAGTGATGTCAGAGTCGACAGTATCTCTCGGAGGACGTTTGAGTTACATGGTGACATATTTGGGAGCATGGGGTGAGGTAGTCTTGGTATGGACCTCATGCCAGATGCCAGCCCAAAGCTGTGTGGATGGTGTCTGGTGCCATGAGGGTAGATGAAGGTGGAGCTGGGCTCTGAATGTGGTTAGGTAGGACCAGCTCTGAAGAGCCTACGGGTTGCCTTTGGCAGCTCTCAGTATGACAGCATCACAGGCTGTCAGAACAGAAACAGCTGCGTGGGCCTCGGTGATCATCCTGGGCAGTCCTCCTGGGGCCTCAGGGTCCTCTGAGAATCCACAGAAGCTATCAACTGTCCCTGGAACCATTGCTTGCCTGGACACACACACAGGCGCGCACACACACACACACAGACACACACACACCTTTACTCCCACAAATAATATATCATTTATTCAGTGTGATTCAGTGGTTCTTAATATTTTTACAAGCTTGTACAGCCACTGCCACTTCCTAGTCCCAGAACATTTTTATTAACCCAGAAGGCAAACATGCTCTTAGGGCTGGAGAGATGACTCAGGAGGTGAGGGTACTTTCTACTTTTCCTGAGGACCTGCGTTGTATTCCCAGAACCCACAGAGGGAATTGGCTCCCCATGAAGCTGGAGTTGCAGGCAGTTGTGAGCTGCTCAACATGGGTGCTGGGAACCAAACTCAGGGCCTCTGGAAGAGCAGCGTGTGCTCTTAACCACTGAGCCATTCCTTCACCCCTTCGTTTTGTTTTAATTGTGTGTATGGGGGAGGTACATGTGAGTCAGGTGCCTGAGGTGACCTGAGGCATTGGATCCCTGGTGGCTGTGTGCTGCTGGACATGGGTGCTGAAAACCAAAGTCAGGTCCTTTGCAAGAACAGAATGCACTCTTACCCGCTAAGCCTTCTCTCCAGGCCCAGGATCATTCTTTCATAGCCATTCCACAATCTCTCCTGGCCCCAGCTAGTAATCTCATTATTTACCTCTTCTGGCCATTTCATAAAATGCAATCACACATAGTTGGTCTTCTGTGCCTGGCTTTTTCCTCTTTTCAAGTTCATTCATGGTTATCGTGTCTCAGAAGTTCACCTGTTTTCATAATTAACACTCATAATTAGTATCCCATTGTATGGCTTGGCCACGTTTTGTTTATCCATACGTCGGCTGATATGCTTTAGGTTGTTTCTACTTCCTTGGATCTTAAGAATACTACATAAGGGTGATCTGGCTGCAGCGTCTGCCGCTCCATTGTAGTTGATCTGGCTGACTGGGTGGCTGTCTCTTTCCTCCCTCGGCATTTCATGTGCATGTCTGCCAAAGCTTGGTACTTGGCCAAAGATGGCTCTCCCTGTAGAGAGGACTGTTCTCCTGCCAAGCGTATATGATATCTCTGCTCTACTGCTAGAACCTCCAAACAAACTCTCAAGAATGGCGCAGGAGCCAGAGAGACGGCTCAGCAGGTCAAAGGCCCTCAATGCCAAGCCTGGCGACCTGAGTTCACTTCCTGAGACCCACGTGGTAGAAGGAGGGGACGGGCTCCTGCAAGTTGCCCTCTGACTTCCATACACACCTGCCCTGCCCCCAGCTGGTAAATAAGTAAATGTCTTTAAACAAAAGACTGGGGCTACTCTGACCAGTCATACACAAATTACACTCTTAAAATCGACAGACCATTTTAGGATATCCACAGACTCCCCAAAACCTATCTCTAAGGCTAGGAAAACCTTATTTTACTATTTTACAGGGGGGGGGCATTTAAAAGGAAATGGAGAATAACAGCAGTCAGTTTATTGCTGCTTGCTGGGTGCTCCTGGATTAAGAGCGTCAGATCCATGGGCGCATTCAGTCTCACTAGTCCTGGCAACTGGATCTCGGTATTACAGGTGAGGTGACTGAGGCCCAGAGAAGTCGTGGGGGATGCTTTGCAGTGAAGGACTTAATCCGTGTTGTAACTGTCAGCTGGTGAATGACAACTGTGCATCTGTCCTCATTTGACCCCCACCCCGCACCGCACCCCACAAAAGCCCCTATTTCCTTCCATTTCTTAGTACTAGAGGAGTGCCATACTTACCAATAGGCACGCATTTCGCCAAAACCAGTCAGTCCAGTGCTCCTTGCCATAGAATGATCCTCTCTCGAAGTGATATTGATGGCTCCTGCTTCCAGCTTTTCTCACTTAGAGATGGCAATCATGTCTCTGTCGGTCTGTGTGCGTGTGTGTGTGTGTGTGTGTGTATCCGTGTCTGTTTCTCTCTGTGTATCTGTCTCTATGTCTCTGTCTCAGTTTCTCCCCCCTCCTCCCATAGATGCATGCACTACACTGTGTTAATAATAGCTCAGCGGCACCCAGGAGATCTTCTGGGCAGTGAGACATTTGTAACATCACCCTTCCTGTGACATTTGACATTCCCCCTGCATACCTTGCTGGGGAAGGAGGTTCCAGAGGCAGGCTGAGGGCAGTGTGGAGTCCAGGATCTTTGGGGATGTGTGTAGCTGCCATCTGAAACTCAGCTGACACCTTCACGCTGTTTTATCTCTCAGCCGGTGGACAACCAGCAAGCCATGGTGCGCAGGGAGTCCGTGGTCAACCTGGAGAACTTTAAGAAGCAGTATGTCCGCAGGCGGTGGAAGGTACGTCAGGGCTTGGGGTGAAGGGCAGGAGCCTAGTGGGGCTCTCTGCTTCTCTCCGGATCTCTGTGCCCTTTTTACCTGGCGCCTCTCTTCCCCCTTCCCTCAGCTCTCCTTCAGCATCGTCTCCTTGTGTAACCACCTCACCCGCTCCCTGATGAAGAAGGTACACTTGAGGACAAGCGAGGACCTGGTGAGTCCGTGCAGAGCCCTTTGCTGGGCACAGCTCCTAGACTCTGGGAGTGGATGGAGGAGGGTACTAACTATTTTCAGCCGCTTCTGCCCTGGAGGTTGCAGTGTGACCAGCAGAGGGATGCCAGGCATCCTTTCTAGGGGCTGTCTAAGGGACGGCTGCTGTCGTTCCACCCCACCCTCCGGCCCTCTGGGAACTGTGGAAGTGAGTCCCATTGACCATCCGGAATTTATTCTGGCCAAGTATGATGGTGCACATCTATAATCCAGGCCCTTGAGAGGTGGAGGCAAGAGGGTCCAGGCCAGCCTAGGTGACACGAGACTCTATTTCAAACCACCCCACCTTAAGAAATTCATTTCTGACAACCCCAGTTCTTCTTTAGAATGGGTGCCAGATGCCTTCTACACTTGCTTTTCAGACTGCCTGTATCAATAGCATTTGATAATATGTTTTCTTGTTATATATTTTTGTTTATTTATTTCCTTTTTTGTAGTACTAAGGCTTGAATACCAGGCCTTTTAATATGCTAGGTAAAAGCTATACCATTGAGCTACATCTTCGGCCCTTTAGTGTATGTTTAAACAAGAGGCTTATAATGGAATATACTCATGGGGCAGGGGGGTGATTTCTAGAGCTAGTCTTCCAGAATTCAGATCTGACACTTACCTGCTGTGTAGCCTCCAAGAGGTTACTTCATTTCTCAGTTCCAAAATGTCATCATTTGTAAAAATGGGGATAATGACAGTTGCTACATTGTTGGACAGTGAGTGGGCTCACTTGATGCCCTTTCCTTAAGGCCGGTGGGTAAGTGCTTAGCCTGTGTTAGCAATTATTAGCGCTGCTTCAAGCCTTCTCTAGATCTTGAAAAGGGCCTCAGTGTTCGTGTTTCAGTTGGGAGGGGCTCCCTGGGATCGCCCCTCCCTCCTCCTCGAGTAGAGAGAGCCAGGATTGTCTGGAAGGTAGACATTATGATAAAAGGTGACTCTTAGCAAGGGACTGCCTGGCAGTCTTCTTGTGTAAACTGAAGACACTTAGCATGAGGCCTGCACCCCAGCTGCTAGCTCATTCCTGGACTTCCCGTGACCCCAACATGCCATGAGGGGTCCTCTTTCTTTAGGCTGAGCTCCTGTTTGTTCCTACTCTTGCCAGGATTTGAGAATTGGTAGCTCCAGGGGCCTGTGTGGCTTTCCGATACTGAGCCCCTCTTCTGGTCACCAGCCTCATTGACAGTGGAGGAGCCAACTTTGCTCTCTCTGAGAATCCCTGCTCGTCACAGGCGATTTTACCCAGCTTACTTTTGTATTGTTTGACTCTGGCTCATACTAAAAAGTTGTCATTCAGCCGGGCGGTGGTGGCACACGCCTTTAATCCCAGCACTCGGGAGGCAGAGGCAGGCGGATCTCTGTGAGTTCGAGACCAGCCTGGTCTACAAGAGCTAGTTCCAGGACAGGCTCCAAAACCACAGAGAAACCCTGTCTCAAAAAAAAAAAAAAAAAAAAAAAAAAAAAAAAAAAAAAAAAAAAAAAAAAAAAAAAAAGTTGTCATTCAGCAAAGCTTGGTTCTTTTTGTTGTTGTACTCAGACGTGGTCCAGGAGGTGTTTAGCCTCAGCTTTCTTGACTTCAGCTTTCCAGCTGGCTGAGCTTGCCTGGAGGGGTGTATGACGGAACATCATTCATGCCTTTCCCACTAAGCCCTGGACTTCTTGTCATGATATAGCTGCAGGGTGGGCTGTAAAGAATTTAAATTTCTTTCTTCTTCCAAGTGCAAAACGTAGTCTATTTTTTTTTAACTCAGATATTTGGGTCACTTGCTTAATGACTTTTCTACTGGAAGAAAAGGCTGGGTCCCATATACATGTTGTATGGTTTTTCCTATTGGACTTTCCTTAAACATTTCTTTAGAAAGATAATGGCGGGGACTTTTGTTTAGGAAGCATAGAAATTAAACACTTTGGGGCCTCATTTAAATCTGAATTATTCTTTTAATAATTGGAACTAACTGGAGCTGGAGAGATGACTCAGCTATTATGAATACTTTTTCCTCTTCCAGAAACCCAGGTCTGGTTCCTAGTGCCACCCCTAGCTCCAATTCCAAGGGCTCTAACTCCCTCTTCTGGCCTCCATGGGCATCTGCATGAATATGGTTCACATATTCAAGCACACAGACAAAATAAAACCTTATAGTCTGAGCAAACAAAACCCCTTACAATAATAATCACGATTTTAACACTTAGATTGGTGGGACCCGACAGGAAAGACATTATAACCTCCAGGTGGTTGTTCTAGCTCTGTTTCAACTGCCAGGATGTACTTTTGTGAAAGTGGAACTCAGGAGTCATTCCCTTTGAAAGGCTTTGCAGTAAAGCTTGCCGAAGGCATGGTGGAAGCCAGGTGAGGCCGAGGGTCTGGAGCGATGGCCAGAAGATCTTACAGAAAAATCAACTTCTTCCCCGCAGACTGAGCTCAGGAGACCCAGTGCCCCGCAACCCACCTTTCCAAGTGGTCTTGATTAGTTGCAGGCACAAAGGGCGTTAAATGACATCTTCACTGCTGTAATTGGGCTCCTCCTGGCACCTGTTTTCCCATGGATGCCCTACCTGCTTCCCTGCCCCCTGAGAAGGAGGCCTCAATACAATTAGTTTGTCCTTATTCCAAATCCCCCTCCTATTGCTGTCTGCCAGAGGTCTCTGGGTGGCGCTAAGGGCTTCCCTTTGACATGGCCTCCACTTCCCCCAGCTTACAGAGTATATGGACTTGGGCTGCTCTGTTCGCAGCATCCTGTGACGCCCACCCTGGGTCTCTTCTTCTCCTCCCCAGAGGAACTGCGAGAGTGACACAGAGGAGGACATCGCCAGGAGGAAAGCCCTTCACCCCCGGAGGAGGAGCAGTACCTCCTAACTTGCCTGGTTTTCAGTGGCTGCCAGGGAAGTCCACGTTCCTTGTGTTCCTTCTATGCAAGCTCTTGGACCCTGCTTGTCACGGGTACCCAGACCTTCTGTGTTCCTGAGCACAAGAGAGAGTAGACTGCAGGACTCCGAACTTTCAGGAGGCCCTGGGAGCCGTGGCTGTCTCCTGCTAAGGAGTCTCTGGCATTCTCCAAGCTCTTAGATCTCCAGAAAACTGGCAGTCATCTGTCTGCTAGCTTCGAAAGCTGGGATGGGGTGTGGACTGAGGAAATGGCTATAAAGGAGTGTCATCTTCACCACAGGTTAAAGTCGGGTTTAGGCAGCTTTCCTTACTCGGGGACATGGTTCAGAACCAGCCTCGGCAGCCATCATCGCGGGAAGACAGAAGCCGACCCTATCAGGACACATGCGTGAAGAGAATTTCTAGAGTGAGGGACCAATCTTGTGACCTCCCAGAATTCACAGGAGTCAGGATGTCCAACGTCAGACTGTACAGCAGCCTCTTGTCAGCCTACTGTGTTGTGATTTTTTCCTCATTTTTATTATTAAACTTCTTGTTTATCTAATGTTTGGCTGTTTGAGGAGCTATCTTGATCTGGTTCCCTTTAGCCCAAAACCCTGTGCTTAGGGAACACTAGGGTTGACTGCAGCTCAGGAGCTTCTGAGCAATCTTTTGCCAACAAGATTCCGGGGCCCTTGCATCCTCTCTTGAAAGTGTCCAGCCCTCTTCTCCTCACAGAAGGCCACGCCTCATCCACCGCCGCTGCTGGCAGGTCCTCCTCTTAGGGGATGACTTGCAGCTCTTCTGAGTTCCTAAGTTGAAGTCCTGGCCCTCAGTGTCACAGGCTGTCGCTGTCACTGGAGATAGAGTGATAACACAGCTCTTGAAAATAAAATGAGGTCATCAAAGTAAACCCTGATATGATATGACTAAAACCTTATACGAAGGGGAGGATTGGGGCTGGAGAGAAGGCTCACTGATTAAGAGCAATTTCTGCTTCTGCAGAGGACCCAGGTTCCGGTCCCAGCACCCACAAGAGGCAGCGCACCGGTGACTCCAATTCCAGGGCATCTGATGCGTTCTGCTCTCCACAGGCACAAGGGACATGGTACTTGTACGTAGACGCAGGCACTCATACATGCACATAAAAAATAAGAAGAAATTTCCTTTGGGCATGGTAGCTCAGGTCTCTAATCCTAGTGCTCAGAAGGCTAAGGCAGGAGGATTGCCATGAGTTCAAGTCCAGACTGGTACCAAATTGGTAGCAATTTACCATATGTGGCGCTGTATACCTTTAAGTCCTAACTACTTGGGACATTGAGGCAGGATAACTTGAGCCCAAGAGTTAGAGACAGTCTGGGTAACAAGGAAGAACAGGAGAAAGAGGAGGTGATTAAGACTCAAAGAACACAGGGAAAATGGCATCTCCAAGCCAAGGAAAGGGGCCTCAAAAGAAGCTAGCTGGTAGATGTGGTGCTGTATGCCTGTAATCCCAACACAGGCGGATCATGCTACAGATTTGAATCCACCCTGGCCTATACATTGAGTTCCAGGACAGCAGGGTGACATAGCAAGACTCTGTTCTCAAGAAGTCAGAGGCTTGAGGGGAGAGGGGACTGAAAACAACCTTATCCTGAATCTCAGATATCTGGCTTCTCTGGTGAGAAAATGAATTTCTGTTGTTTAAGTTATCTAGTCTGGTACTGTGTTATGACGGTGCTAGCAAACTACATACCTGTCAGTCACAGGCAGGAAAGACGGGGGATGTTAACAGTCTAGACGGAGAAGGGCAGAGAAGGACCCCCAGGGAAAAAGGAGAAAAGATGGGAAAAAAAAAGTGGAGTGGTTATGGCAAGGAGATTTCTGCTGCATCCTAACCCAGGCCATGCTTTCCTGGACATAAGAACGGCTTTGTTTACCAGAGTCTAGGAAGACTCGTGGAAGCCCAAGGGGACGTGTGCTGGGGAGAAAAGAAGGAAGTCTGGAAGGAAGTGAGTGACAGAGTGGAGATCAGGAAATGAGTCAGGAAGTGTGTGTGTGTGTGTGTGTGTGTAGATTAGAAAGAGCCCAGGATGTATCATTAATTCCTTTTGTTAGCAGTGAGGGGTTTTGTTGTTGTTTGTATAATTTTTTACATTTATTCACTGATTGACTGATGATCATGTGTCTGGAGGTGTGTACATGCCACAGAACACATGTGGAGCTCAGAGGACAACTTGGAAGAATCAGTTCTCTTCCGTCCCGTGAGTCTTGGGTTTGGTTTCAGGTGATCTCAACCTGTGGGGCTTTGTCAGCAAGCGCCCTTATCCGCTCAAGCGCTCCAACCAGCCATGGCCCAGGCTGCCCTTGAACTCTTGATCCTCCTACCTCTGTCTCCTGAAGGGCCTTCCAGGCGTGCACCAGTAATATACTCGAGGGCAGCAGTGAATATGTGAGTATTTCAGTCACACTGTGTGAGAATCACCCAAGCTTCCTTCATGCTACAGATGAACCCAGAGCAAAATGCCCCTCCCCCACCCCCGCACCAAGAACAGAAAGACTCTAGTTCCAGAGAAGCTCGCAGCAAATGGAAGCCACACACTGCCGAGTCCCTGTGGCCTCTCCCTGCGAGCAGATGGCAGCATGAACGGGACAAGCCCAGCAGAACCAGGTGTGTTGGCTCTGAGGGGAGAATCAACACCTCAAGGTGAGAAAGGCCACAGTGTGCCCTGAAGAAAATGGAAGACGACCAGGGTGAAAACCACGTTCAATGAGAGAAGTTCTCTGAAAAGCTGAGGTGCCTGCCCTAGAGTGGCTGCCTGTGTGCTTGCTAGATGCCACATTAACATCCCACAAACACAATATAAATATTTTAGCGTGCACTGTGTTTTAATGTCAGCCGCACCATCTCCCCTGACTCCGGATCTTAGAGTCCACTTCCCTTTCCCACTCATTTTATTTGCCAACAAAACAAACCAAACATCACCCAGCATATTCTGGAAGCAAAAGAAGGTCACATCTCAATAAACAAGTGAACCATGAGGCCCCTCCCTAGAAAGGAAATCCAAGCCCCGTGCTCCATGGGCCATCGAAGTAAGTACACGTGAAACCTGGACTGTTGGAAGGGACACCATCTATCTCAGGCTCGCAGAATTTTCTTTCCATCTGCCCAGGCCTCTCCACCCACAGTTTGATGTCTCTTCATCCAGAAAATAGTTGATTATGTTATCTAGGGACAAAGTGATATTGTGAGATCTTTCATTCGATCCTCGGTTAAAGAAAAAACAAACAACAACAACAAAAAAAAATCTGGCAATGATTCCGAGGGACCTGGGCTTCAGCAGAGGCTTCTGCAATCCTGTTCACAACCTTGTAAGGGAAATGGTGAAGCAAGCCTCATCCGAGTGGAGAAGCTGGAGCATTTGGGATCTGGATTCCAGCCCAGATTTGCCTACCCTGCTTGCACATTCTTTAATACTTTTCCTGGAAAAAAAAAAAAAGTGGCAAATGAAAAAAAAAATCCTGGAGACCCACATACAGTATGGTACTGTTTGTTTTAAAGGGCAAATCTAAACATAAGAACATTGCGTTTTGGAATCAGACGACCTCAGTAAAAATCCAAGGTGAAACGACTTCACAGCAGCTTTGGTGGGGGAGGGCAAAGTGGACGCCCGCTGTGGTTCTGTGTTCTGCTTTTTTTGGGGTTTGGTTTTGCAGAACTGAGGATGAAGCCCAGGCAGGCCCTTGAATGTGCTAGACAAGCACCCAGCCACGGAACCCCTGTTGTCAGGGCTCCTTCAATTCCCCCTCTCTGTTTCCTTGTTTTGCTGCTGGTGTTGCATTAGTAAGAAGTGTCATAACAAAATACCTCAGTCTGGGTGACGTGCAAGTCCACATTTATTTCCTCAGCTTTCGAGCGCTGGCTTCATCGGAGGCATCTCTGTTTACTTTGTCACTGTTTCCCAGTCTTCTTTCTGTAGATGTCTGCTTTTCTTTTCTTTTTTTTTTTTTTTTTAAAACAAGGTCATGCTGGATTAGTGCCCATGATATATCTTCAGCTTGTCTGTTTATCCCGATAAGGCCCTACCTTTAAATATAGTCACTTTCTGAAGTACAGATGACTAAGAGTTCTAGATATGAGTTTGGAGGAAGTTAACATAGTTCAGTTCATAAAAAATACCTTAAACATGGGCTGGGGACATAGTTCAATGGCAGACTGCTCTTCCAGCATGTTCAACCTCCCAGGACTGGGACAGATAGGTATAGGTATGGCTGACTTGAGTACTAGCCTGGAAGACCCAGGGAGAAATACCTGAGTCCAGGCTCACAGCTTCGGTAGCTACCGCATTAAACCTCAGCTGTCGGTTCCGGGAGGGGACAGAGGACACTGGCATCTGCTGAGTCACAAGGATGTGCGCTCTGTGTAGTCACAGTTGGACATATCTCCTTTCACACACAGGGAGAGGAAATTGCAGACAAGCTGGCTGACCCTGCGTTCTTCCAGAAGGTTGTGACCTTAGCTAGCCCGGGAAGGAGTGGAAACAGGAAAGCTCCTGAGACCTACAGGCTGACAGAAGTCAAACTGAGGCCTTGGTGTTCCTCAGCTGGATCCTGGGTCATGGCTTTCTCAGATCTTCACAATAAAAACTGCGGGCTTTGAAACTGAGGGTGCATTTCCTGGTGGGGGAGGAAGCAGGGCAGACCTTCCTGAATGGTATAAACTGCAGACCTCACCACACTCTCGTTCAGCCTGACGCTGGAAAGCCCCACCAAGCTGTAAGAGATCATATTCTGGAAATTTCTCCCTTCTCTTATAGCCACAGTGTAATCAACCGCAGCTTGCAAACTTGCCTTAAATAGTGAGATTAACCCAGGGAGGATGGGGCAGAAAGCCTGGGTCATAGACTTCAAGGTTGGGATGGGTTTTACTGGATCCTTCCCACTGCAGATGGGAAAGGACAAAGCTTTTACGTGCTTCTGTGCACTTGGGAAGGTACAAAGATAAGAAGCTTCGAGCAGCCTGTAGGAGGTTAAACACATCCCCAGGGCCACTGAGATGGCTCAGCAGATGAGCGTGCTCATCATCAAGGCTGATAACCTGAGTTTGGTTCCTGGGACCCGCATGGTAGAAGGAAGGAAGCAACTTGTGACCTCCGTGCATGCACAATAGCACATACACACACACATGCACACGCACGCACACACACACACAATTGAATAAATTAATAAACAGTAAAAACACATCCATAAGCACATTTTGTATATATACTGAACTGTAGCAGATGGACTGCACAGGTCCCAGGATAACTATGCATGTGGCCCAACACATGTGGAGATCACAATGTCATGTCATAATGTCAAATATTGGACACTCTGCTGGAAATAATAGTCTGCTTTCCCAGGAGCCTGGGCTGGAGATAGCTGTAGATCTCTGGCTTCATGGTAAATAAACTACTCGCTCCAGTCTCATAAGGCAAGTGTGGGAGGGTGGTGTGAGTGTATAAAGGTGGAACTTGTCCTTCTGGGGACATGGTGAGCAGAGAGGAGGTGAAGGAGACTGCCTTGAATAGGAAGATGACGTTCCCTGTGTTCAGTGAGCGCTGCTGCCAAAGCACCATGCTTGCCTAGTAAGATCCAGCCAGCCTATAGAACCTTGTGGTCCTGAAACACAGAGCAATGAGCTTAGTCAGGGGTCAAGTTCTCCAGTGGACATGGGGACCTGACAGGGAGGATGAGATGGGCACTGTGCCCAAGGGCTTTGCAGAATTGGCCGGGGGCTTATGCAGTGTCACTGAAGGCGCTGGGAGTGACAGGACCCTAAGGAACTGGCATCAGATTATTCACATTTGATAGGGTTTTTCTCTGGCTGGACCCAAATCCATCTCCCCAAAGATCCACCCATCACCCCGATCTGTCTTCTGCGGTCACACGCACTTAACAAATGCAGACAACAATGGGACCATGACAGTCCTCCAGGAAGCCACAGCTTAGTGGCTTCAAGATGAAATAGGAACTAAGCCAGGAGGATCTGGGGTTTGTTTGGACAGATAAGGTCCTGGGGAGCTTTTGAGATGAGCCTAAAAGATAAGAGGGTCAACAGATAGTAAGCCAGGACCAGCCTGGGCAGAGACCCTGAGCTGGGAAGAGCTTGTATCTCCCAAGGATGTGGGGAGGACTGCGAAGGTAAGACTCGGGTAGGGAGCACCGTGGAGCTGATGGGCCGGGCAAGGAAAAGACTTGGAATACAGGTTTGAGCCTCCTGGACGATGTGTCCTGGACGATGTGAGGTGGCTCTTCTTCAGGGCTATGGTTTCGATCAGCATTTCTTAGTGTGGTCCCTGGCCAGCAACTGGAAACTCGCTAGAGGTGCTATTTTCTAGCCCCGCCCACCTTTCCTGTATTAGTTGTGCTGGGGGGCGGTGCTCAACAAACTGGTTAGATTCCGCTGTGATGCTTTAGAAAAGCCGCCCTGTGAGGCCAGATGGGTCATTCTCTCAACGCATGGGTCACCACCCGGCGGGGAGGGGTGTTGAATGACCCTTTCACAGGAATTTCATATCAGATTTCCTGCTTGTCAGATGTTTACATTATGATTCATAACAGGTGTAAAATTAATTATGGAGTATGAGTAGCAATGAAGAGAGTTTTATGGTTGGGGTCACCACAGCATGAGGAATTTTATTGAAGGGCTACAGCCTCAGGAAGGTTGAGAACCACTGCACTGGGGTCATAGCTCAGTTTGTAAAGTTCTCACCACACAAACACAAGAACCCAAGTTCAGTTTCTAGAATCCACAGAAAAACACAGGTGAGGTAACACGTGTGTATTTACCCCAGCACTGGGGAGGCAGAGACACGAGGATCTCTGAGGCTCGCTGGCCAGCCAGCTTAGTCCAATTAGTGAGCACCAGGTACCAGTGAGAGACCTTATCTCCAAAAAATGGCTCCTGAAGAATGACACCCAAAGCTGACCCCTGGAGGGGACAGTTCAGCAGTTCCGTTTAGGTCTGAGGGTGCAGGAGAGCCAGGTAGTTTGGGGTTCCTGCATCAGCCTCTCTGCCTATTAACTACAGGCATAGGCAAGGCAGATGAGCCTGAGTTGACAGCCTTCGAAGAGGAAATCAGGCCCGGAGGTCGGATATAAGAACGGGCGGGAGATGACACCAGCGGCGCTCTCAAGTAGAGCACCCAGCTCTCCAAGTTTGCCTGAGCCTGAGAGATTGCACGGGACAGAGCTGGCGTAGAAGACAGTCCTCCAAGCGAAACCATGGTTATCTTCATCAGGTCGGCCGAACCTGTGGGAAGACACGCTCCCCTCCCCCAAGATCAGGTTTGTTGACTGTTGATGTTTTCTCAGAGGCAGGGGTAGACTGGCTGGCTCATTGGACTATCACCTGAGACTCCAGCCACATTCCAAGCTAGCTGTATGCAATTCTACTCTAGTTACACGAGGGCTGGGGCTCTCCGTAAGCATTGGAGCATGTAGGCTAAGGAGGGTTGACCGGAAGAGTTTTCATATTTATAACTATGGGAAGCCAGCATCTAAGCTTGGTGGAGCTTTCCACTCTACCTGCTTCGGGATCTCCCACGATTCTGCCAGCAACCCTCAGCCATGCTCTGTAAGAAGCCCATATGCTCTGCTTCCCTGAGTGAGCAAGGATGGAAATATGCTTTGGTTTGTCATTGGAACCTATGAAGAGGGAACAGATGTCTGTATGTCCCCAGAGGAGAAATTCTCTCAACAGTGGCCAATCTAGGAATGTCCAGTGTACAGCTGGACATTTGGCTGCCTTACCCCGTGACATGATGTTCAGAAAGAAGCAGTGGTTAGGGTATGTAGGGAGGGACCAGGTGAAGGGTGCTCCCAAGTTGATTTTCAAGCATTTTAGTGGCATCTGAACTTGCCTGTCTCTCTCGCCACCCATTTCTGGTGCCTGTTGAGCTCAGGGGACTCTCCTCCCACGTCTTTCCTTGTTACCTGGCCCTGCAGACCAGCGAAAGTGTCAAGACCTAGACAAGGGCATAAAGACAGCACCTCCGGTTGTGCTACTGGCCCGGTGCCTGGGTCACCTGAAATACAATAAGGCTCATGTCTCTCAGACCTTGCTGATGCTGTTGGAAGCTGAAAATACCCAGGGCCCTGGCCTGACGCCTGGGTGGCTCCTCTGGGCCAGGAATCACAGAGTAGCTGTGATGTCTCCATGGGGCTTTTGATACCAGCCCAGGCCTTTGGAAGGTGAGGGTAGGGGATGACAGGGTCTACACCTCTCACCTTTCCAACAGGTTGAGTATTTTAAACAGACCAGATTTTTTTCCCTTTATTCCAATACATGCCCGGGGGAGGCAGAGTGAGTTTACCATGTTTACTGAACTGAGAGTATCAGACAGAAAAGTTATGGGCACTGCAATAGTTATAATGGCCAAGTTGACAGGATCCACAGTCACTTAGCAGACAAAGCTCTGGTCTGTCAGGGAGATTCTAGTTTAGGTCTCTGAGATGGAAAATCCCACCATAGCTGTGGACAATCCTACTTTGGGGGATGGGGTTCCAGACTCCATAACAAAGAGAAATCTAGCTGGACCCCACTATTTGTCTGTCTCTGCCTCCAGCACACACAATGTGACCAGTCACTTCATTCTCCTGCCTTTGCTATGCTGGACTGTATCCCCTCAAACTGTAAGTCATAAGAAACAGGGTCTCGATCGGCAGCCCTGGCAGGCAGGCTCAGAATGTACTCTGTAGACCAGGCTGGCCTGGAATTCACAGAGCTCTGCCTGCCTCTGCCTCCTGAGCGCTGGAATTAAAGGCATGCAACCACCACCGCCCAGCTTCTGGTTGTGTCTGGTCAGGTGTTGGGTCACGGCAATAAGAATAGTAACTTACATGCCTTTGTGGGAAGTGAGCACAGATATTATGAAACCATAGCAAAGCCCTGCTTGGTCTGCATGTTCAACCCTAGACCAAGAGTGGAGGGACCAGGGCATGCATTAAGAGAGATTGGTTTAGACCAGAAAAGAAAGAAAGAAAGAAAGAAAGAAAGAAAGAAAGAAAGAAAGAAAGAAAGAAAAGAAAGAAAAGGAAAGGAAAGGAAAGGAAAGGAAAGGAAAGGAAAGGAAAGGAAAGGAAAGAAAAGAAAGAGAAAATCAGAAAATGTCTTCTAGCTTGAGCTTGAGGTACTGATCTGGAAACACTGGTTGGGAGTCCGGCTAGGTCTCAAAGTGAATGACAGTTCTGGAATCTCCTTAGCTGGGTGATTTTTAACAGGGCATTGGGCCTCAGTATTCCTATGTGTAAAATGGGCATGGCAAACATCTTCCCTGCAGGACTCCTCTGACTATTCAACTAAGTTAGCTAACACATCCCAAGGCTTGGTGTGTTGCATTCAGAAAGTGGCTTCTGTCCTAACAGCGGTGCATTATGGGCGACATTAAATCATACATGTGAGTGAGTCAGCTGGAGCACATGGGAGAAGGGATGGAATTCTCCCATGCTTCTGCCTCTGCCAGCCACTCTGGTGACTGTAAAACGTATGAGCAAGGCCCTTGACGTGACATGCCTCTTGCCTTTCACCCTCACCGCATGCTGGAGGCGGCCCCACATCCTGCAGACTCTGTGAGCTGTGGTTGGTTCAGAAACCTCACTACCCAGCTACAAAGTGTCTTCGCTTTGCACCTGTCTGGCCCCTTCAGCTGCCCACCGCCCAATGCAAAGGAGCAGGCTTGAGGGCAGCTGCTGCTGTCCTGCCTGCCTGCCCGTGGCCCCTGTGGTTTGTCACACACCAGGTCTTTATTGCCTTTAACTCTCAGAGCTGTCCTGAAAAAGCTCTGGTCTCTGTCTTACAGGCCAGGAGTCTGAGGTGTGGAGGGGAATGGCGTTTGTTTTGTTTTGTTCGCGTTTCTGAGACAAGGCTACGTAGCCCAGGCTTGCAAGCCTCAGCCTCAGCCTTCCGTGCTGGGATCCCAAGTGTGTACCATGCCCAGCTCTTACAGTCTTTTTGCTTCTCAGATGTCATGTGGTGAGCAGCTTCTGCCATGAGGTCTCACCGCAGACCCCAAAGCATCAGAGGCAAACAAACAACCATGGACCCAAACTTCCCAAACCAGGAGCCCAAGTAAGCCTGCCTTCCTATTGTGTTGGTTATCTTAACTACTCTATCACAGAAATGGAAAGCTGCCTAGCAGTCTGAGGGCTTTAGGTCCCAGCCCTGCATCAACCATATATGTTGGTGCATGCCCTGAGTCCAGGCACTCCGGAGGCAGAAGCAAGAGGGCCAGAAGTTCAAGGTTATCTCTTGCTACAGTGAGTTTAAGGCCAGCCTGAGCTACATTACACCCTGTCTTAAAACAGAACAAACTAACACATCTCCCTAGGGTTTTGCATCATTTTGTTGTTGTTTTATTTTTCAAAATGTATATGAGTACTTTGCCTGTATATGTCTGTGTGCCATGTGTATGCAGTTCCCAAAAAGTCCAGAAGAGGGAGACAGATAACCTAGAACTGAAGTTACAGACAGTTGCGAGGATGTTGGGAATTGAACCCTGGTCCTTTGGAAAACCAGTCAGTTCTCTTAATCACTGAGCCATCTTTCTAACCTGGGTTCTTGGAGAAGATTTAAGAAGGAAGTTAAGAGGGTACTCAGATGCTTTGGGTGAGAGACAAATAGGCCCACAGCTATGCTTTTTCAAGAACAGATGGCCAAGCTCACTTGTTTTTCTGAGCCCCCCCCCCCCCCAACTTCTGGCCTATTCCTTATGCTTTCTTATCTATTTAACTCTCCTCCCGGCAGTGGGTTCCCTAGGGACACGGACTGGGCTTTGCTTCCCAGCTGGAAGTCTTGCCTGACGGAACACCTGGACCTATAGCAGCAGCATGAGGGCCTGTTTGACCCTCTTTGTGGGGCTGCAGCTGCTCTTTGAGCTCCCTCTTCCCACCTCCATGGCTTGAATTCGGCAGCTAAATTCTTAGTTTCCTTAGTTTCATCCCCAAGATCCAAATGGTGGAAGGAGAAACTAGCTTTCGCAAATTGCCCTATGACCCCTGTCCCCACCACTAAATCAAATATAAATAATATAATTTTTACAAAACCAAGAAGGCAGAAGAAGGTAGGAGGGATTTAGAAACATCAGAAGCATACAGATTTCTTCTTCCTCAACACTTCAGAGGCTTCAGTCTACCTAGGAAGCAAGATTCCTTCTCAAGTGCCGGAGGCGGGGGGGGGGGGG
>NW_026067900.1:243291-387841 GCF_014885135.2 Alexandromys fortis
CCAGCCTGGTCTGCAGAGTGAGTCCCAGGACAGCCATGCTACATAGGGAAATCCTGTCTCAGAGGAAAAAAAAAAAAAACCCACAGACTTACAGTAGTGGAGTGGAACCAGGGTTTTGCTCTGGACTTTGAAGTCCGTGAGCTGTTACTATAGGCGGCCTTTGAGGGGCTCCTTGGGAAGGAGGTCAGGAAACTTGAGTGGTCATATGACATTCTACCCACACAAGGAAGTCCCGGATGTCCATCATGTCAGCTGGACCAACCTCAGCCAGTTTCTTGCCCACTGTCAAGGTCACAGGCACTACTATCAAAGATTATTCAGAGGAAAGCTTGGATCCTTCCCAGACACGGCCACCAGGTGGCATTGCAAGAGCTGAGACATTTATGCCTACAGCTAAAATCCACCAAGTTCTTCCTTGACAGCAAGAATACTTTAGGTTCCTCCTAAAACAGAGGCTCCAGGAAAAATTAAAAATAAACAAATAAATAACCCAGGCGACACCCCCAAGAGTCTGGGTTAGTACTCCATAGGCGTTGTGGGAATCTGCCATTTTTTTTAAATGTTTTAATTTTCAGCATCAGAAACATTTCATCTATGTGATTCAATTATTTTCAAGGATAAAAAGAGACCTGGGGGTGCAGTTCAGTGCTAGAATAACTGCTGCACCTGCTGTTGCATGCACATGACCCTGAATTTAGTCTCCAGTACACACATGCACACACACATGCACGCACACACACACACACACACACCACATAAAAAGTATATAGAAAAACTCTACACCTTTAACTATACTGCTATTAGTTATTTGTGGATAAGTCTAGATATTATATATATAATAAAATCATCTCTATATAAGATTATACATGAATACATATTTTACACAGGGATGTGTATATATGTATATGTGTATTTGAATATATTACTTTTTTCTTTCCTTCTTTTTAAACAGATGGTTGCTTTAAAAAAAAAACCTGCTTTGGGGGGCCATTAAAATGGCTCATATGGAAAAGATACTTACTTGCTTGCTTCCAAGTCCAATGACCTGAGTTCTATCTTCAGGATACACATGATACAAGGAAGTGAGGCGGGTAGAGTATGCCTTTATTCTAGCACTCAGGAGAGTGAGTTACTGTCAATCAAGCCTCCATAGTAAGACCACCCTGTCTCAAAAACAGCAACCCACAATAACTGGCTTCTGACCTTCACACACGCTGCAAGGCACATGTGTGTACACATGTTTCCTTCCTTCTAGGGAGGAAAAGATTCTTAATAGTCATCCATACAATAAGACCCCTGCCATTTAAAGAAGGAAAGCAAGTGATCTTAGCCTTACTTTATTTGGTAATTTACAAATGAGATGTGGAAAGTAGCATTAAAAAAAGAAGCAAAATACCAGACAGTGGTGGCACACGCCTTTGATCCCAACACTTAGGCAGGTGGATCTCTGTGAGTTCGAGGCCATCCTGGTCTACAGAGTGAGTTCCAGGACAGCCAGGACTGTTTCACAGAAAAAAAAAACACTGTCTCAAAAGAAAAAAAAGAAGCAAAATGAACATCTTTCAAAATAACAAAATAGGAACAATATATACAATTTCCAACAAAAACTAAGGTAAAATAAGTAAAAATATTACCCAGTAATAGGTGTTGTTTTAAGACTCAATTGATTTTTCATTTTTGAGATGGGGTCTCATGGAGCCTAGGCTGGCTTTGAACATGGTGTATAGCCAAGGCTGATCTTGTGATCTTCCTGCCTCCAGTGTTTAAGAGCTGAGATTAAAGGTGTGTGCTCTTGCATCCAGCTTATGAGGTGCTGGGGCTCAATCCAGGGCCTGTGCAAGCTGGCCACGCATTCTACCAAAGGAGCTTTAATTCCACCTTGCCGGATTTAAAATTTGTAAATTGTTTTTCTTGTTGTTGTGTGTGGCATGGAATGTAGGGTGGGGTATGGGTAAGGCCAGAGGACGTCTTACGAGAGTCAGTTCTAGAAACTGAACTCAGGCTTTGCACAGCAGGTATATGTCCCTGTCTTGCCAGCCCTTGCTTGATCTTTTTTTTTTTTTTTTTTTGATTGGTTGATCTCAGATGGTGGCTTTAGAAATGTTTTACAATCTCTGTCACTGAGTCTCTGAGCTCATGTCCTCTGTCAGTGTGGCTGGTAAGCCCTCGGATAGCATCCTTGATTCTCGTTTGCACAGGATATCCAAAACCTTCAGTCACTGTGCTGTCCCCACTCAACTCTCAAGTGGCGCTGCTCATGTGACTTATCGGAAACCACAATTGCACAATTTGTGATAATTGTTGTGGTTTCTGTCCAGATGTTTCTCAGCACTTTGGCCTTTGGTGAACTTTGGGAACAGAACCCATAACCTCCTGTTATTTGATGAGGCCAAATCATGGCTGCACATTTTCTAATCCCCTTGGGATGCAGGCACGGCAGCTACTGTCCCAGCCACAGTGACGTGCAGGATTTAACTCCAGATCTCAGAGGCCCGTTTGCCCCTGTTACATACGGTGCTACACAGTGGATACACGGGCTCAAACCTCGCTTTTTTCATTGAACAATAGAGATTTTTCTCAGTTTGTGAAAAGCTCCTCATTCTTTTGGGGGGATTATAATACAATTATAATATTCCCCTCTTTATTTTTATTTTTCTTCCTCTAATACACACATGTACACATACATCAGTAGTGTGTGTGCATGTGTGTACGTATGTGTGTAAATATTCCTAAATACATAAAGACAACCTCCACAGTTCACATAAGTATGTGTGTGTGTGTGTGTGTGTGTGTGTGTGTGTAGTTTTAAGGCTGACCATTTGGTATTGGATAACCAATTGCTGTGTTCCTCCCTGGAGAAGTAGTTTTATTTCAAGGAAGTAGTTTATTTCTCCCGCTCTCAGCATTTCTTACAGCACTCCTAGTTGCCTGTAGTTCCTTGTCTGGGGTTGAGGCCTCACAAGCTTTCCCCGCCCACCTTAACATGACTCTTGACTCTTGGAGCTGTCCTTGTTCAGGTCACATCGAGGCAGCCGTGTTGAGGAGACATCAGTGGTATAGTTTCTGAAATTTCTTCTTCTTCTTCTTCTTCTTCTTCTTCTTCTTCTTCTTCTTCTTCTTCTTCTTCTTCTTCTTCTTCTTCTCCTCCTCCTCCTCCTCCTCCTCCTCCTCCTCCTCCTCCTCCTCCTCCTCCTCCTTCTTCTTCTTCTTCTTCTTCTTCTTCTCATGGTTTTTCTGTAGCTTTGGAGCCTGTCCTGGAACTAGCTTTTGTAGACCAGGCTGGCCTCGAACTCACAGAGATCCTCCTGTCTCTGCCTCCCAAGTGCTGGGATTAAAGGCATGTGCCGCCACCACCCAGCAGTTTCTGACATTTCTAGGAGACACAATCATACAGCAAACTCTCTGTTCCTCTGCTTCTTATGGTCTTTCCGGCCCCTCTTCCATAATAATCCCTGAGCTTTAGGTGCAGGAGTTGTCTGTAGATGTATCAGTTGGGACTGGGCACCATAACTCTGCGTTGTGCTTGGTTGTGGTTTTCTGCAATGGACATTGCCTTAATGAGGGCTGAGAGCAACACTGTGAGTGTAGGGGAAATATTCAGAGTATGCTGGTTTAGTAAAGGTTCTTCTCCACGACCCATGATGTCAACCTCATTCTTTCTTATAAAAAGGGTTTTTTGTTTTGTTTTGTTTTTGAGACAGGGTCTTCCCTAGGTTGGCCTGGGACTCACAGTCCGCTTGCCTTAACCTCTGAAGTTCTAGAATTACAGGTGTGTGACAACCACACCTAACTGTGTGTGGTGCGTGCATGTGTGCACGTGGGCAAGCCAGAGGTCGGTGTCAAGTGCTTCATTATATTGTTTTGAGACAAGGTAACTCCCTGAATCTGAAGCTGGTTGATCATGCCTAGCAGGTCCCAAAGTTCTCCTCTCACAGATTCCCTGCCCCAGGAGTTTAAGAGTACAAGCTCTTAGCACCATGTCGGGTCTTTCAAGTCAGTGCTGGGGACCTAAGCTCCAGTTGTCATACTCACATGGCAACCACTTCACAGACAGAGCCGTCTCCCTAGCCCTGGATACCAAACTGTCTTCAGATTCTTCTCTACTTAAATAAAGAGCAAAGGGGGATGAGTACTACTCTTGTAGAGGACCCTAGTTCAGTGCCCAGAACCCATGTTGAGTGGCTCACAACCGCCTGTAACTTCAGCTCCAGGGAAGCCAATGCCTCTGACCTCAGCAGGCACCTGCAGTCGCGTGCTTAGGAGTACAGTCATATGCATGCTTATACATAATTAATTTTTTTTTAAAGATTGGGAGCTGAAGAGATAATAGCTTAGTGGTTCAGAGTACTTGCTGCTCCTCTAGAAGACTTCCCCACACCCATATGGCAACTCAAGGTTACCTGTAACTCCAGCTCCAGGGCATCTGATGCCCTCTTTTGGCCTCCTCAGGGTAACATGCATGTACATGGTCCACAGACATACATGTAAGATATATATATATATAATTAAAATTTAATCTTAATAAACAAACAACAAAAGGAAATGCACAGATGCAGTTTAGGCCTCTTGTGGATCCAACAACAGCCCATTCCTCATTCTCCCACCCTCTAGAAGGAACCAGTACTATGACTTTTGTTGTGGAATATTCCTTCACACTGTGTGAAGATCTCTGTGATCAGTTTTATAAAGAGCTGAATGGCCATTAGCTAGGCAGGAAGAGGTTAGTTGGGACTTCTGGGAACAGAGAGATCTCGGAAGAAAAATAGGCAGAGTCGCAAGCCAGATGGAGAGGAAGCAGGATGGGCAGTACAGAGTAAAGGTAGCCGAGCCCCATAAAAGAACATAGACTAAAAGATGTGGGCGAATTTGAGTTATAAGAACTAGTTATATAGAACAAGCCTAAGCTATAGGCCAAGCTTTCATAATTAATAATAAGTCTCCGTGTCATTTTGTTGTGAGCTGGTGGCCCAAAGAAAACCTGTCTACAGATATCAGTATTTATTATATATAGTTTTACACCTTTGCTTACGTACTTCTACATCCATAAAGATTAGACGGTATCATTTTGCAAGTTTCTAAGCTTTACTTGTGCTTCATGGTACATAATTTTTCACTTAACAGTATAGTTTTGAGTCAAAAACTATTGATACATGTGTTTCTATTTTGTTTATATTATTATTATTAGGCTGTGCAGTATTCTGTTAATTGAACTACAGTTTGACTTCTTCCCTGTCCATGAACATTTTTTTTTGTTATTAACATCACCACCCCACCCAAGCATGGACATTCCTCTAGAAGTAGAGAAGAAGTAGTTTGTAGGCTCCTAAGTATGAACATCTTCAGTTCGCTAGGTATTCATAATTGTTCTCTCAACCAGCTTTACAAATTGAGTATGCCGTGACACTCACAAATAAACTGGTGCATCTATTATTTTATATACTTATATACTTAAAATACTTTCCTTTTCTACCATATAATGGGGTCCCAGAGCCGTCATCTGGAATCTCATTTCTACTTCCATTCAATTCAATAAACATTATGGGGCAGCTGCTGGGAGCAAGCACCGAGAAAACTCAGTGCCAAGCTGGCCTTACTACTGGCCCTTGATGAGAGGTTTCTACTCCAGCAGATGAGGGAGAGACAGGCATGGCATTAACCAACTACATGAAATTGTCCAGGAGTTACAAACTCATAGAGAAGTGACTTTATTTTTTTTTTCAATGAAGATTTTAATTTCTATTTTAAAAGGAAAATGTCTTATTGAAAACAAAGAAAACTGAAACTGGGCATTCAGGTCAGTGATAGAACACATACTTATGCACGAAGTCTAGGTTCAAACTCAGTACAGCAGGGAGCAGGGGGAAGGGGAGACGGAAGGAGGAAGGCTGGGGATGTAGCTCAGTGAGTAGGATGTTTGCTTAGCAAGCACAAAGCCCCGGGTTTCATCCTCAGCACCACATAAATCAGGCACGGTGATCCATTCCCACAATCCCTCTATCCTCGGCATGCTCTTCTCAGCTAAAGAGTTTAAAGCCAGCCTAGGCTCTGTGAGACCCCGTCTCAACAATGACAACAACAGCATAATTAATTAATTAAAATAAACGCAAGGACAACGGATGTCTGTTCTGCCAGGATGAGATGATTTTTTTCTGAGTAGAGAAGGTAGTTGGGTGGCCTGCAAACTGTGAAGAGGGGACAGAGTCACGCAGGGCCCTTAACTACCGCTAGACTCCCTGAGATGGCAGCACCTGGGGCCCCGGGGAGAAAGTACAATGTGAGTGGGAGACACAGGCTGAAGTGCTGGTTCAGGACGGCAAGCTGATCTTGTCGTTGCTGTGGGTTGTTTGTCTCTAGAGTGGTGGCCAGAGTTTTTCTAGGCTTCACACTTGAACAGCCTGGTCTATAGCTGGCATGTTTGCACTGTTTGTTCAAAGTCAAATTACTTGTGGGTTTGTGGGGGGGGGGTTGTGTGTGTTGTTTTGGAGACAGAGTCTCATGCCGCCTAGACTGCTTCAAACTCAACTATGTAACAGGCCAGTAGCTAAGAAGATGCTGAGCAATCCTGGCATATGCACATGCTCAGTTGAGGGCAGCAGTTATCTTGATGGCCCTGCCAACCCTGCCTGTTTTGAAGGGAGAATTCTTTGCGTGCCTGACTGCCTTCTGAAGGCCAAGGGGCTGTGAACCCTACTGCTTTCCCTGCTCTCGAAGAAATGCAGAACGGAGCCGTAGAGAGGAGTGATTTAGCTGAAGGTCAAGCTGGGGCAATCCCACTTGATGCTAGATCCTAGGTTGTGCCCAGCTGGTGTGAGGCCAGTCTATTTATGCCCACATACCTGGTCCTTTCCTTAAGGAATCTCTCAGTACATGACTTACTCTTCTGCTCACGGCCTCTTGCTTTGACACAGGGCTAGACACTGTGGGGAAATCTTCAATGTTCCAGAGACATGCTGTCTGTCCTAAACGGCCCTGCATCTGTTTGGTAACATCTGTCTTCTGAGTTAGAAATTATTCTTTTTGATGTTTTGTAAATGGAAGTTTCTGTCCCACCCAGTCTCACAGCCATTCAGTCCCAAATAAACACAAAGAGGCTTATGTTGATTATAAACTGGTTGGCTGATTGCCCATGCTTATTACTAACTAGCTCTTGCAATTTAAATTAACCCTTAATTCTTATCTATGTTTAGCCATGTGACTTTGTACCTTTTCTCAGTAAGTCATTCCCATCTTGCTTCCTCTGCATCTGGCAGGTGACTGCCTCTCTGCCTTTTCTCTTCCCAGAATTCTCCTAGTTTGGTTGTCCCACCTATACTTCCTGCTTGGCTACTGGCCAATCAGTGTTTTATTAAACTAATATGAGTGACAAATCTTTACAGTGTACGAGAGCATTATCCCATAGCATGGCAGAGTCAGGAAATCATGTAAGACTTAAAAGCTTAAACATTAAAACAAGGTGTCTCCATTACAGGGAGTAAGATGGGACTACATTTAGGAGGGTTCATTCCCAAGAACAATCTCTGAGGCACAAGGGAATGAACAGACACCCATGTAGCACCCAGAGGTAAGGGAGCTGGGAAGGGATATAAGACACAGAAAGGACTTCCCAAGCTTCTCCGATATGCAAGGCTCTTATTTTAAAAACGGTGCAACATCTGTATATAACCTCTGTGCCTCCTTCTGGATTCTTCCATCAGCTCTAGATCGCTTACAATGCCTAATACGATGTAGATGCAAATGCTATGCAAGCAGTTGTTATGGCATTCTGTTTAGAGGATAATGACAAGATTTTTAAATATCTGGAGCTGGCGGCATAGCTGAGTTGGTAAAGTGCTTGCTGGGGATCTGAGTCCAATTCCCAGGACTCAAGTAAAAAAAATAAATCCAGGTAGGGTAGCACACATTCAAACCCCAGGGCTAAGTGGTGGAGACAGGGACCCCTAGAGCTAGCTGGCCTGCCAGCCTAGCTTACTTGTTGAGCTTTTAGCCTGCACATACATATGTGCACACACATAAACACAGATCTACATGCATGCACACATGCACACAGAATGTGTGCATTTTAATTGCATTTTAAAATTGATGCAGTTTTACTTTCTTAATCCTTTTGATGGACAGGGTATCATCGTGTTGCCTAGACTGACCTCAGGCTCTTGGATTCATGTCATCTTTCTACCTTAGCCTTCTAAGGATCTGGAATTCCAGGCATGAAACTGTGCCCAGCTTCAAGGAGAGTTAGAACTGAACTCTGGGCCTTGTGTATGCCAGGCAAGGATTATCACTGAGCTCTTGCCAATTTTTTGGGTCAAAGGTTGATTGGCTATGCATAGGGGAGAGTCAGTTTTACTTAGTAAAGAAAATGTGGAAAAAGGAAAAATAAACAAAATCCTCCAGGTTCTCATAATTTCACTTCTCACATTTAACTGTTAGGAAAAGTTTAGAATTTGTATCTTTTAAAATACAGAAACACGCATACATTATCTTTTACAAAAATGAGCCCATAGTATAAAGGCAAAAAAATCTCACTTTAATTTTCGCTAATGTGATTTTTAATAAGGCTGAGTGTGTTTAGATGTTTAATGGTAATTTGTAACTTCTTTTGGGAATTGCTCATTCGTACTTCGTATCCATTATGCATTTGGATACTCACCATTCCAATTGGTTTGGGAAAACGCTGGGTAAAAGAGCTATTAGTGTTTTCTTGCACCCCACCCCCAATTTCTCATATCCTTTTAGTGTTGCCTGAGGTACATTCCTGACCCCAGCTTAAGCAGTGAGACTTTGTGTAGCTGCAGATATTGACCAATAACACAGGGGTGGGGAGGGGCTGGAGAGGGGGTGGGGAAGAGAGGCCTGCCTTCCCTGCCCTGAAGAGCAGGCTTGTTGCTTTTCCTTCACAGACAGGAGAGACGGGGAAGAACATCAGACCCTCACCTGAGATCTCAGACACACATGCCTCCCTGACAGCTGTATCCTTCCCCAGAGGCGCAGGGTCTCAGGTCTCCGGAAGTGCTGGAGTTTATGAAGCGTGGAAGGTTATCTGAAGAAGGGCTTCCATCTGTCCAGCAGTGGGAAACATCCTCAGCACTAAAGAGAGACTTTTCAGTGATGTAGTTGATGGCTTTGAGGCCGCTCGCACTCCTGAAGCAACTCCTCCCTTGTGCTTCTGTAATTAAGCCCAATAAACTCATTGGTTCGCCAGGCTCTCCCTAGCTAGGGTCCTTACTGGGGGGTCTGTCGTTTGTGTCCTAGCTGGGGGGAGCAGATATTTGTTCTCATAACCCCAGGAGAAGTTAAGCTTGGAGAGATGGCTCAGCCGTTATGAGTACTTAGTGTTCAATCATGAGGGTCAGAGTTCAAGTCCTAGCACCCAGGCCAGGTGTCTCCACCTCCAAGGGATCCAACCTCTTGCCTGGCCTGACTTTTGTAGGCACTGTCGCACACATACACACAACACAAGCACTCTTTCACACACAACTAAAATTTTTTTAAAAATTTATTTATTTTTTCTGAGACAGGGTTTCTCTGTTTAACAGTCCTAGCTGTCCTGGAACTAGCTCTTGTAGACCAGACAGGCCTCAAACTCACAGAGATTCACCCACCTTTGCCTCCCAAGTGCTGGGATTAAAGGCGTGAGCCACCACTGCCAGGCTAAAAATCTATTTTTTAAAGAGTTAATGCAACACCATAGTATCTGGCAAAGTTGCATTTATACGATCCGAGCCTCAACTGTTTTTTTTTCCCCCCAATACTAGTTGAGCTCTCTCTGCTTTCCTGGAGAAGGGAGGTTCCTTGAGCTATGAAGCAGGGCCCAGAGCAGAATGCTAACTGCCAGTCCCTGAACACAGCCAGGTGAAGAATTCTGTCCCCCACCTTTTTCAGGTCACTGGCCTCAAGTTCAAGCCCCACTTGGCAAAGATGGTTCAAATGATGCTGTCATTTGCTCAAGGCCAGTCCCAGATAAGCCAGTGGCTGCTCTGTTCCAGGCTCCAGCTTTGATCTTGGTTAAGGCACCCAGAATGCTGCCTGGCGCACTGGGACTGCTGTCCAGGCCTTGCTGTGGGCCACCTCTTACAAAGATACACCCTCTGTGATAAGAAAAGGGACCAGAAGGGAGAGAACCGGTAGAGTTCTGTGGGATCTTTTGGCACTGTGTAGAATGCTTAATGGCCATTGTCATAGAATCCAAGCAGTTCTGACAACTCAAAAGAGACTCTCAAGATCAGGCCCATTGCTTTTCCCTCATAGAGGGAAGGGAAGGATAAAGTATTCATCTACATAGTGATGAAGCATCTACTTAATCCAGGCAGAGAACAAATGACGATTCTATTCCTATGTAGCTTGGTGAGCCAGTGAGTTTAAGTGCATTTACTTAAGAGAGCATGGGTAACTACACCATTGAAAGTAACCGTCAGCTGTCTATAATCCCTGGGAAGAGGCCAGGCTTGCGATAACCCTCTCAGGAATAGGAAATTAATGTGCCCAGTTTTGCACAAGTCTCCTTTGGCAATCGTAGCTGCTGACCATTCAAGCTGAGCCCTGTACCCAGGACAGCAGACCACCACAGAGGGAGGGCAGGCAAACAAAGCTTGGGTATTGGACCAGGACAGCCCCAATGCTCAGCTTTGGTATGCTAAGTACCTGTAACTGGGAGAGACTGGAAGGGTCCCCCTCCTCTATCCTTTCTTCATTTGTCCCCAGAAAATCAGAAAAATAAACAAGTCATAAAACCTAGAAAGGCCACTCTTACCCCCTCACACGACAGTTGTCATTGCCTTATACCAGTGGGAGCGAGTGACGCAGAGGGAGGTTAAGAATCTGAACAAGCAGGCTTTGCTGGAAATCTTATTCATTAAGACCTGGCACTTCTGCCCAATCCCATTTCTACATGCCAGTCCATTCCCCATTGAACCTAAGAGGAAAAGCAGAGGGATTCCCTCCAGGGCTCTGGGTCTCCTTTTATGATGACTCCAAAGTCACAGGAAACTTGCAGTAAATTCACTATGCTTTGCTTTCCTGTTCTGCTATGCGGGTGGTACCTGTTGTGTCCCCCCAATCAGTGACTAAACGTTCATTAAACACCAAGTGTCTCCATCCACCATCTTAACAACTTAAACTTACTATTTTCCGCTTTGGGGATAATGGAGAGTTCGACTGCTCAGCTGACTTAGAGGAAAACCTGGGCTTGAATCTGCACGCTGCCTCAACCTCCCAGATTGGCACCTACCTGTTAGCCTAAGGCCTTCAAGCTTTACAATCTCAGCTTCTGGAAAAGTGCATAGGGTGGTTCTGGAGGGATGTCCTCAGAGTATCAGCTGCCCTTCCCGAGGACCGAGGTTTGATTAATAGCGCCTACATGGTGGCGCACGGCTGTCTGTAGCTCCAGTCCCAGGGGATCCAATGTCCCCGTTTGTCCTCTGCCGGCAGACATACATGCAGGCAAAGCTCCTATACACACAGATAAAATGAATTTTTAAAAGCTTAAAAAATGCACAGAATAACTCATTCACACTGGAGTTCAAAGTAAATGATAGAAGTTAAAATTCTTCAAGATAGAGGTTCTGGTCTGACTTTTTTCTAATTCATATGAATTAGATGACTTAGGCTGTCCTGTGATGGCCCTGGATGTCTGAGATGGCCCAGGCCATAGGAAGAAGGTTAGTTGAACTATTTCTTTTGGAAATTTCTCCTAAAGTTTGAGTTTTTCTCATTAAATCTCACTAGAAAATCCCCAGGAGGTTACTTCCCTATGCCCTTTCCTGGTTGACTGTAAACCAGACTAGAGATTAACGCCGGGACAGGGAGCCCTGGGACAGGGAGCCCTGGGGCTTAGATGTCTGCTGTCCCATCTCCATCATGTATTTGACTCTTGACATGAGACAGAAACTCCAGAAACGCTGGGTTTTTCTCTTAACAACAGGCTTGGAATTAGAGAGGGACTGAGCCAGAGTCCAACTCCAAAACCAGCTCTATCAATTTAGAAATATGATTTAGTATATTCTACTTACGGAACCTATTTAGTTTTCTTGATAGTCCCTATTGGGCAGTTATTTTTCCATCTGTCAGTATTCAAACCTCCAGGGTCCCTTGAATTTTTCAAAGATGAGTGTTTTCCTGTGGAGATAAGAACAGAACCCTGCCCCCATTCTATATGTTTTTCTTACCACCTGTATGAATGTCATCATTGTGGAAGAGTTGTCATTTCACCTTTCTGAGAGGTTTCTCCTCTTCAAATCGAACCTTTATTAATTTTGATGGTATCCACAATTTTTCTTCTCCTGTGGAAACAAGAGCACATTTCCTGGCTTCCATTGAGAGGTCAGCACATCTTTGAAATAAACTGGTTGATTTAGTTCAGCAGACTTTTCCATTATCCAATGTCTTTCTGCCGCTGTTGCTCCTTTCTGATTAGCGTTAAGAAAATTCAAAGTTAATAAAGCATTATGTAATCTATTTCTGGGGGTGTTTTCGGTCCCTTTCTGTTTGTTCAGCATATCCTTTATAGTACGATTTGATCTTTCTATAACTGCCTGACCTATAGGATTATTTGGTATACCTGTAATGTGTTTTATATTATAATAATCAAAAAAGCGTTTCATTTTCTTAGATACATATGCTGGACCATTGTCCGTCTTTATTTGTGCAGGTATACCCATGATGGCCATAACTTCCAATAAATGTGTGATTACTGAGTCCAAGTTGCGGACTCTCTTGGACTGAGGAGGGTTCTCTGAAGCAGCGGCTTGGTGACCTTTTCTGGATCTCCCCATCGCCCTTGGGAATAAGAGGGTCAGCAATCAGAACAGCAGCAATGCGGCAGCCCTGTTCTGCAATGCGAGTGTACTTGGTATTCGGCACCTGACTTGATCACAGAGATCCCTCACACTTTAGAAGCCTTGGAAACTGAGCTGAAGCAACTCTTTGCTCCTCTTACACCTTGTTGATCAGGTATTTGGGATGGCAATGAAAGTCTGACACAGAACTCTCAAGTATCTTTGAGAACACCCAAAGGATCCAGCTGAGTTTCTTTCCTCTTAACTCAAAGACCATTTAACTAAATGCTCTGTAGTTGGCTCCATGCCAGGTATGGGTGATTGTGCTGAGAAATCATGATGGGACTGGGATGTGAAATAGGAAACATGTATCTCTGCATGGTATTTAGAGATAAAGACTTTATATGCAGATGGATAAAAACTAAGAGGGGGCTTCCCAGCAGGGCCGCAGATCCTCTCAGGCTCTGACTTGGGTCCTCCAGTGTCCTCTCAAATTCTGCTCATTCTTGGGGCCCCCAAATCTTCTGTGGAGGGCTCAGGCTCTCTGGGCAGCTCTCTTCTCAGCTGACTCCAGGGGCAGAGTTGTGGAGGTCTAGGTTGCTAGGGTTGGGGAGCAGCT
The DNA here is from genome assembly GCF_014885135.2 of Alexandromys fortis. Taxonomy (NCBI): domain Eukaryota; kingdom Metazoa; phylum Chordata; class Mammalia; order Rodentia; family Cricetidae; genus Alexandromys; species Alexandromys fortis. The sequence continues at coordinate 256,681 of NW_026067900.1, forward strand.
TCGAGGCCAAGCTTTGGTTGGTATATTCTCCATAGCTCTCTTGTGTGCCTGGTCGGAGTGGTAGTCCCTAGGAGGGCCACCCTTGCCTGTAGAGCACTGTTTTTAGCCCAGGGGAGAATCTGACCTACCGTCTTCGGGTCTCAGTGAGAAGCAGCCTTGGCAACCAGAACCCTAAGGGAGGAAGGCTATGCCTGGAAGTTCCCCATGGACTCAACCTGTTGGTGTCCTCAGTGACATGGGTTAGTTAAGTCACCAACTGCTGCATGGTTTCCAGTGAGAAAGAAGATCAGAGGTGTGGAGCTGCGTGTAGATCTGGAGAACTGGTTCACTAATTCTCTGGCTAGCTTGGGAATTCTTGTTCCCTCTTGCCTGCCAGACACTGCAAAAATTGTGTGTGTGTGTGTGTGTGTGTGTGCGCGCGCGCGCATACCTGCATGAGTGTGTGTGTACATACCTGTGTGAGTGTGTGTGCATACCTGCGTAAGTGTGTGCGTGTGTGTGTGCGGTCATGTATATGGGGGTAGAAACTAGAAGTCAACCTCTGATGTCACTCCTCAAGTGCCATCCACGTTGTTTTATGAGACAGGGCCACTTTATAGACTTGGAGGTCACTGATTTGACTGGCCTTGCTGGCCGGCAAACCGAAGGATCCACCAGCTTCTGCCTGCCCAGTGCTGGGATGATAAGCATGCACTACCACGCCTGGCTTTGATGTGGGTTCTGAGTATTGCACTGTCTCCCCAGTCCCTACAAGCGTCTTGAAAAGTACCCTTTCCACTGATAAAACAATCAAGGCCTAGACAAGCTCCATCACTTGCCCAAGGTCACACAACTGGAATTTCAGTGCGGTCTCTTAGGCTCTGAAGACAGTGAGAGTAAGTGCTTGTGTATGTTAGGGGTAGGCAACTGAAGGACTGCCTCATTCCTGGACCACGTCTAGCCTCTCTAAAGGAAGAGCAAGGAGATCCAGAGGCAGAGGCTGTGGAAGGCAGAGAGGACACCTGCTTCAGAGTCAGAGGCCTGGACTGGATTCCAGCTGTGTGACCTTAGACGGCCTAGGGAGCATCTCGAGGCCATCTCTTGTGACTGGAGCTAGTCTCTGCAGACTTCCGAGGCTCTCCAGAGTCAGTCTTTCCCAGCCAGGCTGCTTCTCCTCATTGCTACTTCTTGGCTTGTGAAGCGAGGACCATCCTGTCCTGCTCCTCAGCTTGTCAAGAGGATAGAGCTCGCAGGGACTCTGGGCATCACTTGCCACTATGGATCTGCAGGCCTTTCCCGTTTATTATTATGTCATGAGCCTCATAACAGTCCTGTGTTGTTGTGTTAGAAGAGAGGGCTCAATAGGCTCCCTGCCCTACGGATGAGTAAATTGTAGTTCTGACTACTAGTAGGCATGCCATCCAGCTGTGAGTCCTGGCCTTTTGCTCAGATGAATAAGCACAGTTGCTAATTCAATCCTGTTGCCCTCCTTTCTCCAACCTTCGTGGAGCCCTCCTGCAGCAGCTGTTTGCATCTGGGAGTGCAGTCTGGCTCCAGGGGCATCTCAGGTTGCTGCCAGAAGCTCCTAGGGTAGTTTTTCTGCAGGAATGGAAACTTCTCTGCGCTTCATTCCCGCTGACAAGAAGAGCACTGATAGCACCGGAAACATCTGGGCATCAGAAAACGCAGCCCAGGATAGGGTGGAGCTACGTGGTAGAGCACTTGCCTAGCAAGCAGTCTGCAGTGGTGGGCGGGGGCACAGAGAGGACAAAAGACAAGCAGTGGGGGAGAAAGACACGTAGATTTCGAGAAAAATCTATCAGGGAGAGAAACACTCATACAGAGAAAGTGGGAGAGAGAGAGGGGAGGGGGAGGGAGAGGGAGGAAGAGGATGAGGAAGAAGAAGAGGTGAGAGAGGAGAGATACAGAGACAAGGAGAAAGGGGGGAGTATACACACAGACAGACAAACAGGCACAGAGAGAAAAGGAAGAGTATGTGTGTTGGGGGCTGTTTGTCTAAGACTCCTTCTTGCCTCCCTCCCCCTCCAGGCAGAAGCCAGGTCTCCCATTCACCTGCTGGCGGAAGCTGGCGCAGGGCCCTGGAGTGGTGAGCTGCTCAGGGGCAAACTAAACCCTGGCGCTCTCCTTCAGAGAAGATGGAGGTTTTGCTTTGTTCCTGTCAAGGAAGAGCAGACTCTGGTAGGTGACGAGAATGCTGACGAGGCCCTGGAGAGAACTGGCCAGGTGGAAAGAGCACTAAGCTTGGAGCCAGCCGCGCAGGACTGCGGATTTCCAAAGGTGTGACCTTGAGTTAATCTGGTTGCCTCTCGGAACCCTGCTTTGTAGGGTTGTTGGGAGGGGTGAGAAGGCAGTAGCTGAGACCGCGCACACTTAGGAAGATGCTTTTACAGTGTGCTGGTACGAAAATGAAAACTTAAAAGGCACATGTAATAGGCCCCAGTAGAGCGCTGGGACCTGTGTAAAAGCTGGGCATTGGTAGTCCGTGTATCTACACACGGGGGATCTGGAGACAGGCGGGCCGGTCTGTCTAAAACTGTGAGCTCTAGTTTAGTAAGAGACCCTGTGTGAAAAAATAAGGTGGAAAGGGGTGGAGGAAATGCAAGAGCCAAAGTTAATTTGAAGTTTTAGATGCTATGCCTAAGAGATCCAGGGAGCAAAAATGCCTCTGACCCTCAAGCCCTTGCTCAAGGACGGAGAGTTCCTGAAATGCTGATAGCAAGTCAACGTTTTTTTTTTTTTTTTTCAATCTCCTAGACATGTTTGTTTGACCCCTCTGCAGCAGATATGGTCGATCACATGTGGGCAGGAGATTCACAGGCAGGAAATATGTCAGGATGTATGCTTGCCCCTGATTGGACCTGGTGGGAAGTACTTAAACTGCTGCAAACTGTAACTTGAGGCCATTTCCTGGGAAACTTGGTACGGACCTGGCCAGAGCCCATCCACCTGGCCAGTATTTAATTAAAACTTGCTTCAGATTTGGCTTTAAGTTGTGGTAGTGGTTTTATTTTCAGCCTGTGGGATTAACATTTTCTGGAGTCCCCCAGCGAGATTCAGACCACCTGCCCAAATTCTAAAGCTGGACCCTCACTCTGAAACTCTGGGGCTGAGCGTCCACTACTTCTCTAGGCTGGTTCTAAGGCACTGAGGCCGACTGCCTTCAGTTTGTGGACTATCAGAGTGAACCGACATGCCAAGAAATGCAAGCATCTATGGAGGCCTCCTGGTGAGGTCTAGTCTGGTTCTGTTTTGTGTGATCCCGATCTACACATGGAGGGGGTTTCTCAATAGGACCCCAATATTCTCCTGTGCAGGGCATACCCACCCACTTGGTTCTGTTTTGTTTGTTTCCTGTGGAAAGTTTTGTTTGTCTTGTTGGAAAGTTTTGTCTGCCTGTGTTTTCTGGCATGTCGTAAGTTTTGTTGCAAGCGTGGCGCTAGACAGAAATGGGTCAGATATTTTTGCTGTCTTGGTGTACCAGTCGCCAGTCACCACATGGTCGCGTTTATGGCCAGGGCTTAGAATTAATCTCTGAGTTCTCTGGTTGCTGAATTCTGGTTAGTAGGAGTTCAAATGTCTGTTGGGTGTGGATAACATTAAAGTTGCTTTATGCTGTTCTCCTCTATTGGAAAGTTGGCTCTGGAGTTGGATTATGGCTCTCTCTTCACTAGCCCCAGGCTGATTTAAAAGTTTCCTCTGTGTCCCATGTCAGTCTGAGCCCCCGACACAGAGACAGGGAGAAGAAAACAAAGCAGAACAGCCAAGAAAACTAGACTTGGTTTATGTGAGCCTTCTGTATCTCAAGATTTATAAGTTTATTTTAATGGATATGGTTAAAAATCTATAAAATCTGTGAAAAAGTTAACTTAAAGCTAGTAATACTGGGAGTTGACAGTTAAAAATCTATGTATAAGTAATCTTAAAGGAAGCATGTGCCATGATTCCATTTGGGGATATAAGCAGAAAGTGGTGGCTGTCATGTTTAGGCGGCCTCATGGCTGGGAGCCATCTTTGCAGATGTCACGTGACTTCACTGTCATCTTGATTAAAGGTGACCACATGGCCTACAAAGGAGGCAACAACTAGTCTCAAGAGATATTTTGGATTTGAATTTGGATTTCTGTATGATAGTTCCTGTCCTGTTTTGAAAACAAGGATTATGAAAGATAGGATTTGAAAACAATGCTTTTAAAATAAGGTGCTAAAGTTTACCTCCATGTGCCACAAGCCACAACATTATACAGTAATTGCTCAGCCATCTTCTCACGAGCGACTTATCAGAGTCAAGGTCCCTTTGTAAAGGTTAAACCAAAATTCAAGGAAATTTTGATGCTATTGCTAGGGAATAGAGTGGCTGTTTTTGCTCTAGATATTCGCTGTAGCTGACTCCCCTTCTGTTACATATTTGGGAATTAATTCCCACAGTTCAGAACTGTTTCCTATGCCTTTGGGGCCTACTGATCACATTCCCCTAGCTATGCGTGAAAACAGTTTCCCACTGCGAGGCCTTCATTCCTCCCTCCTAGTCAGGTCCTAGCATTCGGCCAGTGTTTAGGATCCAGGCTAAAGCATTCCATTTAAGACATTCACAGATATTCAAGGACACAGAGTTACTACTTGCCCAAAGCTGTTGCTTCATAGCTGCTCAGATAGAAGAATAAGCATGCCCTGGTTTTACCTCACCTCCTTACGCTCACCTCCACCTCGATTTACTGATGGTTTTAGTTCAGGAAACTTACTGCTTGTGTTTTACTCTCAAGGACAGCAGAAGTGATCATTAACTGCAAGCCAGAGAAAAGACTTCCTGCTGGTGCCACAGACCCACAATGCCCATGATCAGAATGGCAAATAACAGCATACCCCAGAACTGATAATTTAGAGAACCAGGTCTCCTCTTTGTTTCTACCACTTTAGAGCAATAAGTGTAAACTTCAGTTTCGTAGAAATTGTAGCATCTGGGTGAATGTAATAATCAGATCAGGAACCATTAGCTTCCCCTTGACTGTTTACATAGGTTGCCTGGTTACCCAGTATCCTCTTTGGATGCTGGAATAAAAAAGTGGTGTACTGATTTAAAAAACAATTTGTGCCCTATTTATAACTTTACTGAAAATAAACTTTTAACTCTTTACTAACCACCTAAAAAATGTAGCATCGCACATTAGCCTTCCCTGCTAGAATTCCCTGATGATTTAATTCCTTTCTTAGCTAACTTTCTTCATTAAGGAGTTTACCAGACATGCACTAGCTATTCCCACCTTTATCTCTCTCTCTCTCTCTCTCTCTCTCTCTCTCTCTCTCTCTCTCTCTCTCTCTCCCTCCCTCCCCCTCCCTCTCCCCACTCTCTCTGTGAAAACTCTTATCTGATTTTAATGGTGGAAGAGAATTCCAGCCCTGGAACCTGCTAGGGCTGGGAAATTGCTGGTTATAAGGGTACATATTACTGGGAACATTTGTAACAGGGGAGGAAGGATTAAGAGAAAAGAGAAGAATAAAGAGACATGGATAGATGGATCCTGTTGTGAGTAGATTTCTTAACCCTCGGATTTTAGATTCTTTCACTTACTGCAGTGTCTCTAATTGAACCCTGAGAGGGGACTCTAAAGAGCTGGACTCTTAAGGACCCTATTATTCATGCTTTCATATGCAAGAATGTATCTTGTGCTGGCAGTCAAATTTGTAACACAAAAGTCACCTAGATGCTATTGGTTTTAAATACAGGAAGATGTCATGAGGAACAGCTGAGGCGTGAAAATGTGTGGCAGGGCTAGAGTTCCTAGAGAGCCCAATTGAAGGGTGGACCCTGGCAGTTCTGAAAACGTCGATGCCATGTGACAGTCACCAGGAGCACCAGCCACAGTGGAATGGAGCAGACTGGGATCTAGAAGGCAGGCTATGTATACACTGCCAAGGAGGAGGCCAAAAAAAGTGATCCAAGGCCCCCTGGGAAGCCTAAAGGATTGTGAGTAAATCTCAGATACTGGGATTTGAATTGTTTATACTGTTGGAGCTTGGTTTTGCCTTATGCAGATTGTGGCTATGCCCTGTATCTTCCCTACTGAAGTTAAAAAAAAACAACAACAACAACAAAACAAAACAACAAACATACTTTGTTTTTGATATTTCAGGAGCACACAGTTGAGAAGTTTTAAACCTTTCTAAGAGGAAATTTTAGAGTTTTACTGAAAATTTAAATTATAAAGCTGGATATTTTTTTTAAGGAACAGCTTTAAAATGTTTAAATTTGTAAGACTACGAAACATTTTGAAATGTATGAAATGTTATGGTGAAAGTAAAATGCCTCAGGTCCCCGAGTGGTGGCAGTGGGCAGTGGGCATGAGTCCACAGCAGGCCACAAAAGCAGCCGGTCCCAGGCAGGGAGCCATGGGGCGGGTGAGAGACCGAGATCTATTAGGCACGCATTGCAGAGAAAGTGGGTATTTATTTAGTGGGTTATGGTGGGGGAAGGGAAAGGGGAGAAGGGGGAAAAGCAAAGAGAGGCAGAGAGAGAGAGAGAGAGAGAGAGAGAGAGAGAGAGAGAGAGAGAGAGAGAAACTGGGGGAGGGGGAGAAGGGAGAGAGGCAGAAGCTGCCTTTTTGGGAGAGAGATAAAAAGGAAGGAGCTCAGGCTGGAAGCAGAAGGAAGATCTGCTTGCTTCTGCAGACCAGGAGAAGGAGTGGGCGGGGCTTTTCTCTTAAAGAGACAGGACAGACCATTACATAAGATATTTTATTAAAATATCTTTGTTAATATATGATTTTGATAAATAGATAAATAAAAAGGTTAAAAATTAGGGCCACAGCTATGAGCACCAAATACTAAACATTAGAAATGGGGATGTTCCTGTCTTATGAAGCAGCAAGATCATGACTGTAAGCAGCCTGACAGCTTGGAGCAGCTTCTCAGCTCATGAGTTTTGACTCTTGGGGGCTGAAAGACCCTTTTACAGAGGTAGCCTAGGACTGTCTGCCTGTCTGGTGTTTGCATTGAGATTCATAACAGTGGCAAAGTTACAGTTGTAAAATAGCAACAGGAATGATTTGGTGGTGGTGGGGTCATCATAACATGGGGTCATATTGAAGGGTCAAAGTACTGGGAAGGTTGAGAAACACTGACCCAGAGAATGTTTCTCCTTATCTAAGGTCTATTCATGCTTAAAAATACATGTCTAGTTGTTATTTAATCTTTGGCACAGTGGCTGTGTCTTAATCTACTGTTATTTTAATCAGCAATTACAACTCTGCAGTTACTAGCCTGCTTCTCTATCAGCAGTTTGGTGGCTCTTCCTGCAGCCTGGTAGAAATTCTCTTCCCATAGGTACTTGCTTTGCTGCTGCTGCTGCTGCTGCTGCTGCTGCTGCTGCTGCTGTTAAAGGTAGATTTAACTAGATCTGTATCGTCCCATTTATAAACAAAACTCAAGACTCAAAGGCTGGGGTGAAAACCTGCTGTAATGGTCTGTTCTGTCCCTTAAGAGACAAGCCATGCCCACTCCCGCCCCCGTTCCGCCCAGGCAAGCTTCCAGTCTGAATGCCTCCTTTTTCTGTCTCTCTCCCAGAGAAGTAGCTGCTGCTGTGGCTCCTCTCCTCCCCCCTTCTGTTTCTCTCTCTCTCTCTCTCTCTCTCTCTCTCTCTCTCTCTCTCTCTCTCTCTCTCCTCTTCTCCCCTTCCCCTCCATAACTCACTAAATAAATATCCAACCTCATTCTGCATGGCATGCTTATCCATGTCTCTGTCTCTCGCCCACCACCACGAGTCTCTCTGCCTGGGATCAGCCACCTTCGGAGACCTGCAGTGTGGTCTCATGGTGTGCCCATCCATCTGTCATCCCTTGTGGGACTGGCTGCCCCATCAAGGTCTCTCAGCTAGCACACAGCTCCTTGCCTGGGACTTGTGGCCTGCTGTAGCCACTCGGGGAACTGTGCCATCCCTGCCTGGAACTGGCTTTTCTCGGGACCCACTGTTTGCTGCCTGCTGCCTGCTGCCACTTCGGGGACCTGCAGCATGGTCTTGGGACCTGCTGCCCATGGCAGCTACTCGGGGACCTGCAGCATTTTACTTTTACCATTATACCTGCTAGCTCAGAGAAGTTGAGTTCATCTCTTCTTGCTGAGGTCTCCTGAAAAACGCTGTCCTTCCAAGCTACAAAAACAACAACAAAAAAAGCCATGCCTCTTAAAACTCCTCCTTCCTACCATCTCTCTATTTCTTCCAGATGCCCTCTGATGCTCTATGATTACTTTCTGCCAACTTGTTGCTAACTCAGCCTCCTAACCCAAGGTTAATTTTATTTGATTAATGTAAATGCAAACTTGGGCTTCACAGTGTGATTGAATATCCCCCAACATCTAGCCTCTTTGTCATTATTAACTTTGTTAAGCTTAAGCTATTTTGATAAACTGAGTCATATAAGAAACTGTTATAGCCAGGTAGTGGTGTCACGTGCCTTTAATCCTAACACTTAGGAGGCAGAGGCAGGTGGAGCTCTGTGAGTTTGAGGCCAGCCTGGTCTACAAAGTGAGTTCCAGGACAGCAAGGACTGTTACACAAAGAAACCCTGTCTCAAAAAAAAAAAGANTTGCTTTTACTAACATTGTTAACCTGTACCTAGTTTGGCAAACTAAGTCATATGGAAAATTATTGTGTTCTATAGTGGTGTACTATAAAAGAATCGTGAAAGATTCAAGTCTCTCTGTGGACTGTGTTTATGAGTTACAAGTTTTATTTTGATACTAAAAGAAACTTCAATTGAGAAATTGTATATTTTTAAGGCTCAAACTTAACAGAGATAAAGCTATAAAGTCCTTTCCCCAAGGTCAGGCATTTAGACAAAAGCCTCCATTTCCTCAGAGGCTTTAAGAAAGTTCCTGCTTGCTATAAAGGGAGTCATTCTCCTTATCTCTGGCAGAAGGAACTTGTGGCCCTCCCATTAACAGATGACTGTGGTGCCTATTAACTTGTCAGAGGCAGTGCTAGCCTTAGCTTCCTCATTCCCTGCTCATAAGCCCTACATGAGCAAGTCCTAGTCTTAAGAAAGCTAATAAGTTATTGTAAACTGTTGAGGATAATTAAGAAATATAACTTAATAGTCAGTGTGATGGTCTGTCCTGTCCCTTTAAGAGACAAGCCCCCCACTTCTCCCCCATCTGCTGAGACAAGCAGCTCTTCCTTCCACTTCCAGCCTGAGTGTCTTTCCTTTCCTTCTCTCTCCCGAAGAGGCAGCTTCTGCCCCCTCTCCCTTCTTCCCACTTCTCCCCTTCCCCCTGTTTCTCTCTCTCTCTTTCTCTTTGCCTTTCTGCCCTTCCACCTTCTCCCCTTCCCCTCTTTCCCTTCCATAACCCACTAAATAAATACCCACTTTCTCTGCATGGCCCTTGCACCTGCTGCCTTCATGGCCTGTCTTGGTCTCAGCACCTGCTGCTTGCTGCCACCCCTCGGGGACCTGCAGCGTTTTATTTTTACCGTAACATTTGGTGTTTGTGACTGGGCCAGGCTCTTTCCACGTTCCCTCCCATCCACAGGTGGGCTGGCTGAGGATGCATGGAACCCTGGGTGCGGGAACCAGATTTCTTTACAACAGCTCTGCATTCTATCTGCCTGAATGCCGACCTCTGTGCAGCGGCTTTGGTGGTGAGTTTTCCCCTTCCAGTTAGCCAACCACAGCCTTCAGGGCTACGATTGAGCCCTTCATTGACATTCATCTCTGGTTGCTTTTCATAGCTAAAGATGTGACCAGACTACCCATGGTTGGTTCTCCCATAGTACTGTACACACTGTGTGGTGCATTCGATTTGGGGCCCAAGGCCCCTCGGATTTTTCTTTCTCCTTTTCTTCCCTTTTCTTTTTGACCACTCACAAGTGGTCCCCTCCATGAGAGACCACTCGGAGCAGCTTCTAGCCTCTCTGGCTTCCAAGTCACCCAGACTGGAGCCAGGCAGGTTTTAACACCCCGCCTATACCTTACAAATGATCAAATTCCTTAGTGTGTTTAGAACAATACTTATAGTCATGCAAAATATTAATGTGCTTAATTATAGGAAAAAGCTTTATTTATCTGATATGTTTTTTTAAGGTTAAGCCAAGGTTTGTTTAGCTCAAATATATTTAATAGATAATGGTCCTCAAACTTGTCAGAGATCTGTTGAATATGACATTTAAAAACTTTAATGGAAAAAATTTACTATGACAGAGACTCCCAACTCCTAGCAATGACCCCAAGGTCTCCAAAGAAGATGATGAGGTACCATGATGACTCCTCCTGGGGTAGTAACACTAACCATTGGGTGAGACTTCCCCAGTGCTGTATCTGCTACCAGGGACCTGGTCCAAACTGGACAAGCAGGACACTGGAGAGTCGATTGCCTTACTTTGCCTAGACCAAGTAAGGTCAGTTCCCCCAGGTTCCTTTTCCATAAGAAAGCCTCTCATCTGGCCTGGCACCAAAGAATAATGCTGTCCTGGTACCTCTGCCCCCAATGTCATGGAGACCGCAGGAGCCTGGGATGACCGTCTAGGTAATGAACTAGGTAAAACTCTGCTGTTTTAACTAATACACAGGCCATTTGGGTTATACATCCTGATATAATTTATCCTTCTCAGATCTCTGATGGCATTGATAGCTAGGCCAACTGCAGGATTTTTTTTTTTTTAGTTTAGCAGCAGCAGGCAACTAGGTTCTTCTCCAAGGCTCTAGCCAGCTTGTTAGTTCATTTCATATGTAGAAATTAGGCCTTGCTTTTTCTAGAGCTACTAGGTATCCTGTTGAGAAAAGGTAAACATATTTGCCTTGCTAAAAAGTTTCATATTAAAAAATAAAGGAACATGATTTGAAATGACTTTTGTCTCTGGTAAATGATTAGATGGAAAGAAAAAAGTGTTAAAGTCTATGCAAGTTTTGAGAATGTATTAAGATATATAAAGGTAGAGAATGTGAAAGCTTAAATATGTTCAGAAGGTCTCAGAAAATTATTTAAGATGTATAATTTTTTGCCAGTTGTAAAGGTATAAGTCAGTGATTGAAGGTACGCAGAATGTTTCAGATTTCTCTCCCCTTCTGTGCCTCTGTTACACTAAGATTTCAAAAGTTCAGAGTTTTAACATTCATCAATGGAGTTCTGATAAGCAGGTAGAGCACTGATTACTGTTAATAATCACAAGCTTAAGATTTTAAATTTCCTTTGGTTATCTTTTAAGTAGACACTTAAATGCACTTCTTGTCATGCTAAAAATGTCCCTGTCCAATGTATATTTGACTTCCTGGGCAGAGGAAAGATGTTCAAGCTTTTTAACCCAAATCTATAGTTTTTGCTAGGACTAAAAAAGGTGTGAGTCTGCTCCAGCTGTTTTACAGACACCTGTCCCCTGCTTTTTCCACAATGTGTAATGGGGGTCTAACTATGTAGCCTAGGCTGTTCTCAAAACCACATTTCTCTTGCTTCAGTCTCCCAAGTGTTTGTTCCCCTAATGCTTAGCTTCACTGAGACATCACTGTGTGTGTGTGTGTTATTCATATACAGGCACACTATTCTACTCATGCCCACAGTAGAGGCTAAAGGGTATCTTAATACCCTGTTAATACCACTGGTAGAGAATAAGATCACTACCATAATTTAAAACCAAATTTGGAGCAAGCTTTATTTAAATACTGGCCACGTGGACGGGCTTTGGCTAGGATCATACCCAGTTTCCCAGGAAATGGCCTGGAGTCATAGGTTGCAGCAGCTTAAGTATTTTCCATCAGGTCCAATCAGGGGTAAGCATACATCCTGATGTATTTTCTGCCTACACCCAACTAGGGGCAAACACACATCCTGATGTATGTCTTGCCTGTAAACTTCTCATCCACATGTGATCAAGTATATCCTGTGCAGGTGAGTCAAACAAACTTGTTTAGGAGAATAAAAACATGTGGGCCCCCATCTCAAAACAAAAGCAACCACAAAAAAACAAACAAACAAACAAAAAGAACAACAAAAAAATTTAAGGAAATGACTCAGCTGACAAAGTGCTTCCCTACAGTATCCAGAAACTATATAAAAGGCTAGGCGTGGTAATGAAATTAAAATTCCAGCAGCAGTGGAGACAGCCGGATCCCTGGAAGCTTGCTGGTCACCTAACTTAGCCTCGTTAATGAAGTTCCAGGTCAGTAAGGCACCCTGCACTTGAACCAATTGTGGCATAAACTTATGGTGCTTCTCTGAAATAGAGACTAGAATCTGAGGGACAGAGGAGTGTCACAAGATGCCAGCTGGTGCTGAATCACCACCAGCACTTGAAAGTTTGCGGAAGAAACTCCTTGATGTCTTCTTCGTTGAATTTGAATTCATTAAGAGACACTCATCTAAACCTGGAGAAGGGCCAGCAGTTGTCAAATCTGGTCAACTGACTCATAGTTAACACGTGCGTCCTTAAATGTTGGGTTCAGCCTGTGCACTTTTCATATAATGATTTCAGTGATGTGTGCCTGGGGAAGATGCTTGAGTTAGACTTGGATTCTGACTTCAATCATGTCATTTCCTAATAGATCGTGTGTTAGTTACTTCTCTGCTGCCGTGATAAAATTTCACTGCCAAAAACAACTTGAAAAGGCCTTCATTTTGTCTTAAACTTCTGGAAGGCTGGTGTCTGTAATGGCAGGGGAACCTTGACACCTTGACAGCTGGAACAGGAAGCTGAGTGATCCATCACATTGGCAGTGGGAGGGAGAGAGGGAAGGGAGAGAGAAAGGGAGAGAGCATGCACAGGAAATGAAGCCAGACTACAAACCCTGAAAGCCCACCCCTCTGTGACACCATCCCCCAGCAAAGCTCTACCTCTTAAAGATTCTGCAGTCTCCCCCACACAGTGCCATCAACAGCTGGGGACCGTGCGAACAAACATATGAGACTTTGGAGGAAACTTCTTATTTAAACCACAGAAACCACCACAGAAGATACATGGCTTTGGGTTTTGGACATTTGAATATAGGACCGCTCACCCCTAACTCTTTGATAAACAGTTACATCATGCTAGACTTAGCAGGAGTGTTTCCAGGTTGGCTAACATCTTGACTGCTGGGAATCTTTTCAATCTCACAAGAGGGTGAATGACAGAAATTATGAAATCTCGGAAAACTGGCATGATTGTAGCCACTGTGGTTCTGAGGCAATGGTATTGGGTTAGAAAGAATGATGATACCTATCTGGTAACATCACTGCTTTAGACTTTCCTTCACATTGTACTTCATCAGTGATACCCTATGTCAGAAGAGATGTACTTCCTCCTCTGCCACCTTCTTAGGGAGACAAGACATCCCAGAGATTGGCTAGATTATTTAACCTGATCAGTACAGGGAAAGGGTTTGCAAGGGACCACTAAACATTGCACTCCAAAAGTACAGAGACAATGCCATTCATTTCTAGTGGTTGCTAGGAGATGGTCCCTTAAGATCCAGTGATTGGGTTTTGCTGGGTGAGTAGCTGGCCCATCAAGATAATCAAAGATGAGAACCTCACTGAGTACCATATAACCGGCTGAACTGGTCATCGGTGACTTGGCTATTAGATATGGTGACCAAGCAAACACATCTGGATTCACCTGGTTATACTGTATCAGAAGACAGAACTCCTAATGACCTGGAGAGATTATCTCAGGTTGACTTTATCAATCTGCCATGGAAGATGGTTGTTTCAGTCAGTTTAATACTGGCTAACTAAAAATCCAGTTGTGAGATATGAGAGGGTATACATCATCTGTGTGGTTCTTGGTCATACATTGACTCCAACTCTTTGATCATTTGGATCTTCTGTGATCCATCATTAACTATTAGTTTCTATTGTTTGCTTAAATACTTCACAAGGCCCTGTGACAAGTATGTTATACCAAGGGTGTTTTCATATCTGTGTTTAATAGCTACATGTAGATAAGGATGTAAATATGATAATTTTCCACTGTCTTAGGTGGAAGATCATTCTTAGATCTCATATTTAAAGCTCCATCTCATTCGCCAGGTGGTGGTGGCACACGCCTTTAATTCTAGCACTCGGGAGGCAGGAGCAGGTGGATCTCTGTGAGTTCGAGGCCAGCCTGGTCTACAGAGCAAATGCCAGGACAGGCTCCAAAGCTACAGAGAAACCCAGTCTCGAACACCCCCCCCCCAATAATACTCCATCTCATTCAAACTTGCTGGTTTAGAAATTGTCACCAGATGACTGAAATACTTAATAGCAATGACTTTGCTGGGTCAGGTGGACCTCATATCTCTGCCAGTCCTGTTCACACATGATATGCTGTATTGACTCTCAACTATTTAAAAATGTAATAAGGAAAAAAATGTAATAAGGAAGCTTGATCTTATAGAAGTTTGTGTTTCACATGATGTCCTTAACAAGATTAATTATAGAATCAGTACCCTGGCTGGTGTTTACATTCTGCCACATCTGGATGGTGACTTGAGCATCTATGAGACTTACCTGGTTTCTGATATGTGCTCATATTTCCAGACATGCACTGATCTTCTGAAGTTGCTTCCTTCCTATTTCAGTAGGCATGTATTACATATTCGGGGATTACAGAAGGATTTTAACTTAGATTCTAAGAATTAAATTCCAGTCCTCATGCCTCTACAGCAAGCACTTTGCCAACTTAACTACCTCACTTAGTCTTGATAAGCTTTTAAAAATGATTTATTTTATGTGTATGGGTGTTTTGCCTGCATACATGTATACCACATGCCTGTCTGGTACCTATAGAGGCTAGAAGAGGGCATTTCATCCCTTAAGAATAGAGTGACAGATGGTTATGAGCCACCATGTGGAAAATTGAACTGGGTCCTCTAGAAGAGCAGCTAGTGATCTTAACCATTGAGATGCCTCTCCAGCCCTCTCTCGCAATACCTTTAAGACTAGTGGGAGTCTGTGAGATGGCTCAGTGTGTAAAAGTGCTGGCCACCAAATCTGATGACCCAAATTCTTCACTAGGACCTGCCTGGTAGAAGAACTGACTTTCTGAGGTTCAAACTGGTACATACTGGTTTGGTTGTATCTGGGGTTGGCTGCCTTGTCTAAGGGATGAGGTGGGTTGCAGGGACAAGAATGGCTGCTGTTGTCATTTGTGAACGTTTTCTTGGGTGTAGCAATAGTTGAATTACTGTCAATAGAACAACAAAGACTAAGTTGCTAGTTGACTTGGGTCAGGAAAAACCAAGGGAAAGAATGTTAGGGACTGAGAGAGCCTGGCCCTGGCCTGGAGTGCCTGTGCTGGAGGCCCAGGCTACCATCCCAGGTATGCATTGTTTAGGCTGCTTCTGGAGTAGTTTCTGCTTCTCAGAAATCATTCATGCAAACATCTGAGCTTAAACTGTGACTCTATTAGTCAGTCTTTCACACTGAAAACATCCAACCAGTATATAGTATTCATTATCTGGATCTAGGGAGCAAAAGTGGGGAATAAATAATAGATTCGGGGTTCCTTTTAAGAAATTTGATTCGATGTGCAGTGTCTGCTTTTACAACTTTTCAAGAACCTTGCTCCCTCACACTTCTTGGGAGGGCATCTGCGCCTCTATGTCCTTTCTTGTCATTCTTATCGATAGCTCCATGGCACCCCCATTTCTTCTGAGAGGCAGCTGAATTCCTTGACAGCTCATAATTTGCCTGTTCTGACACCATCTGACTAGGGTCAGCATGGACAATTCTGTGGAAAGGTACTTGTTATCACTGGCTGGACCAAGACATATAAACTGTGGTGGTGTCAGGATATACAAAAGCAGCATATGTGTGCATGTATGTATTCATGTATGTGCACACATATACACCAATTCATGTGTATTTGGATGTCAGAGGTCAACATCAGGTGTCTTTCTCAGTCATTCTCCTCCTTAGGTTTTTGAGGCAGGGTCTCTTACTGAGTCTTGAGGCCATCGACTTGGCTGGACCGGTTGGACAGTAAACTCCAGGGATCTGCTCATCTCTAAATTTCATAAGGTGAGGGGAATAACATCATCTTTTCTTTTTACCAATTTTATGGCCAATAATATATTTGACTTTTCAGAACTCAGTCATGAGGAACTTTGAACTTAGGAAATGACTCCATGAAAGATAATCATTTTTTCACACTGAAAATATTTGTCTGATACCACTGTTTCCTAGTCTCAGGAACAAAAGAAGAATCAAGCTGTAGATTCAGGATTGCATTTATAAAGCTTGATTTAGTTTGCAGAAAGAGTCTGTGCAGCCTTTTAGGAACTGTGCTCTCATCCCCATCTGGGGGCGTCTCCACCATCTGCGGCATTACTTCCTGCTTCATTTGTTTTCAGGTTATAAGGACTGTGGGAGCTCAGGAGATTTTGAACATTATCACTCTAGAGGGAATTGCTCAGCTCTGAGGCACAATAAGAACCGAAACTGAAAGGCAGATGTAAAACAGGCGTGAAGACTCATTCCAAGGGGAAAATAAGCCCACACAGATAGCCTTCCTCAGTCTGGAGTCCAGGGGAAAGCAAGCCGTGACAGGTACATGGAGTTCTCCGCGGTTCCAGCATCAGCCAATTGACTGGAAGGAGGCACGAGCTGCTGAGGGAATAAGGCTAAGGGGCTCTGCCACGTGCATACTGAATAATAAGTTCCAGATGCATTCAGCTGTGTCATGGAAGACGGCATGCCATGCAGAAGGAATGGGCAGTGGGTGGTCTGTGCCCAGCCAGCCACCACCTGCTGTGCAGCTGTGTCAACCTGGGTCTTCCAAGAAGCAGACACTGAAGCAGGATGAGATGAGCGCAGGGTCATTAGGCAAATGCTTGGAAGCAAAAGTGGAGGTGGAAGTGGGGGACCTCAGACCTCCTGGTGGGTCTGCCCTACAGAAGAGATAGGAGGAAGGAAGGTGAGATGGTAGTTGCTCATGCTGCCCTGAGAAGGGCAGGCAAGACCACGAGCAGAAGGGAAGTTTCTGAGCAGAGGGGTTCCCTGACTTCTGGTCTGCTTTGGTACCCTCACTGGGAACAACCTGTGGGAGAATTAGGGTTGTCATCTTTCCCTGAGCCTCACTGTCCACCGCTGTGAAGTGAAGGTTGTCAAAGGGATTAAATAAGATAGCGTATGTGGCATCAGGTGTGGCAGATCACACCTGTCATCCCAGCACTTGGGAATCTGAGGCAGGAGGATCGCTTGGAGACCCTGTCTCAAAAACCAAACAACAGCACCTACAAAGTGTTTGGTGCGGAGAGAAATACCCAGCAAAGACGATGAAGGTAAACTCTTCTTACTCCTTGTCAGGCCCCACCCTGAGCCAAGTTCTCCACAGGATGACATGTTCTCTCTCCCCTCAGCTCCCTTAAGCCTTACTTCCTCCCAACCCCTAATCAAATACACAAGGAGGCAGGTGTGAGCACGCCGAAGGCCAGGGCTAGAGGACTTTGTGTTTTTGCAGCCATCTCTTGCATTTCTCTAAGAGGCCACAAGACCTCATCCCTGGTGTGTTGGTGGAGGGGGAGGGCTAGCCCTCTCACTTGGAGGGAAACCACAGCACAGTTGGAGAGCTGACTCATGCCCCTTGGGAGCATTCTTAGGGAAGATCCTCATTCAAGCTCTGCTTCTGCTACTTGAATTGAGGGTCACATCACTCCTACCATACCCACGGCTTCCATCTAACCTCCTGCCATCCTCCATGGGCCTCATGTACCTGCCATGCCTCTTCCTCTGGCCCCTCTCTCTCCAGTATCCTCCCTCCAATTCCCCCTCCTAGTGAAAGCCTTTTCCCTGTCCAGTTTAGGTGCTTCCTCCCTGGGACCCTGTTCTGGAACACTGCTCTCACTGCTGGCTCCAGTCCCTTAGACTTACCATCTTGTGTGTCCCTGGGCCTGCCTCTAGTATCTGGAAAAGAGAGGGCAGATACTGGTAATTATGCTACCATCGCTAATCACCATATAGTGATGAAAATTAGGCAAGATAGTGATAAAAAAAAAAGCACCTTTAAAGGACTATATAAACAAGTTACATGGTCTATGATATCCCTGCACCCCAACAGATACTGGTGGATCAGTGTTTAATTCTGGATAGTAAAAGCTCTCAGTACAGAGACAAGGGGGAAACCTTAGACCCAATGTGTTCTGAGCCAATTCTGTCCTATATGGGCTTCATCTTTTTCCTTTGTACCTAGGGGATGGCCTCCAGGGGCCCTCCTGCCTGTGCTGGCTTGAGTCAGAGGCTCTAACTCCTAGACTCTGTAAGCAGCGGTTGATCTTCAAGATCCTTCATGCTCCAAAGTTGCTGACTTCCCACGCTGGACAGCTCCCACTCCCATCCTGGAGCCATTCAGGCTCCTGATTCTCAGCACCTGGACAGCACCCTAGACAGAGGCAGCAGAGGACTGACTGCTGGCTGGTAGACTCCAGCCCCCAAGCTCCAAGATAGTATATGAAAGAGAGAGGCAAGTATCCTCCCTGATGGAGAAGTAGGTCTCAGCAGCAGGGAGGACCTCCAGACTTCGGGGGGGGGGGGTGAGCATCTGGTCAGGATCTGGGCCTTAGCAGAACTCAGAGACTGCAGCTTTTGGGGTAACCCTTAACTTTTAGGGCCACGATCCCAAAACCATTTGGATGAGACCTAATCCAGATGCAGGACATAGTAGGCATCTCACTTGATGCTTTATTTGTTGTCCATTTTTGTTCTTCATATTGATACAGGGTCCTGTGTAGTCAAGAATGACCTTGCATTCCTGATCATCCTGCCTCCACTTCCCAAGTTCTGGGATTCTGGCTGTGTGACAGCATGCCTGGTTTCACTTGATTCTACTGGAGGGTGTTTTCTTTTTCTTTTTTCCTCCTCTACTGTGAATGTTCAGAATCTTATTATCAGTTCAGAGTTCTATCCCACGCAGCCATTTTGGCACATCCTAGGCTATGGGATATTTTTACATCTTTCACTGTTTCTTTGATGTTGGAACCAGTAATTGATTCTTAGACATCTCCACCATGAGTCATACTTGTTCATTGACATACCTCTTTTTATTACCTGGTACCACTTATAGCTGTAAAAGATAAGATAAAATGCACGAAGACATTAACATTTTCTTCTTTAAACAGATTCTGAGTTGCACACTTTTTGCTGAGTTGTTGACCCATTGATGCATCTGTCAGTGTTTCCTGTGAGCTAGACCCTATGCTTGGATTTCCATACCAACCCCCATCACTAAACCCATAACTACCCCTACTGAGAGAAAAATTGTAATTCCCTTTTCTCAAAAATGAGAAAAGTATGACTCAGAGGTTGATTGTCTTTCCCAAGGCCTCCTAGAAAATGACTAAACTGGGATTTCTATTTGGTGCCTTAATCTCCTTTTTATTTGGTATTTTATAGTTTCATTTCTGTTACTGTGATAAAATACTCTGACCAAAAAAACAACTTAGAGAAGAAAGGAGTTTATTTGTCTTATGACTCTAAGCCTCAGTCTATCAATTCTGGGAATCTGTGAGAGGATCTCAGACAGCTAGTTACATCACACTCGCAGTCAAGAGGAGAGCAAAATCAATCCATCCTTGCTGCCTTCTTGTACCTCGTATACAGTTCAGGGCCCGGCCTAGGGAATGGTGCTATCCACAGTGGCCTGACTCTTCCTACAATCAGGACTCAAGATAATTCATCACAGACAAACTTGTAGGCCAAAACTGGTCTAGATGCCCACTCATTTAGACTTGTCTTTGTTAGGGTTTTTATCGCAGTGAAGAGACACCATGACCTTGAGAACTATTATAAAGAAAACATTTAATTGGGGTGGTTCACTTGCAATTTCAGAGGTTCAGTCCACTATCATCATGACCAGGAACGTGACAGCATGCAGGCAGACATGGTGCTAGAGTCCTACATCTTTCAGGCAACAGGAAGTTGACTGTCACACGGAGTGAAGCTTGAGAAGAAGACCTCAAAGCCCACCCCCACAGTGACACACTTCCTCCATCAAGGCCACACCTCCTAATAGTGCCACCCCCTTTGGGGGCCATTTTCTTTCAAACCACCACTACTCTCTTCCCAGGTGACTGTAGGTTATGCCACATTTAACCAAGTTGATAGTTTAATCAGTAAAATTAGTATTAGGAATTAGACCCAGAGACTCATATATACTACTCAGTCATTCTTCTAAACCAGCGGTTCTCAACCTGTAGGTCGCAACACCAGGGCTGCCTAAGACCATTGGAAAACACATATATTTACATTATGATACATAACTATAGCAAAAATACTGTTATGAAGAATCAACAAAATTAGTTTTATGGTTGGGAGTCACCACAACATAAGGAAGTGTATGAAAGGGTTGCAGTGTTAGGAAGATTGAGAGCTACTGATCTAAACTGACAACTTCTCCTCTTCCTCTTCTTCTTTTCTCGTGCTCCTGGGTCTGCCTCCTGCATGGCTGGAATTCCTGAGTGACATTAAATTTCTTGTCGAATCAGATTAGATTACTGTTACCTCCTTAGCTGCCCATTTTATGCCATTCCCATTGCCAGCTTTTGCTTCTGTGTCTGTTCTGTTGTTGTTTGAGACAGCTTCTCCCTGTGTATCCCTGGCTGACCAGAAACTCTCTATGTAAACTAAATAGGCATGAAGTTACAGTGATTCTCCTGCCTCTGCCTGCTGACTGCTATGAGTCCAGGCATGGGCTGCCATACCAGCTTTATTCTCACTGTTTGGAAACACAGAATACTGCTGTGTCATGGTTTGGTAGGTGAGATTCATCTGTCCATGTAGAATAAACATGTTCGGCTTTTTTCATTTGTTAGTTCAACATAAAACAATGAGAGCTGGCTAAACAGGGTTATTTGCTTGATTCTATTCCAGGGACATAAAGATCATGGTTATCTTTTATATGCGGATCTTTGAGGACCCAATACCTCACCACTCCTACAATGAAGAAGGGGTTTGTTTAATCACAAATAACTAGGACCCAGGGGCCTGGGAGTGCAGCTCAGCTGGCAACATGCTTGCCTGGCATGCACAAAAACGTGGATTCGATCCCCAGAAGCACATGAACAAAGTGTGGTAGCACATGCCTGAATTTCCAGCACTTGGAAGATGAAGGTAGGAGGATCAGACTTCAAGATCATACTCAGCTAGACAATAAGTTCCAGGCAACCTAAGCTACAAAAGTACCCTGTATCAAAAACCAAAACCAAAATCAATCACCAAAAGCCTAGGAACCAGGCCCAGAGAGATAGCTCACAAGTTCAGAGTGCTGACTGTCATTGGAGAGGACCAGGGGTTGGTTCCCAGCACCCACAAGGTGGCTTACACCTGCTTGTTATTCTAGTTCTAGGAGATAGGATGCCTTTTTATGGTCTCCTGAATACTTGTAGTACACACATACTCATAAAAATTTTTAACAATATTAATGATAA
This sequence comes from Alexandromys fortis, assembly GCF_014885135.2. Lineage (NCBI taxonomy): Eukaryota > Metazoa > Chordata > Mammalia > Rodentia > Cricetidae > Alexandromys > Alexandromys fortis. The sequence continues at coordinate 278,043 of NW_026067900.1, forward strand.
TTATTAAAGTAGGGACTTGGTAGGGAGGTGACTGGTTTAGTAGGAGACGGGCCTGCGGAAGAGAGATAGAAAAGATCTAGCCTAGTGACTGTCGCATTGTACCTTGGAGTGACCATGGGGTGAGTTAAATGGAAGCGGTGTGAACTCTGATCTGAGAACTATAATAGATCACTCATGCCAATGGCGACTACAAACACTGGTGGCCTGCAACAACAAACTTGCTGTGGAGGAGTATTTCTCTGATAACCTTAGTTGGGTGCTATGAGCTGAAAAGACCAGTGCAGTAAGGGAGTAAGTGAGGAAGAGAAAAGAAGTTTTGTTTAGAGCCAGATGACCCAGGTTTGGATCCTACTCCACCCTCCAACAAGCTTTAAGGGAACTGCAAGGAGTCCTACCTCAGTTAAGGAAACAGTTGACCTAACTCCTGACTTCTCTCTATCGCTAATGTTAGAAAAAAGCAATAGCGCCTTCAAAACTTAACCATCAGGCCCATTCCTAGAAATATCTCCAAAGGAATTGAAAACAAGGGCTTAAATGGACATCTGCACAACCGTGTTCATAGTAGTGCACAGGAGCCAAAAGATGGAAATAATTTCTGTGTTCAGTCCTGGCTGAATGGATACAGAAGGTGCTGTCTTTATGTAATGGAATAAAAGAATGAAATCCCAGTACATGTTTGTGACGTGGATAATCCTTGCATGGATAATGGTGCAGCCGTTATGTAAAGAAAATAAGCCAAATGCAGATGGACACATGTTGTATGATTCCACTTACAGAAGGCATCCAGAATAATCAAACTCAGAGAAAGAAAGGATAAAAGTATTTAGCAGAGGCTGGAGGAGAACAAAGGACAATTTTAGTTCATTGCGATGCTGGAAAAGTTTGAAAGTTTAGCCTAGGGTGTACCAATGCAAATATTCCACGAAACTTGATGTTCAGAAAATGCTCCAGTAGTAAATGTTGCTCCCACAATAAGAAATAGGGTTGAAACCCACAGTAAAAAAACAAGCTAATATTTGAGAGCGGTGCACATCTGCAATCCTAGCAAGTGGGACTGGAGACAAGAGGACTCAGGGTCAGGATTAGCCTTGGCTAGGTGTCTAGTTTGAGACTAGTCTGGGATGAATGGGACTCTGTCTAAAAATAAGAACAGGATTAAGAGTTCTGAAAGAGAGAAGTATAAAGTAGAGGAGTGAGTTGTGTAACCTGGGGCATGGCAGTAAAACAGCAGGCAGTAGATGCAGGGTTTACCTTTTTTATTAGAGCAGCTGGGAATTTGGGAATCTCACAAAGGACTTTAACAATTTGTTTTCTAGCCTGGAGAGAGAGAGAGAGAGAGAGAGAGAGAGAGAGAGAGAGAGAGAGAATCTCTTCTAAGAATTGAAAGTAGTTGGTGGATGTGACTTGTTTTCCTATCAGCTTTTAGGATAATTGGACTCTGGAAAAAAAAAAACCCACAATCCAATGTGCCTGGTTCATTATTTTTTAATGCTTCTCATTACGTTCTATTCTGAGGCATTGAATTCTATTCCATAATAAAACTGGTCCATGCCAATGAAAGGCTAAGTCATTGTTATTGTCAGGAAGAGGCAGCTAATGAGCTCTGAGCACCCAGTGTTCTTCCTCTCTGCTCACCAGGCGCCTGAGGGCAGGGAGTATCCTGCCTCAGGATCCTGGTGTGTCCCTTTTGGTAAAGGAATCAACTAGGCTTCCTGTTTATCAATTTCTTAAGAGTCTGCTCTGGGGCCCCAGATTCCCAGAATCCAGCTAAACACAAGTTAGCTCTGCAGATGGATTTGCAATCTTGAAGACGAGGACCAAACTGGGTGATCTAAGGGACTCCAACAAGGTGCTGCTCTTTTATAGGCCCTGTGGTATTTTTTTTTTTTTTGTGAGTTTTCATGTGATTATCTATAGTATAAACCCTCAAACTATGTTCTGCCAGTGTTCTGTCTGCTCCACTTTTCCTCAGACTGTCCCTGCCACTGCCACCAACAAGATTGGTTGGCTCCACTAGGCAGCTGTTTTCAGTTCCAGCCTTTGCTCCCTGCTGCAGCTTGTGGTGCAGCAGCTCAGAAATGGTGGATCACGCCTCTAGGTAAATCTCCCACGGCTCAAAAAAGTGGCTTTTCCATACACGTGACCATCGCCATTTGACCGAGGTCAGGTGACCTTACCACCATCTTAACTGAGAGCCAGGTCAGGTGACCAAGTCTTGCCATCTTTGCTGAGGTATTCCCTGATTCCCTGGTGTTGATTCTGTTACATGTGTATTTTGCACAGTGGCATGCCTTTGGTAGGGCCCACCAAGGGCATCCACTTTGCCCAATTCTTGTTCACTCTGTGTGTGTGTATATGTGTGTGTGTGTGCAAACATGTAACTTAAATGCACCTATGTTTACTGTTAAATGTTATAATTGTCTGTTCATTGTATCTCATTCCAGACTACAAAACAATAATCTTATGGGGTTTTTTTTCTTATTTATTTATTTTTTGGTATTTTGAGACAGGGTTTCTCCGTAGCTTTTTGGTTCCTGTCCTGGAACTAGCTCTTGTAGACCCGGCTGGTCTCGAACTCACAGAGATCCATCTGCCTCTGCCTCCCGAGTGCTGGGATTAAAGGCGTGCGCCACCACCGCCCGGCTAATAATCTCATGTTTTAAACTGATATGTACTTTTAAGTCTCTTACAAAAATACTTTATATTTAATCCAACCCTGCTTTAAAATATATTAAATATATTTTATTTAATAATTTAATTAATTAAGCTGTTCTCTATTATTGTCAGTTCTTCATTAACCTTCTAGTGTAAGCAGTTTTTTCTTCTTTCTGTCTTTTTATGAGTGTAAATCTTTACTGTAATGTTAAGAGCCAGAACGGTCAAGCTCAGACCCAGCTCTCCAGGCAGAGTCTACACTGTAGTTACACCTGATAAACAGCCCTCAGCTGCTCAGAGATCTGGGGAATATGGCAGTTAAATATTTAATTATTAAAAACCTTTTCATAACAAAAAAAGACAGGTTGGCTCCTAGAAGCAGCACTCTACTTCCTCCAAAGAAGACAAAAGACAAATAGGCACACAACAACGTCCATCTGCAATTTGCTTCAACTGCCAAGTGCTGACCACTGGGCAAAACTGCCTTTCATCTAAACTAAAGATCTCCAGACAGTGGACAGAATCACTGGAATCAACAGCCTAACTGGTCAGGTCAAGGTAGGCTTGTCTTCCTACAGATTTCTTAGCCCACAGGATATTCTGGAGCCTGTCAGGCCCTGCACTAAAAAGCAAAAGGCAAATATGACCCTCAGCGACCATAGAGGACCCTGAGGAGTACTTCTAGGTGCCAACCAAGTAAGTTCTCTGTCATTTTTAAATCAATAACTCGAGTAAAATTTTATCCTTCTCAAAGATCTCTGATGCAGTTTGACAGCTGAGAGGTTTTGTGAGTCAAAAGGACAACCTCACAAAAAAATTTTAGCAAAATAAAAATACAAGTAATTTAGGTGTGTACCTGCAAGTTATAAAGGTGTGTGGATAAGTGCACGCTATCAAATTTCTCTCGCACACTGCCTTCCACAGTCTTAAAAATACTATTCATTGTGCAAAAACATCTGTCACAGTCATTCTAACATAAATATGCTACTGTTTAAAACTTATGTTTTCACAAACCCAAAAAAATTCTTGTGAGTTCCAGGGAGCTGAATTAAAAGACACACCTTAAACAGGTGTAAGAGATACCAGAAATTTCCATACCACAAACACCAGACAGGAACAAATGAACCAGCTACCCCAGGATGTGACCAGCACCCAGCTTTCTTTGGTTCCCTCCCAAGACAATGCCCACAAATAAGCAGGAGGCAGTTCCTTTAACCTGTTGTGCCTAACCTCCTGCCTTTTTATTTTAAAAAAGAGATGGGAATGTAGTGGTCTGTCCTGTCCCTTTAAGAGACAAGCCCTACCCACTCCCTCCCCTGTCTGCCAAGGCAAGCTGATCTTCAGCTTCCAGTCTGAGTTCTTTCTTTTTCAGTCTCTCTCCCAAAGAGGTAGTCCTCTCCTCCACCTCTGGTTCTCTCTCTCTCTCTCTCTCTCTCTCTCTCTCTCTCTCTCTCTCTCTCTTTCTTCTTCTCCCTTCTCCCCTTCTCCCCTTCTCCCCTCCATAACTCCATAACCCACTAAATAAATATCCAACTTCACTCTGCATAGTGTGCCTATCTGTCTTGGTCTCTCTCACCTGCCACACGGCTCCCTGCCTGGAACTTGCTGCCCCTCGTGGTCCATGGGCCACTTGGTGGCTCCTTGCCTGGGCCAGATGCCTTCATGGTCCACATGGTCTTGTGTCTGCTTCCCACTTCAGCCACTCAAGGACCTGCAGCATATTACTTTTACCATTACAGAGTGTATTTCCTTGATCTCTCTCTCTCTGTCTCTTTGTCTCTGTCTCTCTCTCTCATGCTTTATCCTTGTTATTTCAACCTGCTGAGATCCAGTCCCATTATTCCTCTGATGTTCCAAGGTTCCCCAATTAGCACTGTGAAGTGATCTCTGCAACCAAATCCATCAGATGCTGTGATGGCTAATATGGATTGTCAATTTGACCGGCTCCTGAGCCACTTAGGAGATAAATCTCTGTGAGGGAAGTTTCTGGATGAATTAACTGAGGTGGGAAGAGCTACCCTAAATTTAGGAGACACAGTTCCCTGGGCTGGAACTCTGGACTGAATGAAAAGGAGGAAGCAAGGTGACCATGCACCTCATCTCTTGTTTACTGACTGCAGATGCACTGTGATCAGCTGCCTCCAGCACCTGCTGCCATGTTTCCCTGCCCTGATGAACTATACCCTCAGACTGTGAGCTTAACTAGACCATTTTGTCCTAAAGTTGTTGTTGTCAAGCATGCTGTCACAGCAACAAAAAAAAGTCGTGCATACAGACACTTCCTTTGATGACTCTGTGACTTTTCCCATGGCTTCTGTGGTGATCCACTCTCTGGATCTCCCAGTACTGCCTCTTCTCTTCCTCTCTCCCTCTGCCCTGCCCTTACGTATTTGATTTCTTTGGAGTTCGGGCACTCTTTGTTCTGGGTTCCTTGTCTTAGATAGCCTGTCCATCTCCCTTGGAGTCAAAGTCATCCATGTACCACCAAGAACAACTCTCTAGATCTTGTCAGGCCAGACCCCTCATTTTGGCTCCACCCTCAATCCTGCCTGGCCAACTGCCCTGGTTATCACACAGGCACCTCAAACATATCTAATAGGATTCAGTGTCTCCCTTTTTGAAATCACCTTATCTTCCCCATTTCAGTGACTAAGCTTAGATCTTGGGTGTCACCCTCCTCGACTGTAAACTCTGCCAGGACAGAAATTCATTTGTTTTTGTTCTGCCTATTCCAAGTCTCCATAATGCTGACTAACTATAGTGGATCATCTAACAGGGTATAGGATGTGTATAGGATGTGTGTGTGTGTGTGTGTGTATAGGTATATTGTAATAAGAATCTATTTGACGAGTCCCTACTCTCTCCCTACATACTGAAATCATTTTGAAGATGTGTCCATCTTCCCCTGAGACATTCCCTCACGTGCATCCCTGCCTCTAGAAGCCTGCTACTACCCTAGTCTGACCCATGTTCTGCCTGGACAAGGGCATGACCTCCCTCTTGCTAGTCTCTCTGCTTCTCATCTTCTGTTCCCTAGAACACTAGCCAGAAATTCTGGGGGTTTTTGTTTGTTTGTTTGGTTGGTTGGTTGGTTGGTTGGTTTTTTAAGACAGGGTTTCTCTGTAGCTTTGGTGCCTGTCCTGGAACTAGTTCTTGTAGACCAGGCTGGCCTCAAACTCACAGAAATCCACCTGTCTTTGCCTCCCGAGTGCTGAGATTAAAGGTGTGCACCACCACCGCTCGGCCAGAAATTCTGTTTTAAAACCTCCAAATGGTCTGTACCTTAATTAATGAAGACCCTTCACAGAGCCCCTGGGGATATAAGGATATATTTCCTGTCATCGAGGGATACAGAGGTTTTTGGTTATTGTTTTGTTTGTTTTTGTTATTGTTGTTTTTCATTGCTGGGGATTGGCCATGAGCATGCTAGACAAACGTGCTACTAATGAGATACTTCCTTAGCCCAGAGCCTAGGGTTTTTTCCCTTACTGTTATTGTTATTATTATTATTGTGCGTTTTCCCTCCCAAGATATTGTTTTGTAATTCAGCCTGGATTGGCCCAGAACTTGACAAACAGAGATCTGATTTGGTTTCCAAAGTGCTGGGCTTCTAGATATGTGCCAGCACCCGGCTTCATCTGTAATAAATGCTTCTCTGACCACTAGAGCCAACCCAAGGCCAGACTCCTTGGCCCACCCAGGCCCAGAATTTCTTCCCAGAGGGTGGTGTTGGGGACCTCTGTACCATAGAGACTGGTTGGAGATGATGTTAATTCCCTAACATCATCTGTTAGTTAGAGCTATTCTGTCAGTTCATTGCAAAGATTCTGGCTGCTTTGTGCCCCTCCCCCGGCCTCCTGTTCCTCTCTGCGTGTTCCTCCCACTTACTGTGGAGCTCACCAGGGAGCAAGGGCTGGGTGTAGCTCCCAGCTGTTCTACAGAGCTGGGAGAGGAAAGAGTAGAAGGGAGATAAAGCCGCCAGGGAACATCAGGCCTCTTCTTCCTTGGTATCCCACTTTCTTGTCCTTCTGAGTTCCCAGCATGCTCTACCTGTGGTCACCACTGACTGTCACCTAATGACTCCATAAGTGGGCATCCTAGGCTTCCAGCAAGGGTCAGAGCACTTCTTCAGGGTAAGTGTGAGGTGTGGGAGGGAGAGACACACAGCTGCCTCCTTTCAAGGAGGGAAAAGACTCTTGGCTTCAGCTGCTTCAATGGGCTTGAAAATATTGGTACCTTAGAGCCCAGAGTGATGAAGATAGGGGCTCAGGAGTCTCCTGAGGTGAGTACAAAAGAAATTTGGGCAGAAGATTTTTTTCTGGAAGATTTTTGAACTCAGGTTGCATGGTTCTTGAGAAATATTCAGAGCCCAGCTTCAGCGACATCCTAAGGAAGTCTGAACTAAAACTGAGGGATCCTTTTGGGAAATAGACTAAATTTGGATCATAAGGGCTCCTATAGGACTCACAGAATTCAGGCAAAAGGACTTTCTGAGATGTTTTTACTAATTGTGGGAATGTCCAGAGAGTTTGCTAAACTCAGAACCAACTGAATATTCATGGGAACAACACTGAACTCAAGTTACACAGGCTTCAAACAGAAATGGGGTGTCACTGAACTCTTTTATTGCATGCTTAAAACTTTGATTGTGCATTCAAAGTCCACATGGCTTCCCTTGGCTACAGCCAGTGATATAGGACCTGCCAATGGACAGGGACACAGACTGTAATCACTCACAAAGTCACTCATACTTTCTCTTCACCCTCCATATGCACTCAAGTGTATATACATCCATCCATCCACACACACACACATACACACACGAGAGAGAGAGAGAGAGAGAGAGAGAGAGAGAGAGAGCTTTTCCCAGCCCTTCCCCTAGATACTGTATATTTTCTGGATCTTTAGCACAAGAGTACAATCCCTCAGACATTTCTGCTCTTGTTTCTACCTCTACCTAGATGACCCCATCCAGTCTCATGACTTCATTACTGTGTTCTCTGAAAACTCTTTACATCTTAAGCCCAGATCTCTCCTGTTCCAGAAAACTCCTGTCTGTCTGCTTGACACATCCACATGGCTGGCTATCAAGCATTTTAATCCCCACAGTTCCCAAAACCAGACTTCTGATCTTCCCTCTCAGACTCTCTCTCTACAGTCTTCCCTAACTTAATAAAGGAAATTATATTTTCCCAGGTCCCCAAATTTAATAGCTTAAATTATCTTCCTTTTCTTTTCTTTTCTTGGCAGATCCTGTTCATTCTTCCTCTAAAATATATTTGGTACCCAACCTCTGATGACTGAGACTTTAAATTATATTAACATTTACTTATGTCTGTGTGTGTACATATGCACACATACATGCATGTGTGTGCATATGTGTGTCTGTGTAGGTTAGGTGGCAGCCCTTGGCAATCAGTTCTCTCCTTTTTCATATGGAGTCATCAGATTTGGTGACACTCACCTTTACCTCCTGAGCCATCTTGTCAGCCATGGACCTGATTCTTAACCTTTGTGGATCACAGAGAGCTGTGTCTTTTTAGAGGTCCTAAGCAGAGGAGGGCCTAGGACTAGGAAAAGATACAAAGAAGAAGGAAGGGAGGAAGGGAAGGAGGAGCAAAGAAAGGAAGGAAGGAACGCAAACTTTGAAAATAAGTCACTCTAGTCCTTTTAGACGGAAAAAAATCAGTGCTGAGTAAAGGGTCCAAGAATAAGAAAATAAAAATGTAAATTACAGAAATAGGAATGTAGAAATAGAGAAATATAAAGTTGTAAGCCTGAGAGAACAAGAACAGACTGTCAGCAGCTTTCTCAGTAACTTAAGGATTAACTATTAACAGTGGGTTACTTCGCTTTACAACCCATAGCTCTGTTCACAAGGCCAAAGCATCTCTTTGCAAACTGAGAGCTAGCCTAGGAATATGAGCTGATTCAACTTTTAGGAAATAGATCTATGACCTCTGGGTTATGCATTATCCCTGCTATACGAAACTGGCAGCATCAAAGGAGAGAGCACAGGGCCTCAGTAAACACCACCTGGAAGTACCACGGAAGACAATAGATTAAGTACAAACACTAGTTTAACTGAGACACTCTGTTAATGGAGATTGTAAAGTAAGGAAATCTGTATCTAAGTTTTACCTTGAGATTGTAAAAATTCCTTTTTTCAGACCTAATGCTTGGTGCCCCTACTCTAAAAATGTGGGTTCAAAAGCCAGCCTTCGCCACAGCCTAATGAAACCCATCTCTGGTTGTGGTCTCAGCTGGCTGATAAGCTTTTTGTGCCCCATGGAGATTTATTTTATTTTATTTTTTATTTTTTCCTGGATTCTGGTTTCTGGAATAAAGTTTGCTTGTGGTTTATTAGACTTTGGTGGTCTGTTCCCATCTTTGCGCCACCCCCCTAGACCCAACACTTAGGATGAGGAAGGACAGGATGCTTAATCAGCCTGTGGGGACTGACATGACAGCTAAAAGGCAATAGGTAAAGTCTGCTCTAAGAGCAGATGCTGCTTTGAGTCTTTAAAGTAGAGAGCTGGACCGAACAAGGCAGCACTGAGGTGTGTGAGGCAACTGAGCCTTGCTGCAGGCGAGATACTTTCATCCTTAGGCCAGAGGGGCACCTAGGCTGTTTCCAGGTTCTGGCTATTACAAACAGTGCTGCTATGAACATAGTTGAGCACATGTCCTTGTGGTACGACTGAACATCTTTTGGGTATATGCCCAAGAGTTGGTATTGCTGGGTCTTGAAGTAGATTAATTCCCAATTTTCTGAGAAACTGCCATACTGATTTCTGAAGTGGCTGTACAAGTTTGCACTCTCAGCAGCAAAGCAGGAGTATTTGTTCCCCTTACTCCGCATCCTCTCCGGCATATGCTATCATCAGGTGTTTTTGATCTTAGCCATTCTGACAGGTGTAAGATGGTATCTCAGAATCATTTTGATTTGCATTTCCCTGACAGCTAAAATGTTGAGCAATTCTTCTGTTTCTGTCCTACTGTTTGAAGGTTGAACCAGTTTTGCCATTTGGCACTCCTGGGGCAATGCCTTTACAATGACTTTGGCTGTGATGGACACCGTGGTTGTTTGAATGAGAATGGCTCCCATAGGTTCATATGTTTAAACACTTGAGTTGGTGGGACTGTTTGGGAATGATTAGAAAGTGTGACTTTGTTGGAGGAGGTGCCTCATTGGAGGCAAACGTTGAGGTTTCCAAAAGCTCCTGCGATTTCCAGTCTGCTCTCTTTGCCTTATGGCTGTGGATCAAGAGGAGAGCTCTCAGCTGTTCCTTTACTCTGCCGTCATGAACTCCCACCTTCTGAAATTTTAAGCCAAATTAAACACTATCTTAGAGTTACTATTCCTGTGATGAAACACCATAACCAAAAGCTACTTGGGGAAGAAAGGGTTTATATGGCTTATGCTTTCGTATCACTGGAATGGACTCAAGACAAGAACACAAACAGGTCAGGAGCCTGGAGGCAGGCTCTGACAAAGAGGCCATGGAGAGGTGCTGTCTGATTACTGGCTTGTTCTCATGGCTTGCGCAGCCTGCTTCTTATAGAAGACCACCAGCCCAGGGATGGCACCATCCACAATGGGCTGAGCCCTTCCCATCAATCGCTAATTAAGAAAATGACCTACAGCTGGATCTCATGGTGGCCTTTGTTTTCCTCAATCAAGTTTCCCTCCTTTCAGATGACTCTAGCTTGTGTCAAACTGACATAAAACAAGTCAACACAACACATTTTCTTTTGTAAGTTGCCTTGGTCATAGTGTTTTATCACAGCAGTGGAAAAGTAACTAAGACAGAAACCAAAGGGATATTATCCACAGCACACAGGAGAGTATCCATCATTGCTGTGCTGGCAAGGGTGGCATAACACAGTTCAGGTGAAACTAGTGTTTTATTGATCAAAACCACCTTTCAGCATCTTTCCAAGTCTGAATTCTGTGAGCTCCGCTCATCTCGTCTCATTCTGGCCTTGTAGTCCTGGCATACCCTCTGTAGATAAAATCACACCCCAACTTCAATGGCCCTGTCAAGGAGGCTTGGGGAGCGGGCAGTCATTTGCCACTGGATTGCTCTTTCTCACTGCCCATCGCTTTACCAACCCATGTGTTGGCTCAGGCTGAGGAAACTGGCCCATGGTGGGTAGGTCAGGCAGAATAATGCCTCCCTCAATAAGCCCACATCTTAATCCCTTTTGCCTTACCTGGCAGAAGGACTATGTAGATGTAAGTTAGGTGAGTGAGGTGGGAAAAGGATTTTGAAATCTCCAGGCGGGCCCAGAGGGATCACCAAGGTCCACTGAAGAAGGCAAGGGAGTCAGAGAAAAAGGGTTGGAGTGTCATGCTTTGTGATGGGAGAGGTGGCCACCAGTAAAGGGTGAGGGTGACACTGGGCAACTGGAAAAGGCCAGGAAATACATTCTCCCCAGAGGGTCCAAAAGGAAGACTGTATAGCAGACCCCTTGGTTTCAGCTACCTGAGACTCATTTCCTCACAACCTGGAAATTGTAAAAGAAAAAAAAAACCTCCTAAGGAGGAAGAGGAAGTGAGCATGGCAGCTAAGAGCATGGGCCGTGTGCTGGTTGGGATGGCGTAGCAGTTAAAGGCTCTTCCTGCTGGATCTGATGGTCTGAGTTTGATCGCAGGGAGCCACCTGGTGAATGAGAGAACCAAGTCACACAATCTGCTCTCTGATCTCCATATGCACTGTGAAGTACATGATCTCCCACTGTTCATGAAATAAACAAATAAATAAATGTAACTTTTAAAATTAACATGGGCCTTAGGGATAGGCAGGCTTAATCCAAATCCCAGCTTCATTTCCCTATGTCTGAAAAGGGTTGAGGGTTTAGCTCTGTGGTACAAGTCCATGCTTCGAGCCCTAGCACTTAAATGAGGAAAAACATGCAAACCCAGCAGGTTAGGGCCCAAATACAGCACCTGAAAGCTAGGACGGGCTCAATAGATTGCCACAGAAATTATTGTTTATTGCTACTGCCGCGTCTACTGTTACTCTTACCACCACTACCACTCTGATTCTGAAGGTTCTCTGGCTGCTGAGGCTGTCACCACTATGTCACAGCATCATTGGCTAAGAATATAGCTTGGGAAGGATTAACAGAAACACCAGCAGAAATGAGGAAAGAGAGAATTAGAAAGGGTCAAAAGTAGAAGTTCCAGCACCTACCCACTGTTCTGGTGGGACTCATCTCTCAACCTGAAGACCCCAGGGCTGAGAAATTGATATCTGCACCTACCTGCTGGACATCCCTGCTAGACTGCCCGTGTCTTATGCTGTTGCCTTCTGGCTGACAAGCTAATGCAAATCCCTAGCCAAGGCCTCCATCTGTGCTTCTTCTGGCTGGCTCTGTGCCATTGAGCCAGGCCTGGACGCCAGGCTTGGTAACACTAAGGTGATGCAAAGACATGGCAGAGCCCAGGATTCAAGGTGCTGGTCCTGTGCTCCGGGAAAAAAACCAGAACCTAAGGTCTAATAATAGCCATTTCCTTGTGGAATTTTCCATTTGAGAAAGCAAACCACAGAGCAGAAGAACGTGTGGGCAAGGTACCAACGCCTCCTTTCTGTGATTCTTTCCCAAGGCACCACTATTGTTTAGGAGGCTTCCTTTGCTTCAAATGAATAAAAAGGGACCAGATTGCTCTTCCCTAAAACCCTGAGTTTTGATGAGTAGCACACTAAGACAATATGTTATGGGTATTTTTTAGCATGCAATACCACTTAATACGGTGGTTATGAATTCTCCTCTGAACCAGGCCTGGTGGCACTGGCTTGTCATTTCAGCTTCTAGGGGCCTGAAGTAGGAAGATCACAACTTCATGCTCAGATTGGGCAACTTAGTCAGATACTGTCTCAAAATTAAAAGAAATAATAACAATAAAAAGAGAGGGATTTGGGATATGGCGATATAGCTCAACAGTAGAATTCTGTGGTGGTTGGAAAGAAAATGTCACCCAGAGGGAGTGGCACTATTAGGAGGTGTGGCCTTATTGGAGGATGTGTGCCACTGTAGAGGTGGGCTTTGAGGTCTCCTGTGCTCAGGCTATGCCCAGTGTGACAGTTCACTTCCAGATGCCTGCAGATTGAGATGTAGAACTCTCAGTTCCTTCTCCAGCACCATGTCTGCCTGTATGACTCCATCTTTCCCCGCCATGATGATAATGGGCTAAACCTTTGAAGCTGTAAGCCACCCAAATTAAGTGATTTCCTTTATAAAAGTTTCTGTGGCATGGTGTGTCTTCATAGCAATTAAGACAAATACTTCCTAGCATCCACAAGGTTATTTCTATCCTCTGTATGTATATGTGTCCACACCCATGCACGTGTGTGGGCGTCCAAGTATACATACACATTATGGCACACATGCGGAGTTCAGGCAATAATTGCTGGAGTCAGTTCTCTCCTTTAGCAGGTGGGTCCCAGCATGGGACTCTTCAGGCTCCATGGTAGGGGCCTTTATCTGTTGAGTCACCTCACTGTACCCCTGAGGCCATGGGTTTACTCCCCAGCACTGGGTGAAAAATCCCCAGCAGAATCCTCATCTGGATTCAGATAGAATCTAGGCATTACATTGGAGCTGATTTGTTCGCTTGCTTGTTTTCAGGTGGGGCCTTCCTGTGTAGCTTACGCTGACCTCTAACCATGCTGTCTCAGCCCTCTGGGTACTGGTATTACAGGTGTCTGTCACCACATTGGGCACACGACCCTGTTAGATAAAAAGAAAAAGGGGAGCTGGAAAGATGCCTCGGTGGTTAACAGCACTTACTGCTTTTGCAGAGGACCCTGGTTCAGTCCCCAGCATAGACATAAGGTGGCTCAGAACCACCTGTAACTTCAGTTTCAGGAGATCAGGTGTCCTCTTCTAGCCTCTATGGGTACCTACATGCCTTGTGGTGCACATAAGATTATGCTAGCACACACATAAACATATAAGTAAATAAGCACATCACCAAATCTTTAAAAATAAGAAAAAAGAAAAATCATTGCTAGAAAGTTAATTTCGAACTTTATGTATCTTTGAACAGAAACATTGAATTTGGTCAGGCGGTGGTGGCACATGCCTTTAATCCCAGCATTCAGGAAGCAGAGGCAGGCAAATCTCTTGTGAGTTCAATGCCAGTCTGGTCTACAGAGCGAGTTTCAGGGTAATTTCCATAACTACTGGGAAACTCTGTCTTGAAAAACCAAAAAACATTGAATTTGTTGACTGGTCAATTCAGTTATGACTAAATAGATCTGAGACACCATGACTGTTCAGGGTTATTTCAAATGTAGCGACTAAATGGAAAATTTCCCAGAGTACGGGGTGGGGGTGCTAGGTGAAATTCGCTAGTAGACGCGTGCTTAAGATGCAAAATGCTCAGGGTTAGGTCATATATTTAAAACAAACAAACAAAAAAACCAAAAAATTTCCCAGAAAGAAACAACACATGAAGAAGAATGAGTCAGATGACATTTGACAAGGTCTTTGAATGTCCTCCCCTGGAGAGAATTGATGGATGCAGGGCAATCAGCATTCTCCTTCACCACGGGTGATACCCAAGTCACTGTATGCTTTGCAAATGTAATTTGCCTGGATATATCAGAGTATTTTTTTCAGCTCGTAACCCCACTTCTGAGAATCTATCCTAAAGAAATAATCTAAATTTAGAAAGCACTATTGACATATGTTTATTGATTGCCTAATTCTGCATAAATGTGAAGCTTCCTAAATGACCACCCAAAGGTCTAGCCATAGGTAGCTGGTTAAATAAACAACAGCAAATCTGTTCAGTGGAGTAGTGCACAGCCGCACCCCCTCTCCTGGACAGACGCCATGAAGCAAGCTGCCAGGTCAGACATGCTGAATCTTTCCCGGTAAGACTGATGCTACACAGATTATAAGCGATGGGTTGATCGGGATATGAGAATTAGCCTGTAAGGGCTAGAGTTAATGGGCCAAACAGTGTTTAAAAGAATACAGTGTCCGTATAATTATTTCGAGGCATAAGCTAGCAGGTGGCCAGGGTGCTGGGGACGCAGCCCCGCAGCTCCTACTACAGCACCCAGGGGATATGTGGGAGCTCAAGAGAAGTTTTCTGAATAGTAAGTAAGCAATTAGTTACAAAATGGCATAATTTTAACTATTTGAAAACTTTAGGTAAAAAAATTAGAAAATACTAATATTTAATCGTTATATTAAAAACTAAAGTTAAGATATATTAGTGAGTGTATTAACATGATGTAGTAATTGCGGGTAATGGCTTTTGTACATGTTTTGGGTTAGGAATGTTTTACTACATTTTTGTTTATTTTTGTGTATGTTTATGTGTGTGGCATTCATGGTCCATCATGTACCTGTTGTGGTCAGGAGACAGTTTGCATGCGTTGATCCTCTTCCACCATGCAGGTCCCAGGGATGGAACTGAGGTCATTGTCTTGGCTGCGAGCCTCTTGTTGAGCTACCTCATTGACCTTATTCTGAGCATTCAATTCTGTAGTTTAGTATAAACTGCGTGGTACTGTGGACTAAGGATAAAATCCATGGATTGATTATGCATCTTGTTTGCACTTTCTTTGGATGTGGGAGATGTGCATCACTGAGTTTATAGGAGACAGATCTGAATTTGTAGTTCAGCCCTTAGTTGTCTGCTATTTACAAAATCCCTAATCTCCAAATCTACATGCATGGAAACCCAGAAATGGGGTCATTTTGCCTCCAGTATGGACCATTTTTCTTCCTTAAATTCATTTTTTATGAAACCGTAAAACTGTGACATTATAAACAAAAAAGAAAAAAATGCCCACAGTTTCTTTGCCTTAAAGTAACAATTCTTTGGTACATTGCCTTCCATTTTCTATTTGTTTGCTTTGTTTTGAGACAGGTCTTATATAGCCCAGGCTGGCCTTGATCTTGCTGTGTTGCTGAGGATGGTCTTGTAGAATGGAAACTAATCCTCTTTGCCTCTGCCTCCCAAGGGCTAAGGTTGCTTGTTTGTTATCACCATACCTGAGCCCTTTTCTCCCTTCCCTTCCCTTCCCTTCCCTTCCCTTCCCTTCCCTTCCCTTCCCTTCCCTTCCTTTCCCTTCCCTTCCCTTCTCTTTCCTCCCCTCCCCTCCCCTTCTCTTTCTTTCCCTTCCCTCCCCTCTTCTCCCCTTTCTTTCTGTGTGTCTGTCTCTTTCTTTCCTCCCTCCCTCCCTCCCTCCCTCCCTTCCTTCCTTCCTTCCTTTCTTTCTCTTTCTTTCTTTTCTTTTTCTGAGATAGTCTTGCTATGTAGTCCAGGCTAATCTCAAACTCTAGATCATAGTCTCCCATGTTCTGGGATCATAGACACTACCACACATTTTTAAAAAAATGTATTTTTGTATACATTAAAAATGTATATTTTGTTGATTGGGATTCTTTAATTGTAAGCATCCACCAAAATCCACCTTAAAGTAGCATAACTTAAAGAATGGGTGGTTTATGGGCTGGAGAGATGGCTCAGTGGTTAAGAGCATTGCCTGCTCTTCCAAAGGTTCTGAGTTCAATTCCCGGCAACCACATGGTGGCTCACAACCATCTGTAATGAGGTCTGGTGCCCTCTTCTGGCCTGCAGACATGCACACAGACAGAATATTGTATACATAATAAATAAGTAAATAAATATTAAAAAAAAGAATGGGTGGTTTAATAACTAGAAAATACAGTAGCTTTTGAAGTGGCAGATTCAAATGATATATTCAAAACATTGCTAAGGCCATATCTTCTCTGCATGCCTTGGTTCTTCTTTCCTCTATATGGTTTCATTATTTGATCTCTCCACATGATAGGAAGAATGGCCAACAGTTTGGTGAGACTTCTATGATCCTTAGAATTCTCAATACCAGAGGAAGACAAAGCAACTCATGTCAAACATCACATCCTGGGTATATTGCCCTTGCCCATCTATGGGTCACGTGCTCGTCCTGAGGTAAACAGGTATTGAGTTGGAGATAAAGGTAGCTTTATTGTCTAGGCCTATATCACATGCATACTCCTGCAGGCTGGGATTGGGGGAGGGGACAGTATGACTGATGACAGACAACCAGAGAAGTCACAGTGCCATTAAGTGGGTGTTGATCATTCAAAACTGGGAACCAACATTCATTCATATTTTATTTCTTTATTCAAAAATGATCATTTTGGACATAAAATCATATGCATGCAAGAAAATATCATAACTAAGCCATTATTTTGATGTCATGTAATTCAGAAAAATATGTAAAAATAACATATTTATTTTGTACAGTATATTTTGAAATGTGTTGTTGAATAGCTAAGTTAACACATGCATTACCTCATATATCCAGTTTATATCATGAATAATTTGTGGTTCTCTCCACTCTTTATAATTACCATTTTAATGACTTCAGGATTGCATTACTGTAATGTAATCCCAGTATTTAGGAAATAGAAGCAGGAAGATCAGGAATTTAAGGTCATCCTCTGCCACATAATGGGTTCAAGGCCAACCCGAGCTACAGGAGATCCCTTCTTAACAAACCAATAAACTAGATTAAAAGAAAAAAAAGAAAACAAACCAAGCAAACAATTGAAATGTCTATTGTTTGTGGTGGGACCAAATTCCTACAACAATTGTTCATTCCCATAAACTTTTGGAAGAAAAGTAGGAATTTCCCTTTGGCCCTTTATGTGTAGTTTTCTCTATAGTTCAGATTATTTCTGGAAGATAGATGTCCAGAAGAGAGTTTACTGGGTTAAAGGGGAGAACGATGACTCATCCTGGCAAATCATTTTTAGAAGGGCTCTGCTAGCGTACTGGGAGCAGGGTGGCTGCCAAGGAAAGAGGGGAATTGTATTGTCAGGACTTGCAAGATGAGGCCAGCTGAGGGCTACTACAAACTGGCATGTCCTTTAGCTGCCACTACAGCACAAATAAAAAATATAAAGAACTGATAGGCACACCTTTTCATCCCAGCAGCGAGGAAGCAGAGTTCTTACAACTTTAAGGTCAGCTTGGAAAATTCTAGGTTAGCTAGGATTGTTTGAGTGAGACCCTATCTCGAGATCTGTCCCCCACCCCCACACAAAGGAAACCCAAACAAGAAACATAGACACACAGATAAAATGCAAATGTTTCTGATCAGGAAAATATATGCTAGAACACTGAGATAACATTTTTCACCCTTCAGGTTGATAAAAATAACATTCTACCCAGACATGGTGGGGCAAGTCTGTAGTCCCAGCACTCAGGAGACTACAGAGAAGAATCAGTCATTCAAGACCAGCCACTGCTATACAATGAGACCTTATCTAAAATAAAAACAAAACAACATCAATACCCTTCACCTAACACATAGTACTTGTTAATGCTGAGGTGACACATTCTCTTAAGTTCAGCTAGTAGGAATAGGATTTGCTGCAACCTTTTAGAAATGTAATCTGGTCATATGATTTAAAAATTAAAGTATAAATTTATCTTTATCACATTTGATCTGTGAAGCATTTATCTAATTATTCTTTATCAATAAAAAATCAGTAGTCAGATATGGGGTCAACACCTGGATGATCAGAGAAGTGGCGGAGAAGCCATCTCTCATCTCCCATCTCTTCTGCTCCCCCAACCAAAAGGGCTGAGATCCTCTCTCAGGGCCCCCTTCTACTTCCTGTCTCCTCTCTGTCTTCAGTTCTTCAAAATCTCTGTGGTTGTTAAATGGAGACTGTGCATTGCTTTCCCAGCCATCTAGACCCAAATAATCACACAGAAATGCTATTAATTCCAACACTGCTTGGCCAACAGCTTAGACATATTCCTACTTAGCTCTTATATCTTAAATTAATAAATTAAATTAACCCATTTCTATTAATCTATGTATCACCATGAGACTGTGGCTTACTGGTAAGGCTCTACATCTGTCTCCTTTGGCAGCTACATGGCATCTCTTGACTCCGCCTTCTTTCTCCCAGCAGTCAGTTTAGTTTTCCTGCTATAGGTCAAAGCAGCTTATTTATTAACCAATAGTAATAAAACATATTCATAGCATACAGAGGGGATTCCCACATCAGTTAATTTTGATCAGATTGTGGTTAGCTGTGTCTTGACTCAAAGAAAACTTTATTGTCAGAATATAATCAAAATATCACACAACAAATCTGACAATCCCATTTTTGTGAATCTAGCCTATGAAAAGAAAACTATATCAAAGCCAGACAAGGTGGTGATTTCCTTTAATGCCAGAAGGGGCAGAGGTAGGCAGATCTCTGAGTTTAAGGCCAGCCTGATCTACAAAGAAAATTCCAGGACTGACAGGGCTTTGTAGAAAAACCCTGTCTCAAAAAACAGGGATAGTTTAACAGCTCTCCCTGAAAGACTACTTTAATCGCCACCATAATAAGCCCCCCCCATATTAATTTTAAAATTATTCAGCTAATGGTAGCCAGATATCAACCAATGGCCCTGATAAAAATGGATAATTTAAAACAAGACTGAGACCCATGATTGGGCTCTTGTAGAATCATGATTGTTCAACAAGAAAGAAAGGGGGTTGGTAATGAAAGAGCAGAACAAACTCCATTTTGAGAAAGAACTCCATTTTAGATAGGACCTAACTAGGGTGGGTGAATGCAGCCCAGCAAAATCATAAACGTTCCCAAGAAACTGTGCCTGCCCTGATCAAAGTGACCTACCAGGGTGTCCAGAAAACATCTGCTTGGTTCAAATGCCCTTGTAGGTATCTGATTAACTGCTGTTTTAAAACTCTTGTCTGCTGAGAGTTTGAAATTCCTTTATAACCCAACCAACAACTCAAAAGTTGTATACTTTTACCCAGTCCCCAAAATGCCCAGGCTTGTGCCACCCTGAATCCTTGGGGTCATTCTCCCCAACTTGCTGTGTTGCTGTGTTGGATCATGGTCCAAGTTAGCTAACTTGTAATCAATAAACCCCAGTGTGCTTACATCGGATGCTGGCTCTGTGGTGGTCTTTGGAAATCCCATGACATGGGCATAACACTTAGCTTTTGGTTTTCTATTCTCCAGTGTTTCTTCCTGACAATAAAGTTTTATGGCTAGAGACAGAAGTTTGACTGATTTGGCCTATAGGCTATAGCTGGCCAACCCTTAAATCAGAATATCATCATTTATCACATCTTAGTAACTTTGTAGAGTTATTTTATGGCTTTAGTTTGCAAACCAAAGAGTCTCTTCCCATCTCTGTAGGTCACTGGATGACTTGCTCTGCTCAAAGTTTGGTCACATCTTTCACTGTCTGTCTGCAGTTAATGCATCACTGCCTTACACAAGCAGACCTATTTATCGTTGTTCCCTCAGTGACTTTGGACACTTTATTCCTAAGTGTGTGTGCATGTGTGTGTGTTCACGGATGCTCATTGAGGCTTGTCTCTTTTGGACTTTAATGTAGGATTCAGCAGAGTTCACCGAGTACGGGGATAACAAGGAGTGTTTTGCATTTTGCTAGAAAGAGACAAAAACCTTATTTGGTGGATTTGTCGGGTGCAGGGGAAGAATGAACGGGGCAGCTGTGAGTTTCAGATGTCGTTCTTTCCTTCCGCACAAACTTCTTGAGTTCCAAGTGGGCGGGACCGGTCTACCTTCTGTAGCCCAAACTGACTAAGAACTAACTCATTACAGATTGACCTTGAAGGTATGATCCTCCTGCCTCTGCCTCCTGACTGTTAAGACTACAGGTCTGTCCCAGTTGGCTCAGCAGCTCAGTAAGGCCAAGTCAGAATATAAAAGATGTAGTAACTAAAAGGAGGTGCTCTCAGTCCTTTAGGAAACAGAATCCCTATGGAGAAGGAAAGGGCAGGACAGATACATCTTCATAAGAAATTTTGTGTTTGTTCATTTGGGGATTTTGGTGTATTTTTTTAAATTTTGTTTTGTTTTGATTTAAGGGGGCAATGGGGAGACTATAGCTCTGGGCAGCCAAGACGTGGTGTCTAAGGTCCAAGAACTGACTGAACACGGGCAAAAGATAGGGGAAGTTGACAGTGTCTATTATTTTACCAGTTTTCTTAGAACTTGTTATTCATGTATTTTCACTAGTTCTCCCTGGTAAGAAAGTAGGACTTGGTTTGTAGTCTAGGCGTCCAAGAGTGACAGAGCCGTGCTTAAATCCCAACCTTGCTATTATTTATTAGTCGGTGACTTTCATAGATTTACTTCCGAATCCCAGGCTCACTTTCCATATATAAACAGAATATGTATATATGTATGTATTTTTGTATGCATATACATATACCATGTGCCTTCTTAGGGAACAGTTTATATTAAAATCATAAGACTCATATTTCATTCACCATTCCATAATTACATTTCTCAATTTCCCACTTTCCACTTATTTTGCATTGTTTTTCTTACTGGTTTATTTTAGTAAGTTCTGAATTGTAGCTCAAGGGCAGATTCAGCTTACAGCCTGTAGGGGAAGTAAAAGATACTAATGCCTATGAATGGCTCCGCACAGAGCCCAGCACATTGTTGGATAATCTCAGTAATTTAAAGCGTTAGAGACATTCAAGTCAAAGAGAAGAGAAACCTCAGCTGATCTTTCATATGAATTTTGCAGGCAGACTCTGTGGGAGGTTCAGATCTAGCCAGGTGTGTCAGCTTTAATCACTGTGTCGAAACACCCCAACAGAAAACAGCTGGAGGGAGGAAGGACTGATGCTGGCTCGCAGCTCCTAAGTCTTAGCTCCATAGTTATTGCTCTCTGTTGTGCTGGACCACAGTGAGGCAGAGATCTTAGCAGGAGGGCTTGTGGAACTGAGTTCTGAGAAGCAAAAAGAGGAAGAGGCCCAGGACAAGGTAAATCTTTCAGACAGGCCCCAGTGACCCATTTCCTTCAAGAAGGTCCCACCTCTTGAATTCGAGAGATTCAGTCATTGTTTAAATCAGAGGCCTCAGGATCCAAACATTGACTCCTCCAGCAGGGGAACCAAGCCTTCTGCAGTGAGTCTTCTAAGGGGACATTATATAACAAAACTCTAAGACTCATCTTTCATTTTCCATCCCATAATCATACCGCTCCCTTTCCTGCTTTGCATTATTTCTCTTACAACTTACTTTAGGAACTTTTACATTACACCCCAGCTACCCCCTCTATGTCAGAGATACAGGTTGGAGGGTCCTTCCCTTTGTTGTTTTTGCTTTCTCAAAATCTTCTGTTGCCAAAGGCAATCCTGAAATGAAAGGTGTTTCCTTTTTCAGGCAACAGGTATTTAAGATAATGCTGTACTGAGTGTTGGCTGTGGGCCAGGCAATGAGGTATGAATCTTACATGGATTCTTTAATCTTTACAATAGCTCTATAAATAGGGATTAGCTCAGGTTTATGGAGTGGCATATGTTCATCTTGATTTTTAAATGAAATGCTTGAAAATGCTTCAAGAAGTTTTACAGTTCAGATGTACAAGAGGCCACAGGTTCAATTCTCAGCACCAACAAAAATGAGGAGGAAGAGGAGGGAGGGGGAGAGGCAGAGGATATGGGGGAGAGGTCTTGGAATATCAGTAAAATATATCAGCTGTCATTGCTGCTATTATTTTTCATAAAAGAAAGGAGAAGTAGAGGTGATGATTGTTTGGGCTTCTCATGTTTAAAGTCATGGGGCAAGAATGTTGATGAAGGATCTGAGATGAACATTCTTTAACCTATGTTAGAGTTTCACTATGTTCCACAACATCGTGATTGACATGACATTCACTAGTTGATTAACATACTAATCAATTAGGGTTCCATCTTTAGGGTTTAGGCCTTTTCTAAAGATGGAAATGGTGAGATGTAAAACTTGGAAGTGAGTTCTGGTTATGTTGATGCTCTTGAAGTGATGGGTACCCAACTCTTAATCAACAGTTTGTCTTTGTCTGGATCTCTGGTGCTAAATCTCCTTCAGTTTTACCTAAGCAAGTTCCATTTGAGCTTCTGTCCCTTGCTACCAAGAATCCTGGATCTGGATAACATGGACAATGGAGGGCGACAACTAAGCTGAACTCTGTTGATTCTGATTACACTTTGGTTTATGCAGTTCCTTGTGCCTTGAATGTTCCCTATTCTCACAAGTCCAGACTGACCGCTCAATTTCAAAACTCTACTTCTCATTAAAGGTCTCTGATCCTACCTGCTAGAATTCAGCTACCCCTCTTAAGCCTTCTAGTTCTTTAAAGGGAGGGAAAGGAGCGGCTTTGTGTGCCCAGAGCTTTCCTGGTATGTGTCATGATTATTTGTGTATACAGGCTCTAGAACAAGGACTTGCCTTGTCTATCTGCTTAGTCGTGGAGAACTCTATAAATCCTTCACCCCATGTCCCTCTGTCCCCACATTTCTCATTGTCCTTCCTTAGCATCAATTTCCTATCCCCTGCTGTGGAGTGAGAAATTAATCACTTGTGCCTTCCCCCAGCTTGTGCGCCTGTGTGTGTGTGTGTGTTTTCTTTTTTCTCTTCCTTCCTTCTGGTGCTGGGGACTAATACGTATAAGGAAAACATTCTAGTTCTTAGCTAAATCTCCAACTCCTTTGTTTTTATTTCTTGATAAAGTGTTGCTCACACTCAGCTAAAACTCATATTCCTCTTGTCTTGAGGCCTAAGTGATGGGATTACAGGGCTGCCCTCTCATGCCTGACTTACTAGTTGTGTTTTAATGAAGAAATAGTCATAAACTGTTGTGAAAAAATTAATCAAAATTGATTATTAGGGACCAGACAGATGGTTCAGCAGTTAAGAACACTTGCTGCTCTTCCAGAGGACCTGAGTTTAGCCACATCAGATGGCTTGAAACTATAACTCCAGCTAGCCCCAGAGGCCTCTGGCCTCCATAGACACCTGCATTCATATCCATGTATGCAGGATCCTTGAACAGTCCTGGAACCCTGACTAGGGGTGATGAGAAATGAAGAAAGGATGAAAACACATGGAAAAACTGGGGTTGGGTGATATGGGCTCTCAAATGGAGAAGCCACAGCACTGGAAGCTGACAATGTTTATTAAATACAGTCGAACAAGGAGGTAAGGCTATTAACACACAGCTGAAATGGTGATGTGGTTATTAGCACGCAGCTGGAAAGGGGGCGGGGTTATTAGCACGCAGCTGGAGTTATTGCAAACAGTGAATAGGGAGACAGGTTTAGCTAATCTTGATAATAGCAGTCTCTGCAGGGAAGTAATCTTCAGGCAGTGGGAAAGTTTCAGGGACATTTTCTGTACATACTGTCAACATTCACACTCAGACCCAAGGAAGGCTTTGCTAGCCATGCCTCTGAGCCTCACCTGGGGAAGACTTTGCCACTCCTATAAGGCTGAGGCCTTGGGGTCCGTGACATGTCAACAAAACACATTCCTCTTAGGACTTCACTTGCTCCCTACACACATGTGTGCGTGTGTAAATATATACATATCTGTATATGTATATACATATACACAATGCATTCACATATATACACTTAATTAAAAGTAATAAAAATTATTATTGTCAAATATGATGGTCCTGTATGCAGTCTTAGCACTCAGGAGGCCAGGGTAGCAAGATTGGGAGTTTGAGACTAGTAGGGGCTATAGTAGGAGTTTAGACCAACTAGAATAGCCTAAGAAGACCCTGTCTTAAAAACAGTTATGCCCTTAAGCCAAACACCCACCGGCAATCCCAGTACTTTGGAAGTAGGGGCAAGAAGATGAAGCATTCAAGGCCAGCTTCAGTTTCATAGCAAATTCAAGACTAGCCTAGTCTTCATGAAACCCCACCTTCCTCCAAAACCCAAAAGAAATGGCAAAATCAGTTTTTTAACTAAAAGGTAAAAATGATTATTGTATTCCAGGCTTAGGCAATGTCCTGTAAAGGAAGTTTTCACTCTTGTTTAGCAGATTGTCCTGACATGAGTGGTATTTCGCTGAGGATACAGAGTTCAACTAGGAACTCTGTATGATTTACATGCAACAAGAAGGAATTTTACTTCTAAAAGAAGTACTTGCCAATCTTGGGTCCTATTTTTGTATCTCTGCTTCCTTTTAAACCTCTTTGGCAAATGAGTTACCTTTAGTGAAAAAAAGAGGTAATGAGTGTATTCTCATATGTAGACACATTTGACAAAAATTCTAGGAAACTTTTTGGCTTGGAGATTTTTTTTGGAGAACACATTATTATGAGAATGTGTAGCTTTTATATTTAGCCACAAGCTTGCTTCTGTAACTCTACTACCTAGACGAAGTTCTCTGTGTTCAGCAAATCTCCTTTCTTTGTTCTGTGAATATTGTTAATTCTTCACTGTTTTTTTTAGTTTGTGTTACATTGCTTTGTCATGCTGGCTATTTTCCATGCAAGTTTTGTCTCCTAAAAATACATATCAAGTTGATATGCCCCTGATGTTGATATGTAGCTGAGGATGACTTTGAATGCTTGACCCTCATGCCTCCACATTGCAAGTGCTGGGACCATGGACACATTCCACTACACTCCGTTTTCTTGAAATTAATTTTAATTGGCCTGTAGGGTTATTCAGTTCCAAGTTTTCCTTATCCCTAGAGAACATAGTGATGGCACATTCAAGAGGACCTACTAAATTAGCCATTAAAAGTCTATAAATATCAAGGTACAATAAACATCCCACCCTTCCTGACATCCTTCCCTTGAGGAGCAATAGTGTAGTATCAACAAATTTCAGAAGTTGAGCACCTAACAATTCAGCTTTTTTTCTTTTTTCTTTTTAAAGACATGATCTTACTACAGAATTGTGTAGAATAGGCTAGCCTCAAAGCGCAGCAGACCCTCCTGCCTCTGCTTCTTCCTCTGCCTCTTTTTTAGTAACAACTAATGACACACATAGAGTGATGAACTCACTATAGGGGTAAGAACACAATTCTTGACTGTTTAGCTCTGTGTTCATGCACATGCTTTGAACCCCTACAGTTCTAGCATATTACAGATAGGAGATGTTTGATAGTTGCAATAAATGACTGATATACTTTCAGAGGTTTTTCTTTTTCAAGTGGAAATATCATGACAAATCAAGTGTTAATAGCTATCTTGGGTTGGAGTATAACTCAGTTTCAGAGTGCTTGTTTCATGTGCATGAGGCCCCGGGATCAATTCCACGTTCTGTAAAAATAATAAATCAATACAACAAGACGGATCTTTTAGGTTTCCTCTCCCTGCTGAGCAGGGGCAAGAACTCTTGAGTTAGATCACAGATACTGCACAAAACAAAACGAAACAGCTGGATGTGGGCGCACACCTGTAATCCTAGCACCTGGGTATCTGAGGCAGGAGGATTTCAAGTTCAAGGGTAATCTGGGATACATTGTGAAATTCTGTCTGAAAGAACTAAGAACCAAAGAAACCTGTAAATATGTATAAATAAACTATAGGGTAACAAATGTAGGTACTGCTACCATTTTTTCAGAAACAGCTCTTGGGTTCTGGCTATGATGTTACCTGGATTAGGAGACTGGCCAAAGGAACCAAGCGTGTGAAGTGGAATGTATTCTCTTTCTGGGGTTTAAACACAAGCTGTAAGGACAAAATGTTTCTAGTCGTGATACTGATTTGTTTCCTCCATTTATCCTGTCTTTCTTCAAAGCTAATAGGTGTATGTAATGACTCCACACCAAAGATTCTTTTCTGATGGTTTAGGAGATATGTATTTAATTAGAACAAAGCAGAATTCACAATCCACAGCAGAGCAATTTGCTGAAGTCAGTCTGGAGCTCATTTTCAGATCACCGTCATGAAATACCTTCTGTCAGACTTTTAGCTTCTTTTGCCTTTCCTTTCACGGTTTCCTCCCCTACACTGTTTTTATTTGTACTACCATCATGTGGTATTGTGATCTATTCTCTTCTTCCCATTTCCTCCATTGGGCCAGAAGCTCGTTGAGGGTCCATACTAAAGCTTGTTCAACAGTCTGTTTCGAGCCTTCGACAGTGTCTGGCTGAAAGTCATTCAGTGAAATGTGGTAAGTGAATGAGTGAAGACGTCTCTAGTCTCCTATGTTATTTGACTTTAATGACTTTTTTTTTTGATAGAGTCTTATTGTCCCTCTGGCTAGCCTGGAGCTCTCTACGTAGACCAGGCTAGCCTTGAACTCACAGAGATTGCGTGCCTCTGCCTCTCAAGTGCTGGGACTAACAGTGTACATAACTACACCTGACTTTTTGACTCTTATACTTTTCTTTTGGTTTTTTTTTTTTTTTTTTTATCTTGAGACAAGGTTTCTCTGTGTAACAGTTCTAGCTGTCCTGGAACTAGCTCATGAAGACCAGGCTGGCCTCAAACTCACAGAGATCCGCCTGCTTTTGCCTCCCTAGTGCTGGGATTAAAGGCGTGCACCACCACCGCCTGGCTCCATTCTTAGACTCTTTTCTTTCTTTTTTAAGGTTCTTCAGTTAAGTCTTCTTTTTAAAAATTGTTTTTATTGCTTATACTCTTGAGTAAGCAGAAAACCCATTTATTCACGGACTGTGGAAGCTGGGGGCAGATAGGTTGCAATTCCAGGACTCCTCTCTATGGGTTCTTGTTTCTCTGATTTTACTTCCAATTTAGCTGTAATTTTCATTTAAGAGCTAAACATATCTTATAGGCAGATGCAAGATAAAAATTGCATATTCTTCTGATTTTCCTGTTCCTGTCTGTGGTGTGGGAGTGCAGAATGTGCCATGAGATGGCAATGATCACGTGTGAGAGGGGGAAGACTTGCCTCCTGGTGCAGCTAGTGTGTGCTGCTCACAGAGCTATCAGGACGAGGTCCTAGCATGCTGCGTCTTGGCCTTGAAAGCCCTTTTCCACTTCTCCCAAGTACAGTGTTTTCTTCTAGGGGAGAGCTATATAAAACGAAGTGGTATAGCTGGAAGAACGATGCCAATCAGGCTTTAGCAAATGTTTAGGAAAAGCAATGTAGCCAGAGTAATAGGGAAAAGAAGTTAGAGTTTCCTTGATAACATTAAGTAATAATTGTATGTGAGGCAGAGAAATGGCTCAGCTTCTTTTAGAGGACCCAAGTTCAATTGCCAGCACCTACATGGTGACCCACACAGCAGAATATGATGCCAGTTCCCAGGCAACCCAGTACCCTCTTCTGGCCTCTTTGGACACTGCCTGCAGGTGGCACACAAGTATATAAGGGTCAAACACTTATACACAAAAATAATAAATAAAAATTAAAAAATAATTGTGTGCAGTTGAGCTCAATTGTATTTAGTTCTTTGCATATGCCCCTCAGGGAGGAGGCTAAACAGAGGGAAAAGGAGGAGAATTCTTTTTTTTTTTTTAAAGATTTATTATTTGTTTTATTTATATCTATGTGTGCCTGTCTGTGGTGGTGGTGGGGTATGCACATGTGAGTGCAGGTATCTGCTAAAGCCAGAGGTGTGAGATCTCTCTGGAAGTTGTGAGCTACCTGACATGGGTGCTGGGAGCTGAACTCAAGTCCTCTGCAAGGCAGTGTACTCTTTAACAGCTGAGCTTTTCTCCATCCCTAGAGAAAATGAATCTAATTGACTGTGTGTGTGTGTGTGTGTGTTTAGGTCCGAGACCAACTTTGTCAGCATTAGGTATTTTCCTCAGTTGCTCTCTGCCTTTTCTTACTACTGTGCCCTGGCTAGCCTGAAACTCTCTAAGTAGACCACTCTAGCTGAAATTCACAGAGATCCACTTTCCTCTCTCTCCCCAGTACTGGGCCCATCCACCTTTTTTCCCAAGACTGAATCTTTTGCCAATCCTATACCTCACTGATCCTGTATATTGGTTGGCCATGGCAAACACTTTACTACCAAATGAGCCATTTCCCTAGCCCTTAACTGGCTAGTTACTTGACTTGTGATACAGCTTCTTTCTTTTTTCCAAAACAGATCTTCCTATGTAGTTCAGCCCTTTCTACATTGCTTAGAATTTGAAGTCCTCGGCCTCAGCCTCCCCTGTGTTGGGATTTCAGATGTACGTCACTACAGCCTGACAAACAGAGTCTTTTTCTTTCTTTTTTTTTTTTAAATTTACTTTTACATTATGTTCATTGGTGTTTTGCCAGTTGTGTCAGGTTGCCTGGAACCAGAATCACAGACAGCTGTGAGCTGCCACGTCGTGGGTGCTGGGAATTGAACCCAGATCCCCTGGAAGAGCAATCAGTGCTCCCAACCACTGAGCCATCTCTCCAGCCCCCAGAGTCCTTTTCTTGAGAGAGCAAAAGCACTGCAGTTTTATAAGCTCAGGGGAAATGAATGTTGTGAAGGTTTGTGGGTGTCCTAGATGACTGTGTCATCAGGAAGTTAAAAGAAGGACAAGGACTTGGGGCACGTGTAATAGCTCAGTGGCCGAGCTAGTACTTAGAGCTTGTGAGACTTGGGGTCAATCTCTAGCCTTAGGTGAAGAAGAAGACGACAGGCTTGTTAGACTTGAGTCAGTTTTACACATTGAAATCATAAACAGCACTTGCAACAATGCCATCACTCCATGCTTATCTGCTCCTATAGCTAGTTCACTAGAGTTTATTTTATACACAGGAACTTATATGCACCATTAGAAGTTCCACTTAGTGATTATCGCATATGTAGCTGAAACTTTGCATCTATCTTATTCCTTAGAAGAACTCTGCAATAATAACTAATATTCTAAATGGACAGGTTAGGAACTGAGGTTCAGGGAAGTCAAACAAGTCAAATTCACACACTTGAGAGTCCAGAATTGTTGCTTTTGTCTTTGGGCTAAATTGATATGACACACACGTCTCCAATTGAACCAAAAGGATATTTTTCTTTTTCTTCTTTCCTTCCTTCCTTCCTTCCTTCCTTCCTTCCTTCCTTCCTTCCTTCCTTCCTTCCTTCTTCCCCCCCTCCCTTTCTCCCTCCCTCCCTCCCTTCCTCCATCACACTTCCTCCTCCTTCTTCCTTTTTATCACTAGGCAGTCTTGGCTGGCCTGAACTCTGTATGTGGACTAAAGGGATCTCAAATTCACATAGATCTGTTTCAAGTGCTGGGATTAAAGGCATTTGATATCACCACACCAGCTGCTTCTCCCTCCCTCCCTCCCTCACGCACACGGACACTTATATGGCTTGTATACGTTGTTATCATGTCTCCTGTGCCTCTGAGTCAGATACCTGCTCCACCCCCATCTATATCTTCTGTTCTATATAATTGGTGCTCAGCAAAAACAAATTTTAAAAGAGATTTTATTTTCTAAAATTACCTATATGTATGAGTGTGGGCACATGAGTGTTCCCGCAGAGTTCAGAAGAGGGTGTTGATGTTTGTGGACATCCTGACTTGGGGCTGAGAAGTGAGTTCAAGTCCTCTGTAAGAGCAATAAGCCCTCTTAACCGTGGAGCTCTCTTTCCATCTCCTCAGGAAAACATTTTGATGAAGGTAGTTACAAAGGTGAGGTCGGGAGTTCTAAGAATAGAGCATTCAACAATTTGATTTAGCACCTACATCTGTGCTAGGCACTGGGGCTAGATGATCGAGCCAGTCAGCGTCCTCTAAGTTCATCATTGTATAGGTCTGGGCCATGACCTTTAGCTAAAGGTCAATTCTCCCGTGGTCCTCAGATACAAATAACTGGGCAGAAGTAGGTCAAGTTACACTTTCTGGGGCTTGAACTTCACCAGCCATAAGGTGAAGCGCCATCTGTCAAGGGAGATAAAGAGCGTAGTGCGCCCCAAGCTCAGCCGAGATAAAGGGGTGTGGCGACTCGGCCCGGCCCCAGTTTTTCCTCGAGGTCCTGGGCGGCCCCGATTCCCCGGCAGCTCTCGGATTCGGGACAGTCGGAGCCTCCGGTGAACTGTCCCGTTCGGGCTCGCTAGCTCCATCAGCGCCCTTTGTGAAAAATCCCCAATTGTCAGTTCCCTACGGAACAGCAGTGACTTCGTGAGGACTCAAAGGGAACACACGGGACGGAGAACCCACACGGGGTCTCCCGAACCCCAAAGGTCTCACCGCTTTGAAACCCTTACACCCTAAACCGGCGTCCCCGCCCCTCCCCTCTTCTCACGTTGCCTTCCTCCTCCCGCGCCCGGCCCGGAGGAGGCAGGACCAGCGCCCCGGATCTCGCGAGAGTTCCCACAAGTCCCGCGAGACTCGCTCGCCGCTGCCGCCGCCGCCTCTTACGTCTTTCCCTTTGACAAGTCGCCGGCGCTGCAGCAAAAATATAAAGGACGCGGCTAGCGCAGCCGCTGGCCAGCCAGGTGCCGGGCGCTGGAGCCGCACCCCACCGCCGCCAGCCCCCGACCCGCGTACGGTAACAACGCTTTCTTTTTCACCATCTGGACCTCCCGTGTGTGTGCTCGGTTGGCCCAGCCGGGCCACTCGGGGCCGTTCCCGGGCCGCCCGCCGAGTGGGACTGCCGGCTCCCTGTGGACGGCGGGCGGAGGCCTGAGGAAGCCCCGGCCCCTCGGAAGCCTCTTAGAAGCCGAGCTACCCGCGGGAGGGCCGAGGGACCCGCCCCTGAATAGGCTCGCTGCCCTCGTCCCTTGGCTCCTCAGGGGTTGCGTCTGTGACCTTCTCCCCTTTATCCGCTAACGAGCGCTGCTCCCTTAGCCGGGACTGGGACCGGGGAGCGGCTCTCCGCGCTCTTCGTCTTGGGGAGTCGCGACTCCTGTGCTCCCGGTCGCCGGCAGACTTCGGAGGGGTGGAGGTTGAGACGATGTGTCTTTCTTGTCGTCTGTGCCTTTGGGTGGAGGCTGCTCATCCTTTCGGTAAACCTTCCTCCAAATCTCTCACCCGATAAAATAACAGTTTCTAAAGACTTGGCCACCTGGAGCGGAGACGGGAAGACTATTGTGTAGTCTCCGGAGTGAGAGGTGGATGGTGGTGATGACAGGAGCTATCCCAGGGAGCAGTGATGGGTGGCGGGTTCCCGGGAGACACGAGGACAGAAGCTTGGTTCTTACCTCTCCCTGTAGGTTATGTAAAGACGCGCTGTGTGTGTGTGTGTGTGTGTGTGTGTGTGTGTGTGTATGTATGTATGTATGTATGTGTGTGTATATGTATGTTAACTGTGGAGCATAAGGATAGAATCTGCGTTTGCATTAGTTTCAAAAATGTCTGTAATACTTTGAAGGTGTATATAGGTAACCAAATAACAAAAGTGATAAATTTCAACGAATTAGCAACCCATCTCCAGAGAGATAACATTTCACTATTAATATTTTGGTATATTTCTAATAGGCCCTTTACGTTTTGGTTAATAGTACTTGGTTCGTCCTTGAATGGTACATCCTCATTTTATGTGTGTTCCCCTAATGATTTGTTTTGCCATTCCTTTGGCCCACTTGATTAAACCGGTCACTTGTTCATTATCACCGTCTGTACTCTGCCATCACCATCTTTTATTATGCCTTCTTCCAAAACGATTTTTTGCTCAAATGGCTTTAAAAATCAAATGTTAACATTTTTCTTTTTGGATTTAATACCTGAATATTTTTTGCTTACTTACTTGTTTTTTTTTTAATTTTTTTTTAATTTTTATTTATTTATCATGTATACAATATTCTGTCTGTGTATATGCCTGCAGGCCAGAAGAGGGCACCAGACCTCGTTACAGATGGTTGTGAGCCACCATGTGGTTGCTGGGAATTGAACTCAGGACCTTTGGAAGAGCAGGCAATGCTCTTAACCTCTGAGCCATCTCTCCAGCCCTGAATATTTTTATAGTTTTGTTTGTGATGAGTCCTCTAAATTGGGCCAGTATTTATGCAAAGCAAAAGCAATATTAATTACGATGAGAAGAAAACTAAGCTTCAAAGTTTTTAAAAATTGATGGTGATGCCCCTTTGATTATAGGTTTTCATACCTGTGTGCTTATACCAGCAAAAGTGCATGTCCTGTGTGCCTGTATTGTGCATAAATGCACACAAATGTTATACATGTTTGTCCTCTATACCTGTACACACATTTGTATATCTTAGAAATAAACTAAAATATTTTGTCATATTATTTGAGAAAGAAGCAGCATTAGGGCAAAGAACAGTCAATTATAATATTTTCCCCAAATCACATGACAGGGTTTTGTGACAGAAAGTTATCTAGGGAGGTTGGAAACTTGGCACCTTTCAAAAATAGGATAGATTGTCAGTTGTCATTGGATGGATGGCCTGTTAAGGCCTCCTGTAATTAGTAGCTTTTATAAATTTTGCTTCCTGTATGGTTCTTATCACTTCTTAAATTTTCAGTCTTGCCATTTACATGTGACACTAATCCATTGATTTCTCCATGCAGACATGCTTGTGGCGTGTGGAGGAGAAAGCAATGGAAATGCATCACTTAATTTGCTCATTAACATAAACATGTATGAAAATATCATCTTGTTTAAATGGGTTTCAGAGAATATGTTGTTGATTGGGCTGTACTGGTTATTAGAAGTTGCAGGTAACAGATAGTGAAGAGCCTTAGTATATTAAGAAAAATGACTGGGTGCAGTGGACAGCTGATTTTTAAGTTTGGTTTTTTTAGAATAAAAGTGACAATGGTGATGTATTTTGGGATAAGGTGAAGCTTGTGTTAAGTAAAAGCATAACTGAAGCAACAGTTGAATTATAGGTAGAGGTAGAATGGTCAAGATTTCCAGGCCAGTCTTGGCTACATTGGAGATACGATTTCAAAAAACAATGAAGAAACTCTTAAAATTTTGTAGGTAGACAACCATAAAAGGAACAAACAGTCGAACAGAAATTTTTTAGTTGTATATAAAACTTTGCCTTAATGTACTTATAAAACAGTTTGTTTTGGATACCTCCTAGATATTATCAAGATCTTGAACAGAAATTATTGACTAAGTCATTTAAAAAGAAGATTATAAATTTAGCAAAGTCACCTAAGCTAGTTTTTTTTTTTTTTTTTAAACTGAAAGGAGCATGAAATAGGTACTTAAAAGATGCCCTTTTGGTTATCTTATTTTTTTTCTGCTGGCCCTGTAAATGAATAGGAATATTAAATTTTAGAGAAGCTCTATCAGCAAGTAAGTATGATGGTTGAAACAGACGATGGTTCTAGGTTTTATTTTTAATTTTTTTTCTTTTTGAGACAGGATCTTATGCAGCTTAGGCTGCTTCTAACTCTGGCTGAGACTGCTCATGAGCTCATCATGATCCTCCTGCTTCCACTTCCCAGGTGCTGAGGATATGGAGAATATTGATGTGTAGTACCATGCCTGGCTTGATTTGTTTGCTTGGTTGGTTTTTTGAGTTTTTTTGGTTTTTGTTTGTTTGTTTGTTTTGGTTGACGGTGCCGTGTGCTGTGTAGACCAGGCTGGCCTTGAACTTGTAGAGATCTGGCTGCCTCTGGATCCAAGTGCTAAGAGGCCTCACTGCTGGCTAATTGCTAAGTTTCTCATGACTTTTTGAGTATTAGTCGTTGATTTTGTAGAAATCCTCTCATTTTGGCTTATTTGATAGCTTTCTCATGATTAGATTGAAATTACTCATGTTTTCACTGTAGCCATGATACTGTGTCAGTGCATTTTATGGGGCTCATAGTGTTGATGTGTCTAGTTACTAATGATATTTTAACCTTGATTACTTTGTTCTGATGACTTCTGCTAGATTATTCTAGGTGAGGTTACTTTTTGTCCCTTTGTATTCTCGTTGACGTATTAATATATTTTCTTGTAGGAGATACTTCAGAACTATAGATAGGTGGTTTCTTTCAAACTTTCTCCTCTTGTTTGTAGCATACATTGTGGAAGTATTTGTATTTTCCTCATTCTTACATTTATGAATTGGACTTCATCTATAAAGGATTCTCCCTTTCTCACCCATTTGTTAATTTGTTTTAGTATGGTGGTGTGGGTATTTGATTCTACTGACTGTTATCCAATATAATAGTATTATGTTGCTCACATTGTTCCAGCTTTGGCCTCTGGGAGCTTTTCTAGTTCCACCTTTTCCTGTCTCAGGAAAGTCCTGTAGAAGAGAGGAACAAATAAAAACTATGTATGTTATGTATATGAAGGTGTCATAATAATCCCCATTATTTTGTATGCTAAACTGAAAAGTTAATATAATTTTTTTCCATTCTGCTTTCACAGGCTAGTAATATCCAGCCTGTTTTCTTATCCCAGTCCTGGGATTAACCACTTCTCCTGGGAGTTCTGGTACCTTTTATTGGAGAATAGTACTTAAAGTTGAGCTTTGGATACTTATTCCTAGGCCTTTGGATAAATTGGGAAGTATATTTAAAAAGCTGGCCCTCCTTATGTAAGGATTGCACGTCATAGATTCAATGGACATGATTGAAAATATTTGCAAAAAAATTACATTTATCTATTTGTGTGTTTGTATGTGTGTACTTGTGTTTGTATGTTTTTGTATTGTGTTTGTGTGTATAGTAATTAAAGGGCAACTCGTGAGAGTTAGTTCTCTTCTTTCACTATGTGGATCTAGGGGACAAAACTCAGGTTGCAAGCCTTGGTGACAAGCCTTGTTAGCTACTGAGCCATCTTACTTACCCTAAGTAAAGTAACTGTATTATATTAAATACTAGATGTAATTTCTTATGTTATGGGTAGATTGTGGGCAAATATGATGCAGATTTTCTCAAACCTTTTTTACTCAGGTTAACCTTTTGTCAAGTTTTTATGTGATCCTGAACATATAGTTATATAAAGTAAATATACAAATGAAAGTTTTACTGATAATTGTAAACTTATTTTAAAACAGCTATTTTTGCACGCATATGGATTTACTAAAGATGAAAACAAATTTGAGTATTGAGAAATAGGTGTGCTTGCTTACTTTTATATAAGAAATTAAATCTTGACTGCATATTTGATACTACAGGACATAGAGGTTCTTCCAATATTTTTTAGAATTGATCAATATTTTGCTTTTATAGTCAACAGCATTGATATTTCTGCTTCTCATAAATTCATAGCACAAAATTGCAGAAATATGTTTAGAGCCATTTCAGAAATGTGGCAAAGTGTCCTAATTTGAAATCAAAATTTAATGATTTTTATGTGAAAGTCAAGCCAGCAACTTTAAAAATCCAATGTCCTAACATAGAACAATCCTGATATATATTAGCTTAATGCTTATTTGCTGAGGGAATCTGGACTGTTCTTCAGTCTCGAGAGGGAGGGGAATGGAGTGGGGGGAGGGGGAGAGGAGTGGGGAGAGGGGGAGGGGAGCGATGTGTGGGAGGAGGGGGAGGGAAATGGGGAGGGGGCGGAAATTTTTTTCAACCACTTAAAAAAAATAAACAAAAAAATTTAATAAAAAAAGACCATGCATTTATATCGATACTTTTTCTTCCAAAACTACAAGGTTGTTCTGACCTTCCCTCATTCCTTATTTGTATCTTCTTTCTGTGACAATCCTGGATCTCAGTATACTAACATACTTTTGTTAACTTTTGGAGCAGCCATCAGGTAGTTTGCTAACTTATGAAAAGCGTTCACTAAATTGATTCTGTGTGCAGTATCATCTCCAGCCTTAGCTATTTAGGTTAGCTGTTTTATTCCCTGCTTTCTTTAGTGTGGCTCTGTTACTTTTATACAGTGCAGTTCAGTTCCTTTGTGACTTCTTTATTTTCTATTTTGATTTCTCTCAGTCCTGGTTGATGTTAACTAAGTATTATTATGAATGATGATGATTTCAGAAAAGAACTCTCAAGTATTTCACCTTGGGCTCAAACTTGGTATTCTTTTGCCTCAGCCTTCTGAGTGCTGGGGTTACAGGCATGAATTCATCATACATGGGTGTTTTTGTTAGTTTTGGTTTGTGAAACAGTACAGTTACTAAATGCCACTGCTGTTAAATTTTACTGCTTAAAGCAATTACTCAGAAGTATCACTCTGTCCTCCTTTCTACTGTTTTAATCCTATGTCACTGTCGTTGTTTTTCTTTTTCCATGTCCATTAAGGTATTCAGAGTTTAAATTTACTTTTTATCTATTCCTCTATTATTTTACTCAAGTTAACAGATTATGTGCATTTTAAAGAATTAAATGTGTGTGTTGCATCCCACAGTACACATATGGAGGTCACAGGACAGCCTGGAATTGGTTCTTTGCTTACATGATGTAGGTCTCGGAGATCAAACTTAGGTAACAGACTTAGTGGCAAGCACTTTTACCTGGTGGGACATCTCACTGGCCCCTACATTTTCTTTTACTCATTTTTTCTCATGTAATTTTTAGTTGACTTATAAACAACATACCATAAAACTTACCCTTTAATTTAATTAATACATTATTTTTGAGACAGAATCTTAATATGTTGCCCAGGTTTCAGATTCCTGGCCTCAAGTGGTTCAGCTGCCTCTATCTCCTGAATAGCTGGGAACAGGCATATACCACATACATCCTTTTAAAGTGAGCAAGCCAGGTTTGTGTAGGTGTTTGCTTGCTTGCTTCCTTCTTCATACTCGTCTCCTTGTGCCTCAAATTAGAGGTCCTCATGGATCTTTTAAATACTGGGTTACAGGACTTTGCTGTCATGTAGTTAAAAAAGTATATTCATAAGGTTGTGCCAGTTATCACCACTCTCTAATTCTAGGACATTTTATTATCCCCAAAAGAAACCTTGTGATCATTAGCAGTCACTTCCCAGGTCTGTATTCTGTTCTACTTTCTGTGTGGATGTGCTTATTCTGTTCTGGGTATTTCGTGTAGGTGAAATTGTATAATATGTGGTCTTTTGTTCTTGGTTTCTTTAAATTAGTGTAATTCGTTCAAAGTTCATTTATGCTGTAGCATGTATGAGTACTTTAGTTTTTTCCCCCTTGGCTAAATGATATTTATATAACATATGTTATTCATCTATGTTTCAGTTGATGGCCATTGTTTTTTTTTCTACTTTCACTGAGCTATGTCTCTAACTCTTCTATTCCTTTCTACATGGAGAGTTTATCATAATCTTTTGCATTTTTCACTTATCAGTAATGTATCCCAGAAATGTTGCACACTGGTTCATTCTTTTGAAGATATATTATTTTCATACTCCAGATTCTTTTTTTTAATTCTTTTTAAAATGATAGGGTCATAATATATAGGCCATGCTGGCCTTGAACTTACTGTGTAGACTATACTGGCCTTGAACTTTCTGAGTAGACTCTGCTGGCCTTGAACCACAGATCTCTGCCTACCCCTGCCTCTAGAGTATCTTCTTTGTTTGTTTTTTTTAAAAAAACTAAAACAGCTGTATATATACAGCTACATCTATGTATATTTGGTTGTTTTCTGTATTTTGTAGTTATAAACATGTTTCTATAAATGAACTTGTAGATATCTATTTTTGTGTTAGTAGAGGTAAATGATATATCTTTCTAGTAGAGTTCTATAAGTAGGATTGATGGGTCAGAAGTTTAATGCCTATGTAGTCTTGCTAAGTATTTTCATTTTTCTTTATATATGTACCATTAGAAATTTATGAAAGCAGTTTTTTCCTATAGACTTACCAATAGGATATATTGTCTTTTTAATTTTTTCAGAGATAAGTGATTAAAAATGCTTTGTAATCATTATGGAAAGACTTGTGGTTTAGTGGATTGTTATAGATTGAAAAATATATTATCCCCCAGTCTTGTACTGATACATATAAATTATTATATGTAGGTGAAATTGATTAGAATATAATTTCTAGCCTAGTCATGATTTCTTATTTGAGCCTTTTCTCATTTAATGGAAGTATAGGATTGATTCATAATGCCTGTATGCTAAAATTCTTGAAGTGGTTCCTAAAAGATATCTGAATTTGGAAGAAAGAGCTTTTCTTCTTCTGGGATTTGTTAATAGTTACTGGTTCACTTTTCATGATAATTAATGATATTTTGAACAACACATGCAGTACATATTGACATCTTTGGTATCAAGACTTATTTTTATCAGCAATGGTGGTATTTGTAATTTGTTACAGTTCCTATAAGCAAGAAGACCAATATTTTTTTTAAAGATTTATTTTTGTTACTTTAAAATATGTGTATGTGAGTGTGTGGGTATGTGCATATGAGTACAGATGCCTAAGATAGCTAGAGACACCGCATTCCCCTAGGTATGGAATGAGAGGTAGATGTGAGCCTCTTGTTGTGGGTTCTGGAAACTGAACTGCAGTCCTCTGTAAGAGTAGTGTGAACCACTTCAAGCCCCCCCCCCCCCCCAAGAAGACCAATATTAAATGAAACTGAGAGTTTAAAATTCTGGGTTAGGATGGTCCTATCAAATTTCACTGATGCCATGGAACTAGGACAACTAAAGTTATCTCCATTACAGGGTAGCAAGTAAGGCTGGGGATTTAGGTTCTTTGCCAGAAAGGATACTGCTCCAGGTGCTAGGAACACATTAATTAAAAATCAGGGTTGAGAATAGCTCAATGCTTGCATAATATACGCTAGGTACTGGGTGTGATCCCCAGCACTGACAAATAAGTCAGTACATTCTTGCACTTAAGGAACCTATATTTTAGTGGTTTATGATTGATTGATGGTTCCCAGGTAAACAGGTGCTAGTGCTTGACTATGAATAGAACCAGTATTTGTCTGGTGGGGTCTTAAAATGTCTTTTATGCTGATACAGACCTCAGATAACACTTGATTTTGGTGAGTAGTGGTCTTCATCAACCTTTTGTGTCTCTTCTTTCATATTTATACTTCCTTATTTGCTGTGCTATGGATTGAATGCAGGTCTTGTGCATATTAGGTAGATACAATACCATGGAATTCCATCCCCAGTTCTTATTTTCCCCCCTCTTCATTTCAGGCTTATTGTATAAATTTGAGGTATACTGTGTGATTTTTAGTGAAATGATGATTTTAGGTAAATATTTTAAACACCCATTTTACATATATATGTATGTATGCATGTATGTATGTATGTATATATGTATGTATGTATGTATGGTGTATGTGTGATGTGGGTATACCAGAGGGCAACTTTAGGAGTTGCTTCTTCCCATTTGCTTTGTTTTGAGGCACGGTCTCTCTTGTTTCTATAGTTGCACTGTATACTGTATACTTCAGGCTAGCTGGCCTGGCGATTGTCTGGTCTCCACCTCTCCATAGGAGTTCTGCTGGACTTAGAGATGTGCCATGATATGTTGTGTATGCACTTCTACTCACTGCACCATCCCTTTGGTTCATCTTTTTGAGACAGTCTCCTATGTAACATGGGCAAACCACAAAATCTGTTTCAGGTTTCCTAGTACTAGGTTACAGGAGTGAGCCATCTTTTCAAATTTGCTTTCTTCATTCCTTTTTTCCTTCCTCTTTCCCTTTCTTTTCCTACCGTACTTCCCCCTCTCTTTATCTTCTCTTACTGTGTAACCCAGGCCAGCTTTAGACTTGTGATCCTCTTGCCTCAGTTTCCTGACTACTGGGATTATAAGAATCTCCTTTTTCTTTTCAATCAAATGAAATATTCCATTGTATATATCTCATCATTTCTTTATTCAGTAATCTGTTGACAGCTATTGTCTTAATTGCTTTTCTGTTGTTGTGAAGAGACAACATAACCAAGGTAACTTATACAAGAATTTACTGAGGCTCATGGTTCCGGAGGGTGAGAGTTCAGGATCATCATGGTGGTGAACATGGCAGCAGGTAGGCAAGCAGGCATGATGCTGGAGCAGTAGCTGAGTGCTTACATTCTGCTCCACAGGCATGAAGCAGAGAGAATGCTGAGAATGGCACTAACTTTTAAAATCTCAAAGCTCACATCCAGTGACATACCTTCTTTAACAAGGCCACACCTCCTATTCCTTCTCAAACAGCTCTACCATCTAGAGCCCAAGCATTCAAGTATATGAGCCTATGGGGGCCATTCTCATTCAAACCTCCATGTCTTGACCACTGTGATAATGCCATAGTACACATGAGAATCTAGATATCTCTGTGAGGTGCTTTACTTCTGTGGAGTGTATATCCGGAAGAGACTTTTAAGTTTTTTTTTTTTTTGAGTAATTTCCATAATGAATATTCTAAGATACATTATTTTAGCCAGTGGGTGTCTATATTCTCCTTAACACATACCATTTTATCTTTTCTTTTAAGACAGTGTCGTATGTAGCCCAAGTTGGACTCTACTTTGCAGCTGAGAATGACAATGTTCTAAATTCTTTCTTCTCCTCCTTCTCCTTCTCCTCCTTTTCCTCCTCTTCTTTCTCCTCCTTCTCCTCCTTCTTCTCCTCCTCATCCATCACCTCTTCTCCTCCCCCTCCTCCTCTTCTTCTTCTCCTCCTCTTTTTTTCCCCCTCATTATTTTTTCAAGACAGTTTCTTAGTAGCTATGGATCCAGTCCTGGAACTCATTCTGTAGACCAGGCTGACAGGCTGACCTTGAACTCACAGAGGTTCTTTTGCCTCAGCCTCCTGAGTGCTA
This sequence comes from Alexandromys fortis, assembly GCF_014885135.2. NCBI lineage: Eukaryota > Metazoa > Chordata > Mammalia > Rodentia > Cricetidae > Alexandromys > Alexandromys fortis. The sequence goes on from NW_026067900.1 coordinate 318,993, forward strand.
GGATTAAGGTGTGTGCCACCATTGCCTGACCATTCTAAATTCTTGATTTAAAGTGTTGATTGAAGGCTGGAAGTGAGCCTGAGTGATAATCGTAGTTCTATTTTCTTACAGTTTTTAATTCTTTTGGAAAGAATGAGTAAGAGAGAGTGGAGAGATGTGTATAATTTAATAATAATATGGTAGAGAGTAGACATCTGCATATGTAAACTATAATGCTGGTTATTGAACACTTATGTAGGCAATAGTCTGAGCAATTTCATTTACTATTTTTAGATTGACAAAATTGCTTAATTTTGAAGTGTAAATTTATTGTAGAATGATTAAATCTAGCTAATTAACATGTATTTGTTACTTTTTGCAGCTGTAACTTAACTAACTTGTACTTTTAAAACATTTTTCTGTGTGTTATTTAATACTTCTTTAAATCTGTAAACTATTTTGCATATGAGGAAATTGGAACACAGAGAACACAGGTAGTTAGTTAATGATGCTGACTGAGAACTCATCAGTGAAATCAATGTTGACACAGATATTCTGGGAAGCAGATCACAGGAATAGCTGCCTCCATGTGATGGTTTCGGAGGTCTGAAGTCTCATCCGAGTAGTATCCTGTGGGTTGGACCATTTTTTCATGGGCGTTGAGGAATTCAGAATTGATAGTAATATAATTTTTAGGGTCTACATATTTGGTTTGATTTTGAAAAATATGTGTCTAGTTGTTTTGCCAAGAAAAGGAATAGGTATTAGGATAGAACAGTAATTAGTGAAAGGATCAGGTTTTGCTGCAGAAAAATCAACATCAGTGGATTCTGAAATGTCAAGGCTTTCTTGGTAGACCTTGAAATTCAACACTAACAGGCAAGGTTTAAAAAAAAACTGTCTTAAGAGCAGAGACAAGCTGAAAAATAATTCATATAAGTTGTTGGAAGAGAGAGCTGCTTGTTTGTCCCAGCCACCCGGCTAGCTTAGCCCCAGAATAACCACACAGAAACTGTATTAATTAAATCACTGCTTGGCCCATTAGCTCATTAGTTTCTTATTGGCTAATTCTTACATCTTAATTTAACCCATTTCTTCTAATCTGTGTATTGCCACATGGCGGTGGCTTACCGGGTAAAATTCTAACTGGCATCTGTCTCAGGCGGAGGATCCATGGCTTCTCTCTGACGCTGCTTTCTTCCTCCCAGAATTAAGTTCTGTCTTCTCCACCTACCTAAGTTCTGCCCTATCAGGTCAAGGCAGTTTCTTTATTTATTAACCAATACAAGCAACACACAGAGGGGACTCCCACATCACCAATTTTAGCTTTTTATTCTATAATATACTTCTGGTAGTCAGGCAGAAATTATTCTCATATTCGATAACATTCTTCAGAGGGGGGAACTGATGGGGGTGTTGAATTGCTGAATCCCCTCAGCCAGAGCCAGGACCTTACTCTTTCTCTGGGAGACTGCTAGTGTGAGTGGTGGACTTCTGCATTGTTTTCTTTGCAGTTTTGAGCTTTTAAGTAAGTGATTGGGCCAGCAAGGGGGTCACTAGGTACAATCCCTTGCTTGCAAGTATAGTATTCCATCTGTAGAACCCAGTTGTGTATAGAACTGACTCCTGTAACTTGTTCTCTGACCTTTACGCATGGATCACGGCATATGTCTCTACCACCAAACAAACAAACAAATATATAAAAGGTTATTAGAAAGTTATTTGACTTGATAGCAAGAGTGGGCCAAGATAGCCTGTTGTAATTAACATGTTCATTTATTTATCTATCTATCTATCTATCTATCTATCTATCTATCTATCTATCTATTTATTTATATTGAGAGTATGTGTGAGTGTAAGTGTACTCACAGTGGCCAGAAGGATTCCAAGGAGATGGAATTACAGGTATTCACAGGATACTTGGTTTGTTGTATGGTGCTGGGAGCTGAACTCCAGTGCTTTTAATCTCTGAGGCACCTCTCCTAGCTCCATTGGTATGTTCTAAAAACAAAAAAGGGTGATGATGGAAGTCTAGGTTTTGTTTGTTTGGTTTTTTCCCCAGTGTTGGGATTTTTGTCTTGCTGGGCAGGTGCTCTACCTCTAAGCTACATTCTCCATTCTAAAGCCTATTTTTTAAGGTATTTTTAAGACAAGAGTTATACTTGAGATATAAAACTGAATACTGACAACTGAACTGTTGTAATATTTTTTTAAACTGGTGTTTTATTTTTTAAAATTATTATTTTGAGGCTGTGTCTCAATTGGTAGCCCTGGCTGACCTGGAACTCATTTTATAACCTTAACTTTCAAAGAGCTGTTAGCTTCTGCTTTGACATGCTGGGATTAAAGGTGGATACTACAGTGCCTGGCCCACAGTGTTTTAACTACAATGTCTATTAGGCTGTGGCAATATTAAAGTGGTTTTGATTATGTTCTTGGTTAGTATAGAGCTGAGAGCTTTCTGTTTCTGGAAGTTGGAAAAAGTCTAGTAGCTTCTTAGTGAGTAGATGTAAGGCAGTAGAGAGATGGCATAAATGTTGGTTTATGCATTTTGAAAACAGCTTCAATTGTTTTGGTTACATTAAAATTATTCTGAGATAGTGAGAAGGTATGCAAAATACAGGAATAAAGTAAGATAGGAATTTAACAGAAGCACTTAGCTTTAAAGTAGTTGGTTACCAACAAGATGTGACTTTGTTTTCCAAAATTTTAATTGCTGAGTATTTTGCATTCTTAAACTGTTATTTAAGATGTCTTTCTGTTCTTTCAAAGCTATTTTATTTTCTTATGCTTTCTTTTACTACTTTCTAATCACTATCTCCCTCTTGTCTGCCATCTTTTGGGTTGGCTCCTTATTTCAGAGTGAGCAGGCAGGACTTGGTTTTTGTACACAAGATAAAACTAGTTGCTTATGAGCTCAGTGCACTCGAGTCTTATGCCATAAACCTGATGATGATAAATTCCAGAAGTACTAATGGCCCATGGAACTAGAGAGTAACAGTGACTGCAATATTGTTTGCAAATCTACAATGTCTTTTCTGTGAATGTTGTTTTATTAAGTAATTAAAAAATAATTTGAACATTTCTTCACAGAAAGCTTTTGGTCAGCATGCTGTTAAAGAAGTTGTAAGTAATAGGAATTATATAGGCAGGTTTATCAAGTAGATTGCTGGTGAGCGTATTGTCAAGAGATTTTTTTTTTTTTTTTTTTGTAAAGCTCTAGATAAAACCAAGGACTTTGGACTTGTTAGGCAAGTGTTCTACCTCCACCTCCTTCCTCAGATGATTTTTTAAAATAGTACTTTAACTATAATATGATCAGATGGCCACTTTTGTCTGACTATGAGTTTATCTCTTTTGAAAATATGTAGAGATTATATTCATTCAGTACTAGGTAGCTAATTTAATTCCCAGGCAGCATTCTATCTTAAAAAAAAAAAAGCTGTGTAGTGGTGGTGCATGCTTCAAATCCCAGCACTCTGGAGGCAGAGGCAGGTTGATTGATCTCTGTGAGTTTGAGACCAGCCTGGTCTATAGAATGAGTTCCAGAATAGCCAAGTCTTGAAAAACTAAACAAACTTTAAAAAAAATATTATTTCGGGGCTAGATAGATGGCTCAGCAGTTAAAAAGCATTTGCTGCTTTCCCAGAGAACTTAGTTTGATCCCCAGCACCCATGAGGTGATTTACAACCACCTGTAACTCCAGTTCCAGGGGCATCTCTCCTCTGCTCTCTACAGGCCATAGACGTAATACACATCGGATGTTTACATACTGAAGCCACTCACAAGTGTACATAGAAGGAAAATCAACAAATCTTCAAAAACAGAATATTTTAAGCATATGTTTCACTAGTTCAGAATTAAATATAATAAAGGGTTATTTATTTAGGGGAGACTCGTAGATCACTGTCCTGTCACACTCCTCAGCACAATCGGGGAACAGAAACTGAGTTTAGCAGCCGGAAACAAGAGCTGGAAGCAAGAGAGCGCTTTACAGCTGCATTTATAGTATAAGAGACCACGCCCAAGTGGGCTGGTATCTTAAAGACTATTGGCTGAAGGAGCGGGAGGGGATCCCACAGCACTTCCCCCTTTTGTTTAAATAAGAGAGTTTTAAACCCAATACAAAACTATATACACTAGGAACAGATATTAAGTATAAGATTAGAATTATAACCAGCATAAACAATAATAAGTAAGGAACATATGCTAAATGTTTTAATAAACATTCTATTCTATGGAATCTAAGTCTTGTATTGGAAATGGCTTGGTAAGATCATAAAAGGACAGTAACTGTGACTATCTAATCTTCAACCCCATCGAAGGCCTGAGAAGGGAGATAATGTTACTTGAGTAGGCAGGAAGTGCAATCAAGCTGCTTCCAAAATGTACGTAGATGACAGAGACAACTGGCTGCCTGAGTAATCACTCAAAGTCTCATTTGCAGTGTTGAAGCAACCAACTTTGGCTATGGTCTGTAGTAATTGACAGATCATTTTCAGAGGCAGGAAAATTTTCAAAACGGTCTTAACCTGTCTTGGCAAGATTTGACAGTCCTTTTTCTTGTATCCTGCTTGTTCAGTCCAGACATCATGCACTTTGTCAGTGGTGAGGCATGGGCAGTTTCTTGCCCAAAGGCCTATTGTGCCAAGAAGAAGTCAAACTCCAAGTGGAGTGTCTTTCATGCGCAACACTCTCTCAGCAATAGATCGGTGCTGCTAGGAATAATCGTGTCTCACATAAACAGAATCATAAGTTATTTAAGTGCCAAGTTCTTCAGATCTTTGAAGTGGTTGAAAGTTACCTATCTATGCAGAGTACAATTTCTTTGTATCTAAAGAACCTAATTAGTCTGACGGAAAGTATAACAAGCATGAATGACTATTGACCTTTAATATTTAATACCTATATAACTTACAGATTAATACCTCTTATCAGAATATTAAACAATCTTTAAACAACTGTGCAGTAAAGGAGGACAATGACATCAAAATGTAAACAATGTATAAATATCTTAATTAGAGGTAGAAATATATAATAATGCAATATGATAAATATGTTCTTAAATTGTATCAATATACAAAATGTCTTCATAGAAACAAAAACACAGCATCTGATACACTCTTCCAACTTACAACAAAAAGGATGAAGGCAGTCTATTACCTGATTTATTTTTTTTATTTATTTATTTTTTGGTTTTTCGAGACAGGGTTTCTCTGTGGTTTTGGAGCCTGTCCTGGAACTAGCTCTTGTAGACCAGGCTGGTCTCGAACTCACAGAGATCCGCCTGCCTCTGCCTCCCAAGTGCTGGGATTAAAGGCGTGTGTCACCACTGCCCGGCCTACCTGATTTATTTTTAAAAGCCTCATTATGGCTAGTTTTATCATTTCATTGTAGATTTGTTATGAGACTAATATTAATTCATCATCCACAGAGTTTCTGAGGGAAGTTGGTGCTAGTGTCTGAAAGAACAGAATAGGATAGAATACGAGTCTTTAAAATCATGTTTGGTGAAATAAGCAGGGCCAGAGTAATAAAAACAAGCATATAAATAATACAAAACAGGCAGAATAGGTTAAATCTCTTGTCTGTCTAAACAAATATAACGTGAGAGAGGAAGAACTGATTTAGTCTATATTGGTGACCATGGGGTAATTACAGTGTGGAAGGCTTTGGAAGATCTAACTTTCTGAACAAGCCTTTGCAGTAGTATGAATTTTGACAGGAAAAGAGTCGGTAAGTGAGGACCCTTAATCATACAGAGTAGTGTGAAAAAGGCACAGAAATGGAGAATTTGGTTTGTTAAAGATGAGAGCAAAGGGCTGGAGAAATGGCTTAATAGTTAAGAGTGCTTGTTGGTCTTGCAGAGGACCTGTGTTTGTTTCTCAGCATCTATATGGTGGTTTGGAGTCCCCTTAACTCCAGTTCCAGGTGATCTGACATTCTCTTCTGGCCTCCATGCACCAGGTAGACACATGGTGCCATGCAGACAAAAACACCCATACATACACAAATTAAATAAATAAAATAATAACTTAGGGGGACAGTTAATTGAATTGGAGTTGTGGGAACTAGCCTGCTTCTGAATGGACTTCATAATGGCTTGGTAGGAAAGAGCTTTCACCTTGTCTTTAATATCTAGGCAGTGATATAGTTGATTGTTAGAAATGAGCTTTAGATTAACCTGGCAGAAGTAGATAGACTGTATTAGGACTTGTACTTTCCAGTGCAGATTATGAAAGGTGACACATGGCTGTGCCAGTGGGAATGTGTAAGAAATTGCCATTCCATATGCCATATAGAAAGGAAAGAAGTTAAAGAAGACTCTGGTTTTGGCCCCAGGTTAGCCTCAGGGTGATGTGCCCAAGGATCTGGTTTTTTGTTTGTTTGTTTTTGGTTTTGGTGTTTTGAGACAAGGTTTCTCTGTAGCTTTGGAGCCTGTGCTGCTACTAGCTCTTGTAGACCGACCAGGCTGGCCTTGAACTCACAGAGATGCTCCTGCCTCTGAGTGCTGGGATTAAAGGTGCACGCCACCACCACCTGGCTAGGATGTTTTTATAACAATGTAGGAAGGGAGTGTAGGAAAGTGTGTGTGTGCGTGCGTGTGTGCGTGCGTGTGTGTGTGTGTAATGGAGAAGCTGGAAGAGGTGGTGGGGCTAATTTTGGATATGGTGAAATGGAGATAAGAAACTGACTTGGCAGTGTTATTAGGCGTTTTGAAATGTAAGACTTGTTCTGCAGAGATGCTGGTCGAGGAGGGAACTTGTAGGACTAACTAGCAACCTCAAACGGACAAAAGGCAAAGGCCTGTAAGTCATTGAGTTCTTTTCCTTTGTTTTTTTTTGGGGGGGTTACTTTTTTAGCAAACAACATACAGCAAAAATCACCATCTTAATTATTTGGTAATATTTGACAAGTGATTTAACTCTCTCTGCCCATTTTATTCCTCAAAATTTTTACTGTACTCTTTGCTATTAACTTTCATTTATTTATTTATTATGTATACAATATTCTGTGTATATGCCTGCAGGCCAGAAGAGGGCACCAGACCCCATTATAGATGGCTGTGAGCCACCATGTGGTTGCTGGGAATTGAACTCAGAACCTTTGGAAGAGCAGACAGTGCTCTTAACCTCTGAGCCATCTCTCCAGCCTCTGCTATTAACTTTCTTTACCTGTTCCTTAGACAGTGGTCAGCAGTGGTCTACTTTTTATCACATTGGTTTTGCATTGTTTAGAATTTCACTAGATATTACATAATAGGCACAAAATTATATATAATATATATAACAAACATAATACACAGCACACACACACACATATAAGTAAATGGAAAGTTAATTGTGTTGTCTTGTTTCTTTTTTGAGACAGATTTTGTCATGTAGTCCAGGTTGGACTCAACTTACTTCACTCAGCATAATGCTGTTACCATGTTGTTTTTATCAATGCTTTTTTTTTCTTTTCTTTTTCTTTTTCGATAGGATTTCCGTGGTTGTCCTGGAACTTACTCTGTAGATCAGCTGGGCTTCAAATTTATATTCATCTGCCTCTACCTCCTGAGTGCTGGGATTAAAGGCATGTGTCACCACCATCTGGCCTTTATAAATTCATTTAAAAAAAGTTGCTGAGTAGTATGCTGCTGTATGCATACATCACAACTTACATCTTTTTTAAAAAAGGTTTTATTTATTTTTAAAGGTTTATTTTTATAATTTAGCTGGGCAGTGGTGGCACATGCTTTAATCCCAGCACTCTGGAGGCAGAGGCAGGTGGATCTCTGTGAGTTCGAGGCCAGCCTGGTCTATAAGAGTTAGTTCCAGGACTGGCTCCAAAGCAACACAGAGAAATCCTCTTGAAAAAACAAAAAAAAAAAGTTTATTTTTATAATTTGTAATTATGTATGTGGGTTTGTGCTCATGAGTGCTAGTGCTTTCAGGGGCTAAAATCAGATTTCCTGGAGTTGAAGTTACAAGAAGTTGTTCGTCACCTGATGTGGGTACTGGGAATTGAACTCAGGCCCTCTGGAAGAGCAGTGCACGTTCTTAACCACTATTCACCTATTGATGGCATTTGTCAGTCATGCCCACAGACATCTATTGATGGGTATTTGAGTTCCCAGGGTTTGGCTGTTATGAATGATGCTGCTGTGAAGTTATGTGTAAATATGTAGTGAATACCTAAGGAGTAGACTTTTGTGTATTGTGAAAAGTACAGTATATGTTCCTAATGAACTACATACTATAATGGCAAATAGTTTTTCATTTAACATTTCTCTTAGCAACGTGAGTCTTCTGCTTGCTCTATGTCTACACAGGTGTTTGGTATTGACTGTGTTTTTAAAATTTTAGCTAGGTTAGTGGGCTTATTGTGGTCTTAATTTGTATTTCATTAAGGACTAGTGATGTTTGGTATCTTTTTATATGGTCATTTGACTGTTTATATATCTTGGTGACATGTTTATTTAAATATTTTGCCCAATTAAAAATTTGAGATTTCTTATTAGTGAGTTGTATTTGTTTTGTTGTTGTTTGAATTTTGAGGTAGGAGTCTTACTTATTACCCAATTCAATCTCCAACTCTTGGGTTCAGTGATCAATCCTCTTTCCTCAGTGTCATGAGTATTTGTAACTAAAGCTGTGTGCCACTATGTCTCTCTTTTAGGACTCTTTTAAAAATATGTTCTTGTTAAAAAGTCTTTCATTGGATACATGATTTATAAATAGTTTTTTTTCAGTTTTTGTTTTTTAATTTTCTTTAAAAATTTTAAGATATATTTATGCTGTGGTATGTATATATCTCCATGATGTTTGTGTGTGTGTATGAATGTGGGTGTGCACATGCCACTGTGTGAATGTAGAAGTCAGAGAACAACTCTTAGAAAGTTGGTTCTCTCCTTTCCTCATGGCTTTGGGAATTGGAACTCAGGTTGATAGGCTTGCACAGCTTGCCTAGGCTGTTTTGCTGACCTGACTTTTAATTTTATATATAAGAATGTTATTCCTTTATATATGTCTGTGCAGCACAATTACTTGCCTGGTGCCTGTGGGGGCCAGAAGAGGGTGTTAGATCCTATGGAACTGGAGTTACAGACAGTTATAAGCCTCTATGTGAGTGTGGAGAACTGAACCTGGGACTTTTGCAAGAGTAGCCAGTGCTCTTAACTGATGAGCCATCTCTGCAACCTCTATATAATTTTAATAATAACATTTGAAAGTTTTAAATTTGGATTGTCCCATGTTATTTTTTTCTTATTTTAATCAGGTTTGCCAAATTTACCTCTTTTTTTTTTTTTAACTTGTTATGTGGTCCAAAGTAGCACCACATTTGGCATCTTCTTGAGTGAAGTTCTAAGTGCTGAGATTAAAACTATACAGCACCATATCTAGCCTTTATTTTTCTCTTACAGATTTTTAGGTTTTAGCTCTTGCATGTTGGGTTATTAAACAAATTTGAGTTGACTTTTGTATATGGTATGAAGTTAAGGTAAAGTTCATTTTACCTTTTGTGTAATCAGTTGTTCCAGCACCTTTTGTTTAAAAAAAATGGCTGGACCAACTCCTCGTGGTCCTGACTTCTTTGCTCATATTCTCCCTCCTTCCGCTCTTCAACTGGACCTTGGGAGCTCAGTCCAATGCTCCGATGTGGGTCTCTATCTCTATCTCCATCCGTTGCTGGACGAAGGTTCTATGGTGATATTTAAGATAGTCATCAGTCTGACTGTGGGACAAGGTCAGTTCTGGCATCCTTTCCTCCACTGCCCAGGGTCCTAGCTGGGGTCATCCCCGTGGACTCCTGGGAACCCCTCCAGAGCCAAGCCCCTTGCCAACCCCAAAATGGCTCCCTCAATTTATCTCCTTCCCTGCTCCCATATCTGGCCTTCCTCCATCTCAACCATCCCACTCCCACAAGCTCTCCCCAACCCCCCCNCCGCCATGCTCCCAACTTTGGTCCACCCACTGAGACAGTGTACCTGAGCTAATGGGAGCTCACCAACTCCAGCTGGACTGGGACTGAACGAGCATGGGATCAAACTGGACCTTCTGAATGTGGCTGACAGTTGGGGCAGACTGAGGGCCAATGATAATGGCACTGGGATTTGTCTCTGCTGCATGTACTGGCTTTTTGGAATCCTATTCTATTTGGATGCATACCACCCTAAGCCTGCTAGTTGGGGGGAAGACCTTGGTCTTCACATGGGGTAAGGGTACTTTTCCCTCTCTTAGGACTGGAGGAGTATGGGAAGAAGGGTGTGGGAGGGAGCTGGAGGGAAGTGGGAGGAGGGGAGGAAGTGGAAATTTTGATTGGTATTATTTATAAAGTAATTAAAAAAATTTAAAAAATGGCTGGGCGGTGGTGGCTCACGCCTTTAATCCCAGCACTCCAGAGGCATAGGTAGGTGGATCTCTGTTGATTTCAAGGCCAGCTTAATCTACAAGAGGGGGTTCTAGGACAGCTAGGACTGTTACACAGAGAAACCCTGTATGGGGGAAAAAAAAGAAAGAAAAAAAAGAAACTTCCTTGGTATTTCAATTAAAAAGCCATTGGACATATATTTACATGGGTTTCCTTGTATATTGTCAGTTACGGTATGTTCATTTATCTTGATGCCAGTATCACATGCCTTGATTATATTAGCTTTATAATTTCTAATTCAATAAATTTGATCTCCAGCTTTGGTGTAGTATCGGAGGACACACACACACGCACACACACACATATACACACGCCTCTGTGTGTGCATGTGTGCACATGCGAACTTGTGTGGAGGTCAGAGGACACCTTGGATATCTTCCTTTGTACCTTGTTTTTGGACTGACTTAATCTGAAGCTCACTGATTAGGCTAGATTGCCAGTGTACACAGTACACCATGGTGCTGGACTCTGAGCAAGCACTTTACTGACTGATCATCTCCCCAACACCTCTCCCAACTTTGTTTTTTATCAGAACTGTTTTCCCCCTCATTTCCATTCCCTTTTCTCTTTTCTTCTTCTTTCCCATTCCCTATTCTCCTTCCCATCTTGTTCTCCTTTTCTTTTTTGGAAATGAAATCTTGCTGTTACCCAGGCTCTTGGCCTTATCCTCCTGAGCTCAGGGGATCCTCTTGTGTTAGCCTCCCAACCCTTTGCATGTTTGTCCCCCCAAAATTCTGAATAGTACTGTGAAAAGCCATTTGCCTTTTCTCTGCTTACCTGATTTGAAACCCTCCCCTACCTTTAGTTTTTTGTGATAGGGTCTCACTATGTAGCCTGAGCTGGCCTAGATCTTGATATGTAGACCATATCAAGTCTCAGACTCATAGAGATCTGCCTGCCAAGTACTGGAATTAAAGGTATGCATGTCATGCCCAGCCCTAGAATAGTTGAACAATCTTGAGGTGGTGACTAGGGAGAATGTATTTTTAAATTACAGTAGTAGACCTTTTAGAATGAGATGCATTGGCATTCGATTCATTGAAACATTTTGAGGTTTTTAATTTAAAAATTTAGAATGATGTAGAACCTGTGAAACTACCTCTTCTACCACTATGATGATTAGAAGCAGTGTGATTTAGTGCTTGGAAGGCCAGATGTCAGGCTGTTGTCTTACTTAGCCTGTTAGTTGTTGGCACTGTGACCACAGCAAACTCTTTAGCCTGTCTGTGCCCCTATTTCCTTTGCTGGCAAATGGGGGTAACCTGGGCACTTGTTTCATATAGTTGTCTTGAGACAGTAATGATTCCTGCCATGTAGAAAGTGCTCGATAAATGTTAATAGCTGTTAATTGCTTTGTTTACCTGGAATGTTTGTGCAAACTTCAGATTTTGGCAAATTCACTTGCAGGAACCATTTTAAGGACTCACTTGCAGGAATCCTCTGCTTGTCTTTTAGCCTCCCTCTCCCCTCCTTTAATCTATTTTGGTTTTAGAATAATATTGAAGTACTATTTTTTTTAAACACCTAATCTTTTGGTGCTTTCTCCAATTCTACTTTTTTGTTGGTAGATTTGATAATTTATGTAATTATATTTGGATTTGTGCTTTGGATAAGAAAGAGGAAAAAAAACAAATGGACTTCTTTTAGGAGGATAAATCATTCTATAGTAAAACAAAGCAAAACAAAACAGCAGTTTGCCAGGATTTAGCTGGTTCATCAGGATTGTAAATTAGTGGTTCTAGAATGAAACCCCATTCGTTTGATTCTTTTTTGTCTATAGCTGTCTGTAGTTCTTTTTGTGCTGAATAAGCACATTGACTTCTTGCTTTGTTGACTAGTTCTTACTGACGTAGCAAAACAATTTGCAGCAAATGCAGCGAGTCTTTTTGCTTTTTGTGCATTTCCTTTTAATTAGTGGTAACTACAAACATTAAGTGTTGATTTTGCACAGTTAAGCATCGATAATTTTATCAAAAGACAAAATTTAGAGCAAACTAAGTTATAGATTTAATTTACTTTTATATATGATTCCTGAATCAGGCAACACCTCATTCTGTACTAGAATGGGTGTTTTAGTGAGCTGAGTAGAGGAGATTATTAGCTTTATGGACAGAAAAGGACTGAAGCAAGCAGAAATAAAGAACAAAGTAGATTGGTTCTTTCTGCCTGTGTGTGTAGGATAAAGCAAAGGGTTTCTGTCATGTGCCCAAGACTGGCTCTTTGGAGATTTGGCTGTTTGTCTCCCCTGCTTTCTCAGTAGATGAGATAATGACTTAGTTTTAGCTTGTTGATGAAAAACGTTAGCATGGGTCCTCCAATATGGTTTGGTCTGTAAAACTTTATGCACGTGCTCAGTCCAAATCTGTCTCCTTTTCTACAGTTTGGTTTAACAATTTATATGGTTTAATGAGTCAAAGAGTCCATACCAATCAGCAAGTGCCTGGGGCTGGAGTGGGATGAACTGCACCCAGCATGTGCCAGAATTGAAGCTGAAGACCTCTGGAAAAGGGCTCTCCTCCTAGGCTTGGAGAAGGGAATAGCTTTGATAAATGTCAACTCAGTAGCCGGCTCCCTTTCACTCCCTAAAGGTGTGGAAGTAGACATGAAAGCTCTAATCCTTTAATTGCTTGTTTGGTTTTCTGATGACCATTTCCTTCAGAATGGAGCTCACCAAGAGTTACCCTAGTCATCTGAGTATAAGTTTAGATATGTTAGGAAGGGGTTTGCTTATGAATATCAAAAAAATGCACCCCTATCACTTAGGACATTTCTAGGGTCTTAGAAGCTATCAGGAACCAGGGGCAAAATAGGCTAACTGGTGTATACTTCTCGCTGTGTTATAAATGCACATTAAGCAGATAACTACACAAATAGTATATAATTGCAAGCTGTGAAAGGTGTTGCCAAGTTAAGGTAGTGACTGCTGTGTATTTTAAAAGATAGACTTTATCTCATGTGGGTACAGTCACGAATTGTTTCCCTCAGGAAGTGATAGTTACCTTATAGTTATGTTGTCTTACTTAGTAGAGAGTAGTAAATCTCTGGTGTTGGGGCTGTTTAAACTGATATTTTGCACTAGTTATTGACTTGGTGAAGGCAGGTTCTTTAGTAGAGGGAACAGTAAGTGCAAATTAAATACAAAGGGACTCTTTCCAGGAATCAAAAATCCTAAGTGTAGCCATGAAGGGAGAGCCAGGGATGAGTTCAGGTCTTGGCTGCTTTCTCCACAGAATTTTGTTTTTTATAATAAATTGTTGAAAAACTTCTAATTATTTTATTTTTCCTGAAATAAACTTAGAATTCGTTAAGAAACACAGAACTAAAGAGAGGGAGAAAGATGCCAAAGAAAGGTTAGCATACAGCCAAGATATGGGTGCAAGCTTCTTGAGAGTCCAGCTTCTTAGTTTTCCAAAATTGTTATTCTCTGTCACATAGATTTTATCTGTCAATTAATTCAGATATCCTTTATTCTTTTCTGTTTAATTTAATGTCTTATTAAACCGTGCCATATTTATCAAAGCTAAAATATAATATTGACATATACCATGACCTTAACCTTAGACTTTGTCTTAGTTAGGATTTCTGTTGCTATAAGAAACACCATGACTCTTAAAAGGGAAACATTTAAAAATTGTTTTTATTAAGAACTTTTAAAAATACATTCTTTTCTCATTTTACATAACTATCATAAGGAAAGCATTTAATTGAGGTGGCAGCTTACAGTCTCAGAGGTTCAGTCTGCTATCATTTTGGCAGGGAGCATGGTGGCTGGGAGTATGGCAGCATGCAGGCAGACATGGTGCTGGAGAAGGTGCTGACAATTCTTACATCTTGACTCACAGGCAGCAGGAAGTGAACTGAGACACTGGGTGTGGTTTGAACATGTCTGAGACCCAAAGCCCATCCCCACAGTGACACACATCTTCCAACAAAGCCACACCTAGTCCAACAAGTCCACACCTCCTATAGCTCCACTCCCTTTGGAGGCCATTTTCTTTCAAACCATCACAGGCTTCATTTACATTCTATAAGTTTTGAAATCAAAATGGGAAGTTCAGAATCATCTGTGCGTTTATGAAAACTATGTATCTGTCATCTGTCTATGAGGGAATCTGAAAAAGCAATTGTCAAGGCACACTTTCTGACAATTGAGATGGGGGTCTAGTTTTTGACTGTCTTCTTTTCTTCTTCTGTAGAACTAATGGCTGAAGAATAAATCAACATGGCGACTATGGTTCCACCTGTGAAACTGAAATGGCTCGAACATCTGAACAGCTCCTGGATCACAGAGGACAGTGAATCTATTGCTACAAGAGAGGGAGTTACTGTTTTGTATTCTAAACTGGTCAGCAATAAGGAAGTAGTACCTTTGCCTCAACAGGTTTTATGTCTCAAAGGACCACAGTTGCCTGACTTTGAACGTGAGTCTCTTTCAAGTGATGAGCAGGACCATTATTTGGATGCCCTTCTTAGCAGCCAGCTAGCACTAGCAAAGATGGTATGTTCAGATTCCCCATTTGCCGGGGCGCTACGGAAGCGACTGCTTGTACTCCAGCGTGTCTTTTATGCACTTTCTAATAAGTACCATGACAAAGGCAAAGTGAAGCAGCAGCAGCATTCTCCAGAGAGCAGCTCTGGTTCAGCGGATGTTCATTCTGTCAGCGAACGTCCCCGGTCAAGCACTGATGCACTTATAGAAATGGGTGTCCGAACAGGTCTAAGTTTATTATTTGCACTTCTGAGACAAAGTTGGATGATGCCTGTGTCGGGACCTGGTCTCAGTCTCTGCAATGACGTTATTCACACTGCAATTGAAGTTGTGAGCTCTTTGCCTCCATTGTCTTTAGCAAATGAAAGCAAGATTCCTCCTATGGGCTTGGACTGCTTATCACAAGTCACAGCATTTCTTAAAGGAGTAACTATTCCCAATTCTGGGGCAGACACTTTAGGTCGTAGATTAGCTTCTGAGTTGCTGCTTGGCTTGGCAGCTCAGAGAGGCTCTTTGAGATATCTTCTTGAATGGATAGAAATGGCTTTGGGAGCTTCAGCAGTTGTACATACCATGGAGAAAAACAAACTACTATCAAGCCAGGAAGGAATGATCAGCTTCGACTGCTTCATGGCTATATTAATGCAGATGAGGCGTTCATTGGTATGTACTCCAAGCGTCAACTTTGACAGATTGCTGGCTAGTCAACCTGCTTTTAATGAGTTTGTGGCTCTTGTAAATGATTTGGGAGTTCTTTTGGTATGTTAAGTTGGTTAAACTTTTTTTTTTTTTTTTTTTTGCTCTGTGGGAAGAAACTTTCACATATTGATCTATAACGATAGGACAGTTAGTACAATGAAGGCCCCTGGGTCAGAAGCCGAGTTTATAGTTTAAGTGTTAGAATCAGCACTTTCTGCTCTTACAGAGTTCACATCTTTCTAGGATGATCAAGAAAGAAATACATAAATTTAGGGGGCCGGGAAAATGACTCAGCAGTTAAGAGCTTGTTGCTCTTTCAGGTTCAGGCCCCAGCACCTACATAGTGTAACCTCAGTTCCATGAGATCCAGCACCCTCTCCTGTTCTCTGTGGGCATTGCATGCACATGGTACACAGACATACTTGCAGGCAAAGTAGCTATACACATAAAATAAAAATAAATAAGTCATAAAATATTCGTAATTTCAGGTGAGCCATTTTAAGAGGAAAACAGAAAATGATAAGTTGAGTGTTAAAAGGTTTGCTATTTTAGTTAATGTGATCAGGGAAGGGACTCTTGAGTTGTTACATCTGAACAGAGACGTGAATGAAGAGAAGTAATGAATGAGTTAAGTAAAAGTCTAAACCTTCCTTCCTTCCTTCCTTCATTACTTTTTACATGTATGTCTTTGTGAGGGTGTCAAGTTCCAGACAGACAGTTGTGAGCCACCATGTGGGTGCTGAGAATTGAATCCAGGTCCTCTGGAAGAGCAGTCAGTGCTCTTAACTGCTAAGCCATCTCTCTAGCCCCCCCCCCCTTTTTTCTTACTATATAATGCAGTATGTCTGTGCAGGTGTCAAATCCCCTGGAATAGGAATTTTAGATAGTTGTAAGCTGCTGTGTGGGTGCTGGGACTTGAACCTGGGTCCTCTGGAAGAGCAGCTAGCACTCCCACCCACTGAGCCCTCTCTCCAGCCCCTGAGTTTCTTGTCTGTAGAAGTAAATTCCTTCACCACCATAACCTATAATATCATATTAAAGAATAAACATATATATGATAAAATTTAAGAATGTGCAAGATTGAAATGTAGTAACTTTTTGAAATTCAAGAATAAAAATTTAAATTTGTAAGTGTTAAGACTCAAATACTTATAAACTGACTTAGGTCTAACTATTCTTAGGTTAAATTGATCAGGTTTTTGTTGTTTGTTTTTGCTTTGTGTGTGTGTGTGTGTGTGTGTGTGTGTGTGTGTGTGTGTGTGTTTGTGTGTGTGTTTGAAATGGTTTCACTGTGTTTCTATGGCTGTCCTGGAATTCCTGGTATAAACCAGGCTGGCTTTGAATTCACTGTGATACACAGAGATTTTTTTGTTTTTTGTTTTTGTAAGAGGAAAAGAAGGGAAGGGGGAGGGAAGAATGTGAGAGTTAGTTAGTTAGTTCATTTTTCTTTTATTGCCCAAAATAACCTAATGAATGTATTTAAACTTCACTAAAAATGCTAATTGATATATTTACATATTCCAAGCCTTTCCTTCCACCAAGTGAAATGCAAAGCTTTTGATTATTAAAAATATTTCATTAAGACAGTTATGTTCAAGTCAGAAGCATTCAACTTTTTATCTGCTGTTTGTTTTGCATTTGTGAACTGAACTGTAAATATTTGTCACTTTATCATTAAGTTTCTTTTTAAAAAAGTTTTCACTTAAAAAAATAATGTAATAGATAAGTACTTAAAGATTTTAGATGACAGGATTTATGAAAATTTGAACCTCATAATGCTAAGTAAGATTAAAACATGTAGTGCTTTGTTGGGGTACAGAGTATTGACATAGGTCTATAATCTTAAATTGTTCTTTAAACCTAGAACTTTATGTTATAATCTAAATACAAAAGTCTTTAGATAACAGCTGAGGGGAACACTTAAGCTCTTTGTGTTTTCTTAGTCACTATTACAACCTCTTACTTGGAGATCTCTTTTTCTCATTTTATTTTTTCTTCTTTCATACTTTAAGGTTTTCTCATTTCAAATCTGAAATGTTGTTCCTCTGCATATGTTAACATTCCTTTGAAAAGTCACTCAATTCCTCTTATAAGCTATGCATTTGTATAACTTTTCCTACCAAAGAGGGGAAAAAGATATTATTAGACACCATGACGATGATTATATACTTGCCATGGTGTATTTCCTTCTAGAACAAAATTAGTAAGAGGCCTCTTCACCTTTCCCTTAGAAGGAAAGGAGTACCCCAGGACTTCAGCCTGTTCTTCACAACGTCTATTTGTATAACAGAAATGCATGTCAGGTAGAATAGGTTCAGGAAAAATGCTGATACAGAATTACCCTTCACAATTGGAGGGAGGGAGCGAGAGAGAAAGGGGGTTGGGGAGAATATGCTTTGAGATCATACATGGGTTTCTAACTTCTATAAGTTTCTAGTAGGTAAGGAGTGTTCTACACCACGTGATTTAGTCTGTAAGGCAAGGAGTCAGGTACTGTGATGTACCATAAATTTATCTTGCGTATATAGGTGTGTATGTATGTGTAGGGGGCTTAGTTTTGCTTAAAGCTGCAAATGGGAGGTGTAGAACTGTCAGGGACCTGGAAATAGGTTCCGGGAGAGCTTGATGTATGGCAGGGTGCGGGGAGAGTTTCATTGCTTCATCATCCCACCCCTGCACCCTGTGCTTGGATTACTGCAGGATCTATTATGTGCTAGACATAAGTTTGTTTATGTATTCACAAATTGATTTGATATTTAAATTGACTCTATAAGCTTAAGAAATCCTTCTAGTAAATATGTGTGTGCATTTTGTTCTTTATTTAATAATATTTTTTACTCGATGCCTTTTCAGCATCTTTGATTCACTCCTCACTACATGAAGTAAGGAGGAAGTGAATTCATTGTAGTGCCTGTTTTTTACCAGGTGCTTTGCATATTCTTTTTCAGTTGCCATGTTAATCTGTGAGGTAAGATATTATTTACCTTGATCTTGAAGGTGTAAGGCAACTATGTTTTATACATCTATTGAGCATCATAATATAGCATGAACTCTTGGGCCATTTACTGTGTTAATTTGTTCTTACACCCTTGAGTCTTTGTTTGAAACCCATATTTTTTTCTGACTACGTTGTATACTTTTTAACCTGCTTCTGTTAAATTGATTAACTTGTCCCACAAATGATTCCCTTATAACAGCTGTAAAATGTAACTGGTTAACTTTATTGCTGCTTTCTAGCTTCTGTCTGTTTGTCCTGTCATTTCTGGATAAATAGCAGGTGTACCTAGTCAGAAATCACCTCTCTTCTCTCCAAGGCCTCATACCCTGTCATATATCCTTAGTGAGTTAAGGATACCACTGGAAAGTAGACTGCTATCTTCAAGATTCTGCATTTGTCCTGAAGAACCTGTGTTTTATTTAGTATGGCTTTCTTACTATTTAATGAGGCAGTTAGGGATTGGTGCTTAATTGATCGATCACTTGACTCAAGGTTTTGTAACCCTTTTAGTTGATTTCATAGCCTAATGTTCAGATTTGATCACAGTACACTTAAACTTATAAACAGTTTTTCAAATAGATTTTTGTAGTGTATTTTTTTTTAGCATATATGTTGCTTTCTTTCCATATTATACCCTACCATGTTTAATTACAGGGTTCGTCTGCTGATCGGAGTCAGTGGAGAGAGCCAACTAGAACATCTGAAGGCTTATGTTCACTCTATGAGGCAGCATTATGTCTTTTTGAAGAGGTATGTAATCTTCATAGCTTTGCATTAAAAAAGACGTTGTTGTAAAATATTATGATGTATGATCTCTAGAAAGGCTCTAAAAGGAAATGATGCCAGTGGTTGCCTCTGGAGAGTGGAACTCAGTGTTTAGTCAAAAGAGATACTTTTCAGTGTATCACCTTTTATTTATTTTGTTTTGAATCATGTTCTGGTAACTTTTGTTGAAAAATAATTATTGAGTAAAACAAATTCAGAAATATATATAACCAGTTCTGTGCTTTAATGAGTTGTTATAAAATAAATACCCTTCTAACTGGTTTTAAAAAACACAAAATAGAATTTTAAACTGCTGAGACTACTTAAGGGCTGAAGGCATTTACTGTCAACCTGCAACTTGAGGCGCCACATGGCAGAAGAAACAGACTCCCTCCAGCTGTCCTCTGACATGAGTGTCAAGTGCATGCGAACACCCCCCCCCCCAAATGCAGAAGTCCTTTTACATTCTGGTCATTTCTTTTTTTCTCCTCCACAACGGAAGCACTATGTTGACTTTTAAACTAAGTTCCTTGCCGTTTTTTGTAGTTGTGTTGCTACATATGTGTGCCTGGACTCTAGTTCAGTTTTTTCTACTTAAAAAATGTCTTTAACGTTGTTCTACAAGAAACAGTTCTCTCAGTACATAAAGAACAACGTTACTCCAGACATGGAGGAGATGTATAAGAAAGCCCATGCTGCTATACGAGAGAATCCGGTCTATGAAAAGAAGCCCAAGAGAGAAGTGAAGAAGAAGAGGTGGAACCGTCCCAAAATGTCTCTTGCCCAGAAGAAAGATCGGGTTGCTCAAAAGAAAGCAAGCTTCCTCAGAGCTCAGGAGCGGGCTGCTGACAGCTAAAGCAATTTTCTATGAAGAGTTTTTCATAAAGATAATAAACTTATTGACCAAGCAAAAAAAAAATGTCTTTAACATCTTTTAGTCTATGTGTTTATATCCCCTTTTTTGGGGAACTTGCTCTGTAGACCAGGTTGGCCTCGAACTCACAGAGACCTGCCTGCCTCTGTCTCATGAGTGCTGGGATTAAAGGTGTGCACCACCACCGCCCAACTTGCTGTGACTTAGATTTTATGTACATTTCTGTATCATGATGTTCTAGGCTGTCACTGTTTTCAGGACAGTCCTCCATTTATACAGTACTGGTAACCAAATACCATGGCATCAAATACTATGACACCATTTTAGAAGGCAAGTTGATATAATGTGTTCCAAGAATCATAAGATTGTCTTTTTTTATGTGTATAATCCCATTTCTGAGATTTCCTTTTAAGGAAGTTAACAAAATACAGTAATATACTCTTTTTTAAGACAAGGTCTCATCATATAGACCAGGCTGACCTTAAACTCACAGAGATCTGCCTGATATTACCTCCTTTATAAAGGTACTAGGATTAAAGATATGTACCACCATGCCTGACCCAATAACAGATTCTTAAAAAATGGTCTACATAATAAAAATAAAGAATTTAAATGGCAGTTAGAGGAAAGTGGTTAATGTTATTTTACTATTAAATGGACTATTGTGCAGAGCAGGCAGAAGGTTTTGCTTGGTCTTGTATCATTTGTCACTTCTGTATGTACAGTAATGACCATGCATATGAAAATAGTTAACACTGTCAAGGTGAGTTATTAGGGGTGTTTTCTTCCCACTTTGTCCTTATGAACTTTGATTTTTCTGTAAAGTGTATGTGATAGCATATATATATATATTTTTGTTGTTGTTGTTGTTTTTTTTTGTTTTTTTCGAGACAGGGTTTCTCTATGGTTTTGGAGCCTGTCCTGGAACTAGCTCTTGTAGACCAGTAGCATTTATATTTTCAAAGGCTTGATTGTATATTTTTCTCTTTTGTGATTTATTCTGTGCTGGTAAATGTACTAGCTATCTATTTAAAGCTGTTTATGATGATGGATGTGAGTAGCTTAGAGTATTAGAAGTTAAAACAATAATTTCAGAGAACATGTAAAATTAGACTAATAATGTATTGGTTATTTTGTGTATTTAAATTTTTAATAGGTTTGTAGAATGGCTTCTGACTACTCAAGAACATGTGCAAGCCCAGACAGCATTCAGACTGGTGATGCTCCCATTGTCTCTGAAACCTGTGAAGTGTATGTTTGGGGTAGCAATAGCAGTCATCAGTTGGTAGAAGGCACACAGGAGAAAATACTACAACCCAAACTGGCTCCCAGTTTCTCTGATGCTCAGACCGTAAGTTCTCTCTCTCTGTATTTCTTGTGAACTGGTAGATAATGGTGTGTGTGTGTGTGTGTGTGTGTGTGTGTGTGTGTGTGTACTTCTGTGCCGTAAGTAATGTTGAGTCTGTTTTTCAATGAGTAAAAATTCTTGATTGAAGCGGGGCATGGTGATGCACGCCTTTAATCCCAGCACTTGGGAGGCAGAGGTAGGTGGGTCTCTGAGGCCAAACTAGTCTACAAAGTAAGTTCCAGGACAGCTAAGGCTGTTGTTTACACAGAGAAACCTTGTCTTGAAAAACCAAAAGAAAAAAGCTATTGATTGATCATCTATTTATATTTATATATTATATCACATTAATTCTTCATTTTAACAGAAAAATACATATTTTCATCTTTAATATCCTCAGCACCATTTCTACATCCAAAATATTAAATTTGGACCTAGATTTTTAAAAAGCCTAATGAAGCAGGGTTTGGTGGTGAACACCTTTAATGCTAGTAGTACTCAGGAAGCAGAGCCTGGTATATATAATCAGTTCCAGGCCTGTTTCAAAATCCAAATCCTAAAAATAAATAAAATAAAATAAGAATAAATACATAACTAAATAAATAAAAGCCTAATGAATGGCATCAAGTTTTATTTTTATATTCAACACTGGTAATAATAAGAACTGGACTTTTCTCTTTTTCAGATTGTCATTTCATTGTCTTATGATCACTTTCCCCTCTGTATTTGTAGCTCAATGTAAGACTTTATATTTTCATTAAATTGTATTTTTATTATGCATATAGAATATATGAATATACACATGTTATTTATTTATCTATTTTTTTCAAGACAGGGTTTCTCTGTAGCTTTGGAACCTATCCTGGAACTAGCTCTTGTAGACCAGGCTGGCCTTGAACTCACAGAGATCCACTTGCCTCTGCCTCCTAAGTGCTAGGATTAAAGATGTGCACCACAACTACCTGGCTTGTGAGTATAATTTTTATGTTAATGATTCTTGCTTTAATAGACTGTTAAGGAATTAATGGGATTTTTTTTCCTTCTCCAATTGTAAGAGGAAGGTATAATTTTTATTTTGTTGTTTTATTTTTTAGATTTTTTAAAAAAATTATTTATTTAGTTTTATGTATATGGGTGTTTTGCCTACATACTTGTGTGTGTACCATGTGAGTACATTGCCCGTGGAACCAGAAAAATGATGTCAGATTCCCTGGAACTGAAGTTAAAGAGTTGTGACCTGCCATGTGGGTGCTGAAAATGAAACCCAGGTTCTCTGAAAGAACAGTTAGTTTTATTAACCACTTAGTCATCTCTCCAACCCCATTGTTTTATTTTTGTCATGCTCCGGTAGATAACCTTAAAGGATCATGAATTTATCCTCAGTGTGAAATGAATATGCGAATGCGGTGTTTTCTGCTTATTACCTTCTATGGAAGATCAGGCCATATTCTGCGTTGAACAATTTCCTTTTTTTCCTTTTTGATAAACTTGAAGTATTCAGAACATTTTCTAACCTAAAACTCTGTTGTTCTTGTGTAGATTGAAGCTGGACAGTATTGCACATTTGTCATTTCTACGGACGGCTCTGTGAGAGCTTGTGGTAAAGGCAGCTATGGGAGACTGGGCCTTGGAGATTCCAATAATCAGTCTACTTTAAAAAAGTTAACTTTTGAGCCTCACCGGTCCATTAAAAAAGTTTCATCATCTAAAGGCTCCGATGGTCATACTTTAGCTTTTACTACAGAAGGTGAAGTCTTCAGCTGGGGTGATGGTGACTATGGGAAACTGGGACATGGGAACAGTTCAACCCAGAAATACCCCAAGCTTATCCAGGGCCCACTACAGGGAAAGGTATGTGCTTTTTTGTGGGTTTACAAATAATCAGATGCTGAGCCACCTCTCTAGCCCTTGGTTTATGAGGCATTTAGATTAGTTAAGTGATTGTCAAGAGACTCATTTAAATAATTGGTTCCAGAACTTTTTATTTTTGTTTAACTTTTCTTTATAGAGGTAAGACTTACGTTGTTTCTATTTTAAGATTTTAAATTTTATAAGAGAATACATATAATAATTTTTCCTGTCATGAGAGATATTCTCAAATGGCTATAAAATAAATACCACACAGCTATGACTCGTACTGTTTCAACTCACTCATCAACCCCAAAAAATGGGTCTTGTAATGTCCCACTTTGTAAACTTGATAGGCAGCTTTATAAACAACAGATACCTGATAAGGTACAGAGTGTGCTGGGTGTGGTGGCACACATTTGTAATTCCAGGTAAAGACAGTTAGGATTGCCAGTTTGAGGGCAGTGAGCATAATGAGAGCCTACCGCAGTGACTGAAAAAGTATTGAATATGATACGAAACTCTTAAGAGGCTTCTGCTAAATGTTCTAAACAGTTGTGATTTTTCTGGCTCTTTTAATATTTTCTTTCTTTATTCCATTGCTAAATGTTCTTTTAAATATTCCCCTATATAGCAGTATAATTTAAGTGTCCTGATGAAAAATAATATTTTAAGTTAATTTAAGTTTCTTTGTGAATTCACATTTTTGGAGGCTAAAAACGCAGGGAGTTATTGGTGCTTTTTTTAATTAGCTGATAATATTGATCAGTGTTGGAAGGTATAAGTCATCCCCAGGGCATATTGTTATATGTCTTTACTGCCTTGATTCTACTAATCCAGTGGTTCTTAACCTGTAAGTCACAACTCAGTTGTTAGGGGTTGAATGACTGTTTCACAGGTGTCACCTAAACACAGAATTGGAAAACACAGATATTTACATTGTGATTCATAACTGTATCAAAATTACAGTCATAAAGTAATAATGACAATTTTATCTACCATATCATGAGGAACTGATTAAAGGATCAGAGCATTAGGAAGGTTGAGAACCACTGTACTAATGAAAGATAATTTCTTGATGACAAAAAGGACAGTGAGAAGTTTAATGTGAGCTTATATTCTAATTATATTGTTAATAACAAGTATTTTTAGAGTTGCTAATTATGTAATGAGTTTTCCTTGCTCAGTGAAGACCAGAGGTTTTATGCTAATCTTAGATTTAAAAGTTGCCATTGTTTCTTTTTGCATTCTCTCCAACTCCTTCGGTAAAGACTTTCCTTCTATTAATCAGATTGATCTCTTTGCTAGAAATCACAATGTCTCCTTTTTGGATTGAGAAAACTTGTTCTCTTGTTTGGGTCAAAGCTGGGGTTCAGGGCTCAGCAAACAGAACATGGACTTAAGTAATTACTTAGTCAATAGCCTTGGTCCTCGTGATGGCTACTATGTGAGTTGTGAGTAATAATGTCTGTGATGTCCCTGTGTGTATGTTTTAGCACTCGTATACTTATCAGATTTCCTTATGTGCCATCCAGGTCGTTGTTTGTGTGTCAGCTGGATACAGACATAGTGCTGCTGTCACAGAGGATGGTGAATTATATACATGGGGTGAAGGAGACTTTGGAAGATTAGGTAAGAGTTTTTAAAATTTGAAATTATTCACCCAGAACAGAAATGATCAATTGCTAAGAACCAGTGAGCATAAAGTTCATAAGCCATTTATTATATGAGCTTTAAACTCAAAATTGGTTGTATTTCTATAGACAATTTTACCTAGATTCTGGTGCTGTTATCTAAGATGTAATAAAATCTGTAAGTATTGTAACCAGGCACTGTAGTTTCAGAAATAAGAAACATAACATCGTGATCCTAAAGTTTCTAATGTATTTATCAGTGAAAGCAAGTTAACATGAATGTGTTTTTAGACAGATAAGGTGAGTACGAAGGCAGAAACTTAGAATGCTCTAATAACTCGTTAATATGCCTGTCTCCCCCAGGTAGGGAGCAACCTGGAAGAGCAGATAGAGATGCTTTTCTTTTTGTATTTACTTGCATTTAAAAATAGCAGATAGCATATTACTCTTGTGAAACTGGAGAAAAGGAGTTAACATTATTTCTGTGCTTTATCTAAGGTCATGGAGACAGTAACAGCCGTAACATTCCAACACTAGTAAAAGATATTAGCAATGTAGGAGAGGTTTCTTGTGGAAGTTCACATACGATTGCTTTGTCCAAAGATGGAAGAACTGTGTGGTCTTTTGGAGGAGGAGACAATGGTATGTACAAAAAAAAAAAAATTTTTTTTTTGGTAGCTTTGGGATTTTTCTCTTAAAAATTGAAAAAAAATCTTTTTCAAGTATGTATGCTTAGTATAAAAAAACTAAAATATAGATGGACAGACATAAATTGTTTCTTTTTTTCTCTCTCTAAGACAGGGTTTCTCTGTGTAGTGAAGCCTGTGCTGGAACTCACTCTGTATACCAGGCTGGCCTCAAACTCAAAGAAATTCACCTGCCTCTCTGCCTCCCAAGTGCTGGGATTAAAGGCGTGTGCCACCACCACTCGGCCAAATTGTTTCTTTCAAATAAAATGTTATTTTAGTCTTTGTTAACACATTAGGAGACAGACTGCTAAATATATGTACATTTATACGTATCTGTTTTGAAAGCCAACATAGGTCTCTATGGTTCATATATGTTATTTTTATAACTTGTAATAATATTTTATGGGTATCAATAAACATGTCATTTTACTAATTTTTTAAAAGGTCTAAAATATTATTACATTTATCTGTAGGACAGTTTATAAAATAAGTTATATAGTAAGTTTCTTGTAGCATGATTAATAAAAACCCAAAGACAGAAATTGGGGTTCAACCTGAAGGTCAGAAAAACAAAACAGCTCTTATCTCTACCTCTGTCTGAAATGGCGATTTTGCCTCTAGGAATCTCAGACTGAGACTGTGAGTGAGAGCTGTTTCTTCCTGTCTTATATTCCTCTCTAGGTCTGGGATTAAAGGCGTGCCCCCGTACTGCCCTGGTTTCTATGGCAAACTAGTGTGGCTACTGGGATTAAAGGTGCTTGTCACCACTGCCTGGTCTGTAAGGCTGATCAGTACGGCTGTTTTACTCTGAACTTCAGGCAAGCTTTATTTATTAAAATACAAATGGAAATACCACTACAGTTTCTCATTGTTGAGTTGCAAGATGTCCCCCAGTTTTTTTTTCCAGTGTTAAAATCAGTGCTTTCTTTCCCTGCTCCATCATATGGGAAAACAAGATAGGTTATCAGGAAGACAGACAAAACAAAAGGCACTTCTGCACTGAGTGAGCAGATTTATGTCCACTTTAGTTACTCTGTCAGCTGTGTGAATTCTTACTTGTACACATAGATCAATAGCAATAGTTATGAAAAGTAAGATAATTTTAGTCAGGTGTGGTGGCTCTCTCCTGCTGCTGTTCCAAGATTTCCAAGGCTAAGGCAAGAGGGTTGAAAGTTAGAGGCTAGCAAGACTTTATCTCAGAAAACAAAAACTAAACCAAACAAAAAATGATAGCTTAGAAAATAATTTAAGAGGTAAAGTGATATAATTTAATTTATATTTTAATCAATTTCTAGTATGGTTACATTTATATGTTAACCATATTCCCTCTTTAATTGTTTTCCAAGTTTTCTATTTTTGAACTATTGAATCGTCTTTAACTTTTTAAAAATTATGTTTTTTATTTTGAAAAGAAATATCCCTTTCTGGCCTGAAATTCACTGTGTAGACCAGACTGGCCTCAAAATCTTTTTTTTACTTTTAAGTATTTATTTTTTTGAGACACGGTCTCTCTCTATACACTAGACTGGTCTCGGATTCACAGAGGTCAGCCTGCCTCTGCCTCTAAAGTGCTGGGATTAAAGGTGTGCGCAGTTGCTTCTAGTTTAGCCTCAAACTCTTAATCCTCTTACTCCCCCCTCCCCCATAACTGGGATTATAGTACCAGACTTTTTTTGTTTTCTCAAAGACAGGATCTAGCTGTATGACATTAGACTTGCCTCTGCTTTTTGAGCAGTAGAATTATACCCCTGTGTTACAATGCCTGTTTAGCCTGTCAACACATTTAAAGTTAGAAATAACAGGCACTGGTGAGATGTCTCAGTGGTTTAGAGTGCTTGCTGCTCTTTCAGAAGAGTTTGGTTCCTGACACCCACATCAGGCAACTTGGAACTACCTGTCACTGTCACTCCACGAGATCCCGCACTCCCTCTGGCCTCTTTGGGAACCCATATGCACATGCACATATTCAAACCTACACATAAATAAAAATAAAATAAGGGCTGGAAAGATGGCTCAGTGGTTAAGTGCTAGCTAGAACTGCTCTTCTAAGGGGACCCGAGTTTGATTCCCAACACCCACATCAGGTGACTTACAACTACTTGTAGCTCCAGTTCCAGGGGATGCAATACCTCTGATCTCTCTCTCTCTTTCTCTTTCTCTTGCCTCCGCCTACACCACACTCACACACAACTAAAAATAAAATTAATCTTTAATTTTTTTAAGTTCTAAAAATGTTTAAGTTCTAAAAAGGCAGACAAATAAGAATTTTCTTTCTCTTTAAAGTAGTTTTTATTGATTGAGAATAAGATACAGAAGACTGTTAGCTGTTGATGGTTAACTTTCTTGAAACAGATATGTTCTTTTGTTAATGCCCTCTGCTATCAGGAATGGGTCTCTTCATCTGTCTGGTTATTGCTATAAAAATTAAAGTACTTTATTAAAACTTCAGTGCTTAAAAAATGAACAGGCTTTAAAAATTTGCTTAACTTGAATATGGTTTTCTTTTTTATATATGTAGGCAAACTTGGCCATGGTGATACCAACAGAGTATATAAACCCAAAGTTATTGAAGCTTTACAAGGAATGTTTATTCGCAAAGTTTGTGCTGGGAGCCAGTCTTCACTTGCTTTGACATCAACAGGACAGGTAGGACTAAGGAATGAACATAAAAAGAGTATTTCAATGGACTAGGAAGCTAAAAAGTGAACTTGAAGTTTGGAATTAAAAGAAAAACATTTTAAGGCAACATATTGAGATAAAAATACTGTTTTGTTTCAAGTGTAGTTGATGAAAAGGAGCCAGATTTTCTTACCTGCTTGTGTGACCTGAATACATTTTCTTTCTTCCCCCTGTTCTTTGAAGTAAGTTGATTTAATAACTTCATTTAGTTCTTAGAACCCTTTAACCCTCTTCCCCAAATCATGGAGGCACCTCAACGTCTCCTTCCTATTAAAGAATAGTGAAGAAACAGAAAACAGAAATTTAAGGGGACCAGAGATATGAACTAAAAAGATAAGATGATCAAAAAAGAGGGTAAAGAGAAAACCTCCAGATGGGAAGTGTGGTGGTACCGAAGAGAACCAGGCCCAATGAGGAAAGTGACAATGTTTTCTTCCTGGTGTTCATCAGCCACTTTGGCCTAACATGTAGGAGCCATTGTATGCCAGGACAAAGTAGATGACCAACAAAAGCTGACATTCACATTTAGTTTAGTTACTCTTTGAGACATGTGTGTTTCATATGCTGAAAAATCTAATATAAACTATTTTATTTTGTTATATTATAGAGTCAGTTACATACTTAAAAGAACACATACTTTCATGTGTTCCTCACAGTTGGTTTTGTAGTAAGAATTTATGGATTGAAATCAGCAAGTGCTCACTTGTTTGATTTATATCCATAGGCAAATCTCAGGCCTCCCTTCAGTGACATATGGTTCTTTTTTTTAATGAGAGAGGAAATAATTTCTGCTTTGTGTACCAGATGGTTGTATACGATTTGAATTTAAAGTTCTTATGTATAACTGTTGGTGGCAAATAATAAACACTAAATCTATTACACTATATTCCAAAGGAATCTGCAGATTACTTGCTATATAGAATAGTTTTATCATGAACATCTTAGGTTATGTGAAGTCTATTGTGTATGTTTACGAAAAATAAAGTGGGAGGAAATACTTTGATGAGCCATTCTGTTTCTCTTACACCTGTGGAGCTTTTTACGCCATCTGTCTCTGAGTTCCCTCAGGCCTACCCAGTCTAATTTTCTACTAAATGTAACTCTTCTGTCTTAATGCATAATGAATTTTTTACAGCATGACATAATCCCTAAAATGCAAGACAAGTACTCTTTTTGTGTGTTATAGTTTTAGGGCTCAAACCCAGGACATTTTGCATGCTAAGCAAGTATTGCACCAACTGAGCTACAAGTATTCTTAATCTAGTGCTCAGCTAAAAGAATATTCAAAAGAAAGCTAAGAGAGAGAGCCTTACTGAATACTAGTACAGTATTGGACTTGGAGTCATTTAGAGTCTTAGTAATGTTTCCCTCCCTGTGTTTAGTTCCTAATCTTTGTTTGAATAGGCTTTTCATATACTGGAGTTCTTTTATACCTGTACTTGTCTTGAGTAGGTTTTCTGGTAATTGGTATAAATATATGGTCTTCTGTTTAGATGAAGACATCTAACCTAAAATAATTTGAAGACAAAACAAAAATAATAACCATAACAGAAAAAGCCATTATGGCATAAAGTGTGAATATAATTATATCAAAGGCAATTGAAAGAAAAAGTTGTTCAGTTTAGATTGTAAAATTGGAAGTCATTTCTCCTCTTCTTTTCTTCATGTGTCTTTTCCTGGATAACATAAGTCAACCACTATTCATTTTGTTATTATTTTTAATTAGTAGCAAATAAAGGTGTTCAGGGGAGCTATGTGACTGCTGATTCACATATTCTTTGTGAGTGATAGGTAAAATCAGTTTTGTGGTTTATAGTATTTTATTATTTCTTGGTCTAGTCTACCATGTGAGAAACATGTAAGTAGAAGGGTTTTTTCTTTTTAATGTTTGTTTTTGGTTTTTCAAGACAGGGTTTCTGTAATAGCCCTGGCTGTCCTAGAGCTTATGCTGTATATGAGACTGACCTCTAAATCTGAGATCCACCTGCCTCTGCCTCCTGTGTGCCTGCGCCACACTACCACCCAGCAGTAAGTAGAAATTTTAAAGTAGTATTTCCATAACTGCTTAAATTGAACAGTATTAGCCAAGTGCAAGCCAGTTAGTGGTAACTTTAGCAGAGGATCTCCTATCTTTCTTTGATTTTATTTGTGGCCAGTTTAAAGCTTCTCATCTGTTTATATATTGGGTGTTTAAAGACAGCACAATAAATGGCAGTTACTTTATTTTCTTCCTTATTTTAGATAGGGTTTTCTTCCTTTTTTCCTTTTTCTTTTCTCTCCCCTCCCCACCCCACTTCTTTTTTCTTTTTCTTTCTCTTTCTCTTTTTGTTTTTGTTTTTGTTTTTCCACAACAGGATCTGGAACTCACTCTATAGAGCAGGCTGGCCTTGAACTCAGAGACCCGCCTCCCTCTGCTTTCTAAGTGCTGGGATTAAAGCCCTGTGCCACCACAGCCTAGCTATTTTTTTCTAATGAAACAAACAAGGTGCAGATACTTGCTAAGAAATAATTACAGTTAATTTTCTTAGGTGTTCTAATGGCTTAATATTTCTACTTTTTTATGTCTGTGTATTTTTGAGAGGATTATTTGGAGAGAGGGAATGGAGATGATCAGCTGAGGCAACTAAGGGCTAGTATATTTGCTTCTCAGATGTTTTGTTGATCAGCCTCCTGAGGGCTACCATGACCATCTTTAAAATGATCAAAACACTAAATATTATTTTAATATCTTATATTGTTTTAATAGCAGGAAGTTACCACACTTGTTGATAATTTTAGTTAATAATCTACTTGTTTTTTGGAATTGATGTGTTCTGTATTTCTGTCTTTTCAGGTCTATGCTTGGGGTTGTGGGGCTTGTCTAGGTTGTGGTTCTTCAGAAGCTACTGCTTTGCGACCCAAGCTCATTGAAGAATTGGCTGCCACAAGAATAGTTGATATTTCTATTGGAGATAGTCATTGTTTGTCTCTTTCTCATGGTAAAGTCCTGTTTATTCGTTTGTTTTAGTATTTTAGGTAGCATCTTTATAGCTTAACTTTATAGCACAAACTTTAAATTCTTCTGTCTTACCTCCTTAGTGCAGGTATTACAGGTGGTCTAAGTCATTTGTTTTTAAAGAAGTGTTATTAATTATTCTATTTCTTAAATTTGTTAACATTAGAATTTAACTTTTATACCTATGTCTTATTTTTAGATAATGAAGTTTATGCCTGGGGCAATAACTCCATGGGGCAGTGTGGCCAGGGAAATTCCACAGGTCCCATTACTAAACCAAAAAAAGTGAGTGGCTTAGATGGCATAGCTATTCAGCAGATCTCAGCCGGAACATCACATAGTTTGGCATGGACTGCTCTCCCTAGGGACAGGTAAGTGCTATGTTTAAGCATTCTTGTGAGTTTTTTAAAAAATATTTTCCTATATTTATTTTAAGACTGAATGTCCAATGAGTCAACATTACACAATATACTTCAGAAGTTGAATAGTTAAATTTAATAGCAGTAATAATGATGATAGTATATTAAAATTAATTTCTAAATAGTACAGATTTTGATAGTAGGTATATTATTTGATAGTAGGTATATTTCATGTTTAACAGACTAACACATGCAGATCTCTACAATAAGAATAAGTTACAGACCACTCAACTACTGTTTATTTATGATAACACACCATGTGGGGGGCTGGATGGTACTGGGAAGAAACAGTGGGTATATCATAAGATGCCTTTCTTTTGTGAAATTTTACATGTAAAAAGTAAACAGACCATTTGTAGCTCTTCACTGGCAAATTTTTGTGTAAACTCATGTTAATTTAAAGTTATTTGTATCATCAGATAGGAACCATCAACATATTGTATTATCAAACAAGTATTATTATTTATGTAGGTAATTGTGTTGATACCTTTGCCTGTAATAATAAGTTATATAAACACCTTAAAAGACTGAAGGATTTGCTTTGGTTTACATGCACCAGTCCATGCTCTTTTGGATTCATTGCCTTGACCTGAAGTAAGTAAGAACATTATGGTATAGCAGAATAGCCACCTTCTTTCATCAATATTGGATTCACCATCATGGACCAAGCCTTCAACACATGAATCTTTGGGCAGAATACTTCATATGTAA
This sequence comes from Alexandromys fortis, assembly GCF_014885135.2. Taxonomy (NCBI): domain Eukaryota; kingdom Metazoa; phylum Chordata; class Mammalia; order Rodentia; family Cricetidae; genus Alexandromys; species Alexandromys fortis. The sequence continues at coordinate 351,531 of NW_026067900.1, forward strand.
CTCTACAGGAGTATAACAGTAGTATTCATAGATTTAGAAACAAGTTTAATGTGATTTTTAAGATTAACTACTATAAATGCACATGCACACACACACTAAAAGTATATGTAATTTCTAGCATTGACTCTGTTATCATAAAAATGACATTTAGATCCCTTTTCATGTGCATATTGAGGTTACATATATTTCAACAGCAAGAAGCTGTATTTAAGATAATTTAATTTTCTTCTCATTTTGAATTCTCTGTCTTTAGAGAATGTTTAAGTGTCAAACTGAGGAGATGACTGAGTCAGTAAAATGTTTGCCTTGCAAGTATGAGAAATTGAGTTTAGATCCCATCCCCAGCCTCCATGTAAAAGCCAGGTGCTACATACAGACCATATCTTTAATTTTGGTGCTTAGGTTGTGGTGGTATGCATAGATGGATCTCTGGAGTTCACCGTCTTGCTTGTTCAGCTGAATTAGTGAGCTCCAGCTTCAGTGAAAGACCTTGTTTACAAAAATAAGGTGGAGAGTGACTGAGGATGACACTGGGCATCAACCTCTGTCTACCCTCCATTCATGTATATGAATAATATATATCACGCACACGGTTCAGTTTCCCCTATCTAGAGCAGATTAAGATCAGAACTAGGCTTTCTTGGTTTAAAACATTTGTTTTCGCTTCATTGCTCTTTGTCTGGTTGGTTTTATTTGTAAAACAAAATAAATTACTTCAAATAATTAAAGCAAAAGGCAAAATAAAACCCCCCCCCCCAAAAGAAGACAAGAAACCCAGTGGCTATACTTTTAAATCAAGGAAGCTGTTCTCCCCATCCCGCATGTCTTGTTTTTTGTTTTTGATCATGTATAGAAGTTTGATTATAAGGCTGTTGAACCATTTTCTGATGCTTTCTTCTAGACAAGTTGTTGCATGGCACCGGCCTTATTGCGTAGATCTTGAAGAGAGTACCTTCTCACATCTTCGATCCTTTCTTGAGAGATACTGTGATAAAATAAACAGTGAGATTCCTCCTCTGCCTTTCCCTTCATCAAGGTATGTTGTAAATATGTGTATTAATGACTCTTTTTAAATTTTGACTTAATTCTTTCTTGTTGAGATTTTATCTGTCTTCTTTATAAGCTAGAAAAGAGCTAAGCTTTTATTAATAACTTCTTAGTTTCATAATTGATGTTTTAAAAATTATCATTGGTCATCACTTCACAAAAAATGTAACTCAAATTGGATATTGCATTTACTTTTGTGCTTCAGAAATTCACAACAGCTTGTTTTGTTTTGTTTCAGGGAACACCATAATTTTCTTAAGCTGTGCTTGAAGTTGCTTTCAAATCACCTAGCTCTGGCCCTTGCAGGAGGGGTAGCTACCAGTATTCTTGGGAGACAAGCAGGTCCACTTCGAAATTTACTCTTCAGGCTGATGGACTCAACTGTCCCAGATGAAATCCAAGAGGTAAGAGAAGAGAGTCATGACCTGAAGCTATAGCTAAATGGGATATTCAGCTATATTAGCTATCTTCAATCGTGTGTTTCCCTGTGTAGCCCTGGCTGTCCTGGAACTCACTTTGTAGACCAGGCTAGCCTTGAACTCACAGAGAATTGCCTCCCTCGGCCTCCTGGGATTAAAGGCCTGTGCAGCCATGCCTAGAAGATTTTCTTAAACCCTCTCAACTAAAGAAAAACATTTTCATTTTTCACATGATACTTTTAGACTTGTAGAATCCCAACAGTTAGTACATTCACTTTTCATATTTTGCAATTAAAAAGAGAAGATCTGGGCTAATCAACGCACTTTTCCTTTCTTTCTTTTTTGTTTTGTTTTTGATTATTAGGTGGTAATTGAGACACTGTCAGTGGGAGCAACCATGCTGTTACCTCCATTACGAGAACGGATGGAATTACTTCATTCTCTTTTACCCCAAGGACCTGATAGATGGGAAAGCTTATCCAAAGGACAGGTAAGCCTTTGCATGTAGACAAACCAGTCACATCAGAAGAAATTGGACTGAAAGGAAAAAATAAAGCAAATCAACTGCTATATGTGTCAAAGTTCTGGTGCATTCTGATTATTTGATGTTGTATGTTGGAAGAATTGTGGATGTCTAGTGACCTGAAATTATGCATATGATGATTTACTAGTTACTTGGGGTCAGTTCTTAGAGTTATGATTCATTTTTCTAGTGTTGATTATGGTGTCAAACCAGATACTCTTGGTTTATTGTAAGTGCTAAGTTGAAATTAATCTTGTGTTATTGCTGTTAGTCCCATGCTTAGAGTTGCTTATCTGAAAAGGAAAAGGTTATCACTAGCAAAAAGCATTTGAAGCATGAGTATGCTTATTTTTAATTTTTATTATTTTAAGTCAGTTGTAGAGCTATAGATTTGAGGGGAATTATAGTACATATTGGTGTATAATGTCCACAGATGTTTTCCAGTAAATATTTTGCATTAGTTTGGATTATAAGTGATTTTTTTCTAAACATTAGAATAAGCAGTTATCATCAGTAATTTTGTTGAATAGCGTGAGTATAATTTATCTATTGGTATTTCTTATTTCTGTCTACTTATAGTGCTTAAATTATTATACATATTATTCTATTTTAGCTTGGAATTTTAGGTATTTATCATAAAATATGGGATTAGAAACCTGTTAGTTACATTTTCTGAAATTATATTAGTTGAATAGTTTTTTTCCTATAATTATGTACTTCTTGAAGGTTATTTATCAAGCTAGTAAATGGGTTAGTTAGCATTGTTAGTATAGTTTTTTCCTTATATCCTTTTTTACTCTCTTTTAATAGATGTTATGCTAATTACATGTTTCTTTTTCATTGTTGTTTAGAGAATGCAACTGGATATAATCCTGACAAGTTTGCAAGATCATACCCATGTTGCCTCCCTTCTTGGCTATAGCTCACCTTCTGATGCTGCTGACCTTTCGACTGTGTGCATGGGTTATGGAAACCTGTCAGATCAGCCTTATGGTCCTCAGACCTGCCATCCAGACACTCATTTGGCTGAAATTTTAATGAAGACCCTCTTAAGAAATTTAGGGTTTTACACGGTACCTTGGTTTTTCACTGTATTAAGAAAACAATAAAGGTGTAATGATCTATTTAGGTAAAAGTTTTAACATTTAAACAATGTAAATAAAATTTTAGATTTACTTCTCCAAAGAGAGAAATTTAGGGTTTTATAAGGTACCTTGCTTTATCACTGTATTAAGAAAAGAATAAAGGGGTAATGATCTTTTTAGGTAAAAGTTTTAACATTTAAACAATGTAAATAAAATTTTAGATTTACTTCTCCAAAGAGAGAAATTTAGGGTTTTATATGGTACCTTGCTTTCTCACTGTATTAAGAAAAGAATAAAGGGGTAATGATCTTTTTAGGTAAAAGTCTTAACATTTAAACAAATAAAATTTTAGATTCACTTCTCCAAAGAGAGAAACCTGTTATATCTGAAATACTGTGATGGCAATGTAACGTGTAACTTAAAATTACAAGAAGATTTACGTTAGAATTTTATCAAGGGCTTCTCATGTAATAAAGAATAAATAAAAATCATTTTCTAAAGCATATTTGAGCCGGGCGGTGGTGGCGCACGCCTTTAATCCCAGCACTCGGGAGGCAGAGGCAGGCGGATCTCTGTGAGTTTGAGACCAGCCTGGTCTACAAGAGCTAGTTCCAGGACAGGCTCCAAAACCACAGAGAAACCCTGCCTCGGAAAACCAAAAAAAACCAAACAAACAAACAAATAAAGCATATTTGAAATATGATCTATACTATATATCATTTTAGGATCAAGCATTTGGAGAGCTGGAAAAGAACAGTGATAAATATCTTCTTGGAACATCACCGTCTGAAAACAGTCAGCCTGCTCATCTCCATGAACTGCTGTGTTCACTACAGAAACAACTGCTGGCTTTTTGCCACATTAATAACATTACTGAGGTGTGCAGTTCTCTCCTTTTCGTGGTATTCTATTAGGAACCTATAGCTCAGATAACTGGGGATGTCGTAAATATTTTTGTTGGATCTTTTAGAGTGGTAATTTAGGATTTTTTCTTCTTAGAACTCAAGCAGTGTGGCATTGCTTCATAAACACCTTCAGCTTTTGCTGCCTCATGCTACAGATATTTATTCACGTTCTGCAGATTTACTTAAAGAGAGTCCTTGGAATGGCAGTGTTGGAGAGAAATTAAGAGGTGAGTTTGGTGTTGAATTTCACATTTAATCAGTGGGTATAAGGCAAGAGTCATTGAACTTTTCCAAAATCTCAAGAATGCTTGACACCTCTGAGTGAAAGAGAAATGATGCTGTTTCCTTTGTATTGGTTTTGTTTCCATTCATCTTGGTGTAGGGGTACTGTAACACTGATCTTAAAGGATTCTAACTCTCGGCGGCAGATCTAGTTTAAAGACATTAGATGATACAAAGTCAGTTAATTTATGATGTAAAGTATGTTCTTTATCTCCTCCATATTTTATCAGTATTCTTCATCCCCTCCCTCCCTCCCTCCCTCCCTCCCTCCCTCCCTCCCTCCCTCCCTTCCTTCTTTTTGAGACAGTGTCTAACGCTTTAGAATATGTTCTTAAATTCAAAGTGACCCTTCTGTATCAGCCTTCCAAAGGCTGGACTCACTACCATACTCTGTCCAATTTCCTTTTTTTTTCCTTTTTGGTTTTTTGAGACAGAGTTTCTCTGTGTACTCCTGATTGTTCTGGAACTTACTCATAGATCAGGCTGGCCTTGAACTCACATAGACCTGCTTGTCTCTGTCTCCACGCACCACCAACGCCCAACTGCAATTTCCTTCTTGAAATGCTTTCTTCCATGGGCTCTCCTCTGTGTAGCACAGTCCTACTATTTCTCCTCTGTCTCTGACCATTTTTTTCTGGGACTTAATAAAAGATTTGCCCCCCCTCTTCTTTGGCTATGCTCTTCCATGTTGGGATCCTTTAAATTTTGCTTTTAATCCTCTCCTCTTTCTGAATAGCCTCATCTGGAACAAGTGTCTTTAATCCCTGTGCCTGCACCTACTGAGGACTTTCCCGAGCACCAGAGCCTTTATCTAGTTGACTACTGAATATTTTCTTGGTTGTTGATCTCTGAAGTATCCTAAGAAAAGAAAGAAATTAGCTGAGAACCCAAGACTGTTATTCATTAATCATGGTGGTTTGGCTATTTTGTATGCAGTGTAAATTTATTGTTCATGCAGACTGGATTTACTTGTGACTGTTCCTCTTGGCCCTGAGTACAGGGAACTATTAGAGTAAATTTGATTGAAAAGTAATGCCCATAGTGAAAAGACAGATATTTTATGATGATCTTAATTTTAAAAATTATTTTAGATTAGAAAAATAAAAAACTTTGCTTGCTAGAATGTTGACATCACAGGAAAGTGGGAGCTTTTGCCTGCTTTGGTCATAACTGTGTCTCTACCTTGTGTAGTATCTACTCTGTTGTAGGTACTCTGAATGTTTGAATAAATTTAAAAGTGAGGATAAATTAATGGTTGTGGAATTATAATGTATTTTAAGAAATCAGTTTCTGTGTTACGAGCTTGTTAGCATGCATGATAAGTTTGCATTTCTACATAGAGTCTATTGGTGATATTTTCTGATAGTAAATACTACTGTGACCTATCAATACCTATCAGGTAGGTATTGAACAACGAGTTACTCAATTAGTCTACTCTCCTTCCAAACTAAAGAAATATTTAATTTTTTATTTTTTTAAATTTGAGGTCATTGATTTACACTGCATTTCTTGCCCTTCATAGATGTAATCTATGTGTCAGCTGCAGGCAGTATGCTCTGCCAGATTGTTAACTCCCTGCTGTTACTCCCCGTGTCAGTGGCTCGTCCTTTACTGAGTCACCTCCTCGATCTCTTGCCACCTCTTGATTGCCTTAATAGACTTCTGCCAGCAGCTGCTCTTTTAGAAGACCAAGAATTACAGTGGCCTCTTCATGGTAAGTCCAGGCAGTAAAAAGTTAATAACTGCTCTTGAGAAAGATTCTTTTTCTTGCTTATCTCAAACAAAATCATGCCTAATTATGTGGGCATTTCATGTGAGCAAAAAGATGTGATTGTTTTCAAAGACTGGACAGTGCAGTAGCTAAGAAAGTTGTTTATGGGCATCATAAAAAGTATCTTTATGGTCAGTGATTCTAAAGCTTTTTGTTCTACAAAGTTTGACATGATTGAAATTAAGATGTGTCTTACAGTAGATAGAAGAATGTGCCATAATTTAATCCAGCATTACTTTTTTCCTTTGAGGTATTTGAAATAGTACATTTGTGATCAATGAATCACTATATTCGATTTAAGCATTTTATATCATAAATATAAAAGATTTTATTGTTACTTATCTATTTGGTAGTAGCATATTTCTTATTTTGGTTGGTTATTTAGGCAACTGGTTGAATTTTAAAATGGAAATTGAGAAAATATCTTTTTAGTGCATTTGATTTTAGACCAGGTATTTTTATTCATTCTTGAATTATACAATACTGGTAATTCTAGACATTTGGCAGTAGTTTGTGTTTGCAAGAGTGTCAGTGTTACCTATTTTATTCTATCTTAAGGTTGTTAAAGAAACCTTACTACTAGAACCTACAGACATTTCAAGTTAGTGAATTGTTGTCTCCTTGCCCCTTAAATTGGAAAGAGTCATGGACTGAGGCATGTTAAGCTCTGGATTTTAGTCTCTACTCCCAACTTCTTGTGCAACCTTGAGAACACCACTTGTCAGTGCCTAGAGTCTTAGTTTTGCTTTTTTGTTTTTTTCTGGAAAGCGTTGGACTTTGACAGGATAACATTGAAACCCTTGTTGCTATAGCAGTGGTCAATTCCGTTGACTACTGAATTGAAATGATCAGAGTACCAAATTCATGATCATATCGGAATAGTGATTCAGCTTAACGTGGCAGTTTCAGGTTATTCTTGCTTTCCTAAAGTTTCTTAGAACTTTCTGTTTCAGGTGGGTTGAGTGTCCTTCTGTTTGGATAACATAACTGATTATTTTTTTAAAAGTTTCCCCTTTTCATGCTGTTCTTGCCTCATTTGCCAAACTTATAGTATGAATTTTGATTTTTCACTTTCCCCCTGTTTTCTGAAGTAATTTTTTTTGTTTTGTTTTGATTTTTTGAGACAGGGTTTCTCTGTGTTCCTGTCTGCCTTGAACTCACAGAAATCCACCTGCTTCTGCCTCCTGAGTGCTGGGATTAAAGGCATTTGCCACTACTGCCCGGCCCTGAAGTAATTTTTGAAGGGTAAAAATTTTCTTTTTTTAAAGTGCTAGAGGAATTTATCTATAAAATTATGTACCTTTGTGGTTTATAGTTTTATTTTTTTATTGTATATGTGCATGGATTGTGGAAATTTGGGGTTTTTTTTCTAATCCATTTTAAAATTTTTTCTCCAGAAAATGTTGTTTTGTTGACTTTCAATTTTTTTTGGTGTAAAATTGATTGTGTTCATTTATGGGTTGAAAAACTTTTTATATCTACATTGCTACACACATCCTTTTTTCTATTTTTAAAATTTATGGAGTCTGTCTTTCCTTATTAATTTTATCAGAGGATTGTCAATCTTTTCAGATACCTGCCTTTTGGTATTTTTCCCCCTCTTGGATTTCTGTTATTTTTGTGGTTAGTGTGTGTGTGTGTGTGTGTGTGTGTGTGTGAGAGAGAGAGAGAGAGAGAGAGAGAGAGAGAGAGAGGAGAGAGAGAGCGCGCGCACATATGAAGAACTTTTGGAAACAAGCATACACTAAGAAAGCCTGGGTCTGAGTCTTCGTATAAGACAATTCTGAGTTCAAGCCAGATGAGTTATTAAACAATAGTGTCACTTTAATTGATGAATTCTTGTTTCGTTTTGGAGAAAAAGACCCAAAGACTGCCTAAGATGCTAAAATTTGATCTAGATGGTGTAATAGAATCCATTGAGATAAGTTTGCATGTGCTGATTTAGTATTTATCTTAAAATTAATAACTTTATAAATGAAAAATTATTTAATGGATTAACATCTGTGAGTAAAATTTAGTCTAATATACCAGGTAATTTGTATTTAGAAAATGCCGCATGTTTTTCTTAAAAATTTATTTTCTTCAATATCTTATTATAGTATAATAGGTTAAAGTCCAAAAGAAAACTTTTAAATTTTAAAAGTAACAGATAAAGACACAATTGTACTGATTTTCTCTTCAGGAGGACCAGAAATAATTGACCCTGCTGGTGTGCCATTACCTCAGCCAGCTCAGTCATGGGTGTGGCTTGTGGATCTGGAAAGAACAATTGCTCTCCTCATTGGGCGATGTCTTGGTGGCATGCTTCAGGGCTCCCCTATATCTCCAGAGGAACAGGATACTGCGTATTGGATGAAAACACCTCTTTTCAGTGATGGTGTGGAAATGGACACCCCTCAGTTAGGTAATACTCTTCTCTGAAACATGTACTTCTTTGCCTCCTTTGAGATCTCTTACCTGAGTTTTGAATACAGAACTCAGGCATTTTCCACATTAGTAATAAAGAGGAGCTAAACTTGTAATGGACAGTTCTCAGAAAAAGTTAAATTCTGTAGCATGGTATAGGGCAGTGGTTCTTAACCTGTGAATTGTGACCCTATTGGGGGTTGAATGATCTTATTACAGGGTCTCCTAAGACCATCAGAAAACACAGATATTTACATTATGATTCATAACAGTAGCAAATTTATGGCTATGAAGAAGCAACAAAAGTAATTTTATGATTGGGGGTTACTACACCATGAGGAACCACTGATATAGGGAAATGTGGGTGTAGAGCAGAGGTCACTGGCATAGGGAAATATAGGTCTAGGGCAGAGATCACTGGTGCAGGGAAATGTGGGTCTAGAACAGTGGTTCTCAGTCTCTCTAATGCTTCGGCCTTTAATTACAGTTCCTCATGTTATGTAATGTAAAAATCAACATGTGACCCTTAGGGGTTGCTACCCACAGGTTGAGAACCACTGATCAAGAGCCAACTATGGTGGCTCACCCTTGTAATTCCAGCCCCTGAGAGGCTGGGTCAGGGTAATGCTGCATGGCCTAATCCAAGCTATATGGTAAATTCCACATCTGGTTGAACTACAATCGGAGCTCCATATATCAAAAAAAGCCAAAGATACATTTTTCCCATTCTGTTGTACTCTTCACTCATTTTGATCAAGTTATGGAAACTTGATTCTATTCTGAAGCTTGGGGTTACAAAACTACTTCCCCAAATGGAATGCATGGGTAGATTACCTATCAGGATAGAGCAGTGTCTCGTTTTCAGACACTATCTTAGTAAGGATTACTATGGGTGTGATGAAACATCATGACCAAAAGCAAGTTGGAGAGGAAAGGGTTTATTTGTCTTATACTTCTACATCACTGTTCACCATCAAAGAACAGGAACTCAAAATGGGCAGGAAATTGGAGGCAGGGGAAAGATTGCTTACTGGCTCTCTTAGTCTGCTTTATTACAGAAACCAGGACCACTAGCCCAAGGGTCAGTTGACCCACAATAGACTTGGCCCTCCCATATCAATCACTAATTACGAAAATACCCTACATGTTTGCCTGTAGCCCAGTCTTATGATGACATTTTTCTCAGTTGAGGTTTCCTCTTCTTAGATGACTGTAGCTTGTATCAAGTTGATATAAAACTAGCCAGCACAGCCAATTAGCCTTAGTTGTAAATGGCAGGTTTATTCCTTCCTTTGTAGTGTCTTTGGAAAATCACTTTCTTTCATTATCTCTCATTTCTCTTGTTTGTTTGCTCTTAGATAAAACACAAGGATTTATTCAGTATTCCAATATATGCCTAATAGCTTTATCTAGGACTGGTATTTCAATCTCTCTGGGTCCCTCATTTTGATTCTATAAAATATTGAATAGGATTAGCTAGCCCATATTAAACCTTTTTTTTTCCTTCACATTTCCAGTAAGAAAAAGAGACTCAAATAGATAGAAGGTAAAGTTGTAACCAGAGGTTTCTCTCATGCCCGCCAGTTCCTAAATAACCATTCTGAGGCTTAATTATTAGTTACAAACTGTAATTAATAGCTCAGACATATTATTTATTAACTAGCTGCTACAACTGAGATTAACCCATTTTTGTTATTCTATATTTTACCATGAGACACATGGTTTATTGCCTCATATTTTTTTTCCTCAGTGGCTGCTGGCATCTCTTTGTTTTTGTTTTATTTCTAACTATATTCAGTTTGACTTTTCTGCCTACCTATATTCTGCCTGCCATAGGTCAAAGTAGCTTCTTTATTAACCAATGATAGTAAAACATTTACATCATAAAGAGGGCATCCCACCTCATCTCCCCTTTTCTGTTTAATTAAAAGGAAGGTTTTTAACTTTAACGTAGTAAAATTACATATAATAAAACAGTTATCAAGCAAGAATTATACTTAACAATATTTGTCTATTTGTATTTGACAGAATTAATGAAAATACTCTGTCATCTATTTTATCTTTGTGAGTCTAAAATTTTATACCTAATTTATCTTTTATCATAACTAAGGAAAACTATAATTATAACTATCTAGTCTTCACCTTCATCATAGACCCCAGAAGGATATAATATTACCTATGTAAACAGGAAGTACATTGCAAGCAACTTTCCAAACTCTAGAAATGACAGAGACATCTGACTGCCTGGACAGTCACCCAAAGTTCTTCTGTAATATTTGGACATCTATCTTTAGACTACAAGCCTAGAGTATCTGACAGATTTTTTTTTAATGAAGCAGGAAAATTGAAGGACTGTCCCACCTATTTTTGTGAAATTCATCAGTCGCTTTCTTCTGTGTCCTGCAGAATGTCTGACAGACTCTTAGATGAAGCAGGAACCCTGAAGGACTGTCTCACCTTGTTTTGGCAAGTTCAGCAGTCATTTTTCTATGGGTCCTGCATGTCCAGTTTATACATCAAGCAGTCCAGGCAAGAGCATCTTCTTACCCAATTGCCTAGCTATGGCCTTATTGGAAGCAAACTCATAAGGAGCTTCTTCAATGCCCATCGACTTCTTATAGTAATTGGTGTTGCTAGGAGTAGATTTCTCTAACTGTCCAGAAATATTCAAGGTTTTCCTTTTTTTTTTTTTTTTTTTTTTTTGAGATAGGGCTTCTCTCTATAACCATCCTGGCTGTCCTGGAACTCACTCTGTTTTTAAAACATTTTAAATGCCATATTCTGTAGGTCTTTGAAGTGTTTGAAGATTACCTATCTGAAGTATATCTCCATATTGCCTTGGAAATCAACTAACATGACTATAAGTTTGACAATTATAAATGGCTATTAATTTGTATTTCTTAACTATATATTACATTTTAAAATGAGCTGTTTAAACATAACACCTTAATAAGAGTAGAAATTACATATAGTATTGTAAAATTGACCTTAATTTGTATCAGTAAACCAAAATACATACCAATGTAAAGTATTTTGAGATTAGCAGTCATATTTTGGATTAAAATTCATTTCTATGTCATATCCCCCTTTTTTCTTTAGAAAAGGATTGACTATGACCATTAACCATATATAGCCAACCCCCTATAAATGAAAACAAACATTTATAAACAGTATTTTGGAAATTTGGGTGTAGTTTTTTTTTTTTTTAATACTACTACTTGCTGATTGGGGATCCTGAGAAAATTTAGAGTTTTAGTTAAATCTTGGCTATAGAGCCTGTGAGGCTGTTTCGGCTCAGCTAGTTGTTTGGAAGCTGTTTTGGATGCTGGATCACCTGGGCCATTACACTCATCAGAGACCTCTCAGGAGGTCTTACTTGATCAAACCATGTTAGCCTGGAAGGAATCCATAGCTTCTTATCTTCTGTGGAAAAAAAAAGCAAAACCTCTTTTCCAAAACAAAACATAACCTTAGACCCAAATTTTGAAGTCATAATCTAGACTCTCTATATACTATTGTGTTTTCTTTGAATTTTTTGACTGTTAATCAGCTAACTGCAGAGAGACATTTGATTGTGGGAGCTGCTAAGCTAAACCAACATAAAGACTTCAAAATGGGTCTAGAATCCACCCCCCCCCTTTTTTTTTTTTGTTTTTTTGAGACAGGGTTTTTTTTTGTGGTTTTGGAGCCTGTCCTGGAACTAGCTCTTGTAGACCAGGCTGGTCTCGAACTCACAGAGATCCGCCTGCCTCTGCCTCCCGAGTGCTGGGATTAAAGGCATGCGCCACCATCGTCTGGCTCTCCTTTTTCTTCTTAAAGCTTTTTTAGGCTTTATATGGATGCATGTGCACCAAACTGGCTTCATTTGTAACTGAAGGCTTTCTCTCCTGCCCATTCCTGAATAACCAATCTGAAGCTTAATAATAATTACAAATTGTTTGGCCTATTAGCTAAGGCTTATTATTAACTACCTCCTATAACCTAACCCGTTTCTGTTATTTTATATTTTATTATGAGGCCTATGGTTTGTTACCTCACATTTTATTTCCCCAGCAGCTGCTAGTATCTCTCTGTTTGCACCTTCTCTCTCCCTTTATCTCTGGATTTTCTGCCTAGCTATATTCTGCCCTGCCATGGACCAAAGCTGCTTTTTTTATTAACCAATGGTAATAAAACATTTGCAACATACAGAGTGGCATCCCATATCATAAAGTCATAGAGAGAGGAAGAGAGGCAATAGGATGGAGGGAGCCCACAAGGTAGATAAGGTGATGGGCTAGACAGGGAGAAAGGGAGGGTGCAAAGAAAAGAAACCAAGGCTGGGAAAGAAAAAAAAGATTTGCTTTGGGCATGGAAGTGTGGTGAGTAGGAGTAAAGAAAGTAGTTTCTTTTTCAAATACATGTACCCGTCATTTTACTTCTGAACTGGAAAGTGATTTTGACTATAGATCCTGAAAGCTAGACTGATAGAGATGAAGTAAAGGAAGTTAAATTGCAGGGTTCTTAGGGAATATTTAGCAGAATAAGGTTCCAGTGATCTTAGCACTAATGCCTGATGCAGTCCTCAGTAATCTCCTGAGCAAAGAAAGTGTCTGTTGATCCATACATCCCTTCTAATGGGACTTAAGTATGAAGAAACCTCAGTTTTAATATTATTTTTTAGATTTTAAGAACTAAAATTATGGAATTTATATCAAGAAAAGGTATTTGCTTATGTAAAATATTGTAAATATGTAATATGTTATGAATTAAATTGACTTTTGGTTCTTGTTAAAACCCTGACTGTAATATTTAACATTGATTAAAAAAAAAGAGTGAAGTGTGGGTGTGGACATTCTTGAAATTACTGTACTTGTGAGACAAAGGTAAAAGGATCTTGATTCCAGAGCCAGCCCAGACAGTATAGCAACACCTTTGCTTCCAAAATAATAACAGTGGTTCTTAATGCTAAAGCGCCTACTGAAGAATTGGGAATTACCCACTTGAATGAGATTATTGATTGGAAAATTGTTCATGGTAGCTCTGATTCTTTTGAATCACTCTTGGCTGATTGCTTTCCTTTAAGTCTCTTAAAAAAGAAAATGTTCTGTCCTTTTTCCCTGTGGTCACACTTTTCTCAAAGAGGATGCTGTGTATTTGTGGATGCTGTTGTCTTCAATGTTGCATTTCATGTGTAGGATATTTTGCATTCCTGGCCTCTCTCTGCCGAATGTCTACTTTTTTCTAAAGGGAGATAGAGAGGTGAGACCGACTCCGTCTGAAATAATTAGAGGGCTGCACTTTAGTAGAACCTACTTTGAATTAGCTCCGAGTGCACAATTTTATGTCGGTTGAGTAAATAAATAAGATTTTATTCACAGTTATAAAGTTTATGAAGTTTACATTTGGGAACTTAGCCAGATGGTGGGAGCAGCAACTTGCACCAACTAGCACTTGGGAGGCAGAGGCAGGCGAATCTCTTGGGTTTGAGGCCAGCCTGGTCTACAGAGTGAGTTCCAAGACAGCCACCTCTACACTAAGAATCCCTGTCTCGAAACTCCCCCCTCCCAGATAAAAAGGAACTTGAGAACTGATGGCTCAGGGTGTAGAGCGTTTACTGCCAGGACTGACAACCTGAGTTGATCACCAGGACCTACATGGTGGAAGGAGAGAAGTGACTCTTGCAAGTTGTTCTTCTACCTTTACATACACTGTGGCATAGAGAGAGATGGAGGGAGGGAGAAAGAGAAGTGAATAAGTGGAATTATTAAAATTAAACTTTTTTTTTAATAGATAAATGTATGAGCTGCCTTTTAGAAGTAGCCCTTTCAGGAAATGAAGAACAGAAGCCTTTTGATTACAAATTGCGGCCTGAAATTGCTGTCTATGTAGACTTGGCATTGGGTTGTTCTAAAGAGCCTGCCAGAAGCCTTTGGATCAGCATGCAGGATTATGCTGTTAGTAAAGGTAAGATATAGAGAAGGAAGTGAGTAATATATAACTAATTCTCAGTGCTAACTAGTTCATGAGTAAGTAAACTTTAAACTGTTGGTTTTTCTCTTTGTTGGAAAATAAACCACATTCTTTGTTGTATCCACATATATCCCATTTAAAGAAACTTGATGGTATTAAAGTTGGGCTCTGTGTCATAAATCACTTTGTAAAAGTATTCTATGAAACATTTAATCAGAGCATATCTATTTAGATGCCTAGGCCATAGGCTTACTGAATATAACAATTTTTGCCTATTCAGAGTACTAATAATACCCATTTGATATATAATATAGTATTAAGGGTAATAGTGAAGTAGTATGCAAATACATGGTGAAATTTCCATTCCTAATATGCTTTTAATTAGTCTAATCAGTAGAGTTAATTTTATGTGTAAATTTCAAAAAATATCCTTCATTTATTCTTAGCTCCCATGTTTAATAATGACCCATTTTAAAGCAGTGCATGCCTGTAATTCCTGCATTCTGGACATGAAACAGGAGGATTAGTTTAAGGTCAGCCACAACTATGTAGTGAATTTGAGACTAATCTTGGTTACATGAAACCCTATTTCAAGATAAGAATCCCAGTAGAACATAATTACCCATGTTGTTGAGTCGCATGTGTAGTCTCTGTTCTTTCCATGTTGTTTTTTTCTTATCCTATCTTTAATTTTCTTCTGTATCTTGTAATTCTGAGGTTTAAAAAATGGTAAAAGAAAACAGATACTAACATTTTGTTGGCTTTTATCTTTTATAAATAAAATGAAATGAGGAAAATATTATGTACATCTCTCTTTCTTTTTAAAGATAGAGTCTTAAACTCAAGACTGGCATTAAACTTTCAGTCCTCTTGCCTCAGCCTCCTGAGCACTGAAATTACAGGCATGTACTACCATTCCTAACTCAGTTATTTAGATCTTCAATCACCAGTAGAAAGATAACTTGATGACTGATGATCTGGCACAATGGTGTGACTTACTGGGTGCTTACACCAAACCTGATATCCTGAGTTCAATTCCTGGGACCCACATGAGAACTTCAGGTTGCCCTGTTCAGGTTGCCCTGTGACCTTCACACATATCACAGTACTCGTACTCTGGGAGACACACACACACACACACACAGCGAGAGAGCAAGAGAGAGAGAGACATTTAAAAAGAAATTGTTCTTTGGTTTTCCAATATAAAAGAGAGAGAGAGAGAGAGAGAGGAGAGAGCCAGAGAGAGGAGAGAGAGAAAAGAGAAGAGAGGAAAGAGGAGAGAGAGGAAAGAGAAAGAAAGAAAGAAAGAAAGAAAGAAAAAAAGAAAGAAAGAAAGAGAAAGAAGAAAGAAGGAAGGAAAGAAAGAAGAAAAAGAAAGAAGAAAGAAAATGGAAAGAAAATGGTATAGTTGAAATTTTTTGCCTCAGCCAGGCATGGTGGTAACACCTCTACTTCCAGCTACTTGGGAGAGTGAGGCAGTGTGACTGTTTGAGCCCATGACTTCAAGACCAGCCTGGGTAACATAATGAGACCTCTGTCTTAAAAACAAACAAATGAGGGCCAGTGAGATGGTTCTGCAGGTACGAGGGCACTTGCCACCCAACCTGACAACTTGATTTCAATACCTAAGATCCACATGATGGAAGGAAAGACCCAACTTCTACAAGTTGTTCTCTGGCCTACACACATGTATGCCATAGCATGTGCCCTCTACCCACACAGATAAATGAATGAATGAATGAATGAATGAATGAATAAATAAATAAATAAATAAATAAATGTAAAAACATTTTTAAAAAGCAAACAAAAAAGGAGCTACAGATCATTCTTGTTTATTTTTTTGATCACTTATTCTGTTATGTTGATTTCTATCAGTTGAAAGGCAAAGTAATGAAGAAAAAGTTTACTTATCTAAGATACATTTTGACATTTGAATATTTTGTGTCATATAGTGGGGTATACATTTCTTTTTGAAAAAATGATTATGTGTATATGTGTGAGTGCATGTAGTAAGGAGGCCTCTTGTCAATTCCTGGTCACTCTGCTAGCTTAGACCTAAAATAATCACACGGAAACTGTATTAATTAAATCACTGTTTGGCCCATTAGCTCTAGCTTCTTATTGGTTAACTCTTATATTAATTTAACCCATTTCTATTAATCTGTATATCACCATGTGGCTATGGCTTACCGAGTAAAGTTCCCAGCATCTGTCTCTGGCAGCTCCATGGCTTCTTTCTGACTCTGCCCTTCTTTCTCCCAGCATACAGCCTAGCTTTCCCTGCCTAGTTCTGTTTTTCCCTGCCACAGGTTAAAAGCAGTTCTTTATTCATTAACCAGTAAACATACAGACAGAAGGACCTCCCACACCAAGTGTAGGTGTGGTATGTCATGGCATGTGCATGAAGTTGAGAGGGTAGCTTTCAGGAGTTGGTTCTTCCATTCCTCTGTGGGTTCTGAAGGTTGAACTCAGGTCATTAAGCTTGTGCAGTAAGTAATTTTCCTACTGAACCACCTTGCTATCCCATAATTAAATTTTTATATCATATTATCATTTGGAATAAGAACTTTTAATACCTAGATATACACTAAACCTATCCATTTGCTATATGCTTGATACTTTAGTGTGGACTTCATGCTTAATAATAGAAGCATTCTGTGGTGCTTGATGTAAAACGAATATAACTTTAATGATGGTTCTTCATGAATTCATTACTTTTAAAAGGTAAAAGCAGGATAATCCATGTTATAATTGAAATAGCACAGAGTGCTACTGTATTTTACCCTGTAAATTGAGAGTTCCCTCCTTAAACTATAATTATAAGTCGTAACCGTCTTTAGATAATAAGCCTGTCTATGGAACAGGTAGCTCCTCAAGAACCTGTCCTTGATAAGTTTTGTATGCACATATGCTGTGTAGATTGCTATTATAAGAATCTGTAGATTTTAAGGTCTTATGTAAACTTAGGCATAGTAGCATTGTTGGTTCTTTTACCTATAAAGTAGTCAAGTCTGTATTTATATTTTTAACCTAGGCTTTGAAATAAAGTGGAAAACGAAGTTGTAGCATTTTACCTTTTGGGGAAGGAGCTTTAAAAATAGTTAAGAACAAATAAAACTAAATTGGGTCTTAACATTTTAAAGGATACTTTCTGTTTGATTTTGCAGTGGAGCAGTAAGTCATTATTTGGTAATCTGTCAGATGGACAGTAAAGTAGTCACTCTGAGAGTAAAAAGGACAGTAACCTCCATCTTCAACTTGATCTGCTGAATATTCTTTAAGAGTATATGCTGTATCTAGTATAATATACGCTATGCTCTGCCAACGTAGAATTCAAGAGTGGGAGAAAAAAAAACCTCCTGGCAAAGATTTCTTTACTTAATGCTGTGATTTGAGTTTTCAATCATATATATTCATTTCTCTCCAGATGTTTTAAATTACCCAGATATACTCTCACAGGATCTACTCTTATGGTTTAAAATATGATATACATAGTTTTATATGTGTATATGCATGAGTGAATCAGTTTTTGGGCTGCTTATTGGAAGTGTTCAAGTCCAGACCTTTGATTCCAGCTAGTTTCCTACAAAATTTCTGTGGTCTTTCATTCTCCAACTAATAAATTAAAATTCAACTTAGCTTCAAATCTTGGCAACAGTTTGAGAATTCGTGTTGACTCTGACAGCTTCTCACTACTTGCATTGCTCCTACCCTGGTGTCAGCAACACCATTGCTTACTGCAGCAATGACTTCTGCTTCTATTGTCTGTATAGTCAGTTCTCCACTCAAGAGGTAGAGCTTATAAAATATGGGTCAGATTATGTCATTTCTCTGTTCAAAGCCCTCTAATGCTGCTTTCAATTTTCCTGTAATTCAGATCCAGGGGATTTGTACTGGTTTGTAAGACCAATGTCAAATAATTCCCCATTAGCTCTCTAGTGGCTTTTCCTACCACTCATGTACGTTTGCTCTTGAACCGTCAAGCTATGTTCTTAACACTGGTTACCTTAATGTTGTACTGTGTCCATGAGGTTTCTTCCCCTGCTTCACTTAGAGCTCAAATCAGAAAGCTGTTCAGAGAACCCTGTGTGAATAGTAATGACATAGCACAGCACCCTGGGTCTTGCCTTTCTTTGTTTCTCTCTTTACCCCTCCCTATCATATTCATTTACTGTATCATCTGTCTCCACACCCTACACCAAAATTCAAATTTCATGAGGTCAGAGTTGTGGTTTTATTCAAAACTGTATCCACAGCACCTGAAGCAGTATGTTCATTTGTCAAGTAGTTGTTCAGAAAGTTGGTAAAATTCAAGTATTGGGGAACTAATACTGTTAATATTATGTTGGCACTGTTTTATGGGTCCTTTTAAATGTTTGTTTTATTTTTATTTTCAGATTGGGACAGTGCAACTTTAAGTAATGAGTCACTCTTGGACACTGTGTCTAGATTTGTTCTTGCAGCACTTCTCAAACACACAAACTTACTTAGTCAAGCATGTGGAGAAAGCCGGCAAGTAACTTAAAAACTATCCTCAGACAAATATTTGCTCTCATGATGTTAGAAATTAGGTAACTTTTCTATTTTGGTTCTTTATTTAGATACCAACCTGGTAAAAGCTTATCAGAAGTGTACCGTTGTGTATACAAAGTTCGAAGTCGTTTACTTGCTTGCAAGAACCTTGAACTTATTCAAACCAGGTCATCATCACGAGACAGATGGGTAAAGTTGGAAATAAATTAATTTCTATGTTTTTCTGCAAGCTTGTCAGAGATAGCCCCACATTGGTTTTTATGAAAGAAAAACAATTGATTAGTACAGATGTTCAAAACATGATAGCATATTTTCTAGTGGAAAATGATGGAAGAATGAAAGAATTGGGATTTGTTTACCTCATTTTTATGAAATGTGATGAGGCTGCTAAGTAATAGCCTTGTGTTCATAGATATTAATGACCAACTGGCTTGTCCATATCATAGGCAGTTTTCCTTTTTATTGATTAAGCTACATTGGAATTACCTTGTTTAACTTAGAATGCTTGAAATTACCAGGAACATTGATTAAAAATAAATCCAGGAATCATACAAGAATTTGAAAGTGCTTGGTGGTTGTGGCACACACCTTTAATCCCAGCACTTGGAAGGCAGAGGCAGGGGGTTCCCTGTGAGTTCAAGGCTATCCTGATTGATAGAACGAGTTCCAGGACAGCCAGGGCTACACAGAGAAATCCTGTCTTGAAAAAAAAATAAATAAATAAAACAAGGAAAGAACTGGAAAGTTTTAAAAATACTCAGTGTAGAAAAAGGCGAAAAAAGGGGCAAAATTAGATAAAAAATATCAGTCTTTCTGTAATTAGAACTGTGCACTCAGAAAGTGAAGATTGAGGCCATTGACTGAGGATGATCCAGAAATAATTCTGACAACAAATAGATGATTTTGAAAGGGTTTGATGATTCTGGTAACGCAACCCTGTAATTATAAGAACAAGCCTGAGATCATCCTCTTCACAGTGCTTACTTTAAAGCTGGGAGATATCAGATCCTTTGTTCTTTGTGATTTAGTTCTTAAGCATAAACAATAGACAAGACATCAACATGCACTGGCTTAGTATATATGGATATAAATATTAGAGAGTGACCTTAAAAGTATATAAGAAGCATTAGTCATTTTTTGAGGCTCCAACTTGAAACTCATGTATCATGAAAGTAAATATGGGATATATGGGCATCACTGCTAAGTATTCCTATATTCCTATATATCCTAATTTCTAAGTTATTAACTGGTTATGAATCACAAATAATCTTTATTATGATTCTAGTTGAAAGTTTTCATGTGTATTTTGTATTGAAATTTATGAGATGAATTATTTAGTTATGATATCTTTGACTCTCCAAGTATCTGTTATCAGGGCTCTTTCTTCTGTCTAGATAACTGTTGGGTAGCATAACCACCATGAGAAACTAAGTTAACATCGTTCTTACTAGATATTAAACTTTGGGGGTATTGTGGGGGCATGGGCGAAATTAAAAGTTTAAGAAAAATGCTATCTTAAATTTAGAATTATTGGTAAGCTAGGGCTATAGTTATATGGTAGAGTGATTGTCAAGCATGTGTAATGCTTTGGGTTTGATCCCTAGCACTGTCTTCCTCCCCCTCCCCCACATGATTTTTACAGAGTAATAGCATAGAGAACTTGAAGGGAGCAGTAGAATCAAGTAATCACATTTTGCTAATAATGGCACATGCCTTTAATCCCAGCACTTTGGGAGGCAGAGACAAGTGGTTCTCTGAGTAAAAGACTAGCCTGGCATTTATAGTGAGTTCCAGGACAGCCAGGGTAAATAGAGAGACCTGTCTCAAACAAACAAACAAAAAACCCAGCCAATCAATCTTAAAATCCCCAAAACCAACTAACAAAAATCACCTTTTGTGCTTTTGTCATGTTGTAAGTTATATTGCTGCACTGTAGTTTGTATCCAAACAGCAGAATAAATGTAAATCAATTTAAAGCATGGCATTTCAATGAAAATACCAGGCAAGAAAAAACATATACTATCTGTATACATATAGTTATGTGCATATAGTCTTTGGAATCTTTGAAGTTTATCAGTGTATCATTTGTAAAGATTATGTGTTATTGATATCAGCAGTATTTTCTAAGATATAAGTTAAGATTTTCTGGGCAGTGGTGGTACATGCTTTTTAATCCCAGCACTTGGGAGGCAGAGACAGGTGGAACGCTTTTAGTTTGAGACCAGCCTTGTCTATAGAGAGAGTTCCAGGACAGCCAAGGCTACACAGAGAAACCCTGTCTTGGGCAGGCGAAGGAAGAGAAGGAGGGTTGAGCTTATATGAAAACTTTTTAAAGATTTGGAAAAATATATTCAATGTAGTTTCCTATTATTTCTTTAAGCTCTCAGACAACCAAGATTCTGCAGATATTGATCCTCAAGAGCATTCCTTTACCCGAACCATTGATGAAGAAGCTGAAATGGAAGAGCAGGCTGAGAGAGACAGGGAGGATGGGCATCCAGAGCCAGAAGATGAGGAGGAAGAACGGGAACATGAAGTGATGACAGCTGGCAGTAAGTCCATCTTTCTTACTAGCCAGCATCACTGCGTAGTGCTGCTCTAATGCTTTTGTTCTGGGTTGAAGGTGTCTCAAAGGAGGCAAGCATCTCAGTTTCTGTTCAGCTCAATTCCATGCATGAAATGACATCTAAAGAGACTTTAAATAGTTATTCAAAATAGTCCTCTTGGAGGTACCATGCTGTTCATCCAGCTGGCAGACCTCTCTATGTGGTGAGGAAATGAGCCCCTTACTATTCCAATTAGGAGGTCCAAATTGTATTCTATGTGTAAAGCTTTTAAAATTATAAATTTCAATTATACTTTATTTCAGTAGGTACAAGGCATAAGAGCAATGGTGGAACTATGACATGGGAATAACTTGGAGTGGGTGAATGAAAGCTTTTATACTTTATATTCCAAACCTCCAGATAAGTTTTAAAAGATAGTTATTTATATGTTATATAGTCATTTATATAAAAGAGAATTATTATATTCTTAAGCGACTTGGCTATTTTACATTAACATGCATATTTGTAGCCTACAACCTCATGGCCAGCTTTATTTTTGTTTTTGACATTATTTGTATATATATTCAGCTTACAAGGTGGTGGCACTAGAAATTGACTCTAGGCTCTTACATGTTAGGCAAGTACTGTACCATTGATCTGTATCCCCTACTTTCATTATTGGTTTATTTTTATTCTGTGTACTTCTAAAAATTATTTTTATATCTCTCAAAAGAAAACTAAAAACAATTTAAACAAAAAAAAAAAAGATAAGGTGGAAGAAGGGAGCTCACAGTTAGGGAGTGACTAGTAGAATTTTACTAGCTAAACTGAGAGAACTTCCATAGTTAAATTTAAAAATTAATTCAGAAATTCCTGGAAAAGAAGTTAGAGAGGACAACATACTAATAAAGTCAAGCTTTCTATTACAATAAAAGAAAGCATAATAGTCATTTGGGGAGTGGTAATGTATAAACTAGCTATAACCTATGAACACCTACGATGCGCTAGGCACTGGGCCAGGGATTTGAAATAGAGTAATTTATAAATTTTCATAATAGAGAAATTATACAAACTTAGGAAGGTAGGGAGAGGCTTTTTATTATACATAAGCTGAAATTTGCCTATTTTCCTCATAACCTGCCCTTTTATTTCATAAAGAAGTAATGAACATTTCAGAAATAAGCAAATTTCTTTTTTTTTCTTTTTTCTTTTTAATTTAACCTAGAGCTGTTCTCAACCTGTGGGTCACAATACCTTTAGGGGTGGATGGGTAGAATACCCTTTCACAGGGCCTATGTATCAGATATTTATATTATAATTCATGACTGTAACAAAATGGCAGTTATGAAGTAGCAACAAAAATAATTTTATGGTTGGGGGTCACCACAACATGAGGAACCACTTGATGGGTTGCAGCATTCAGAAGGTGGAGAACCATTGGCCTAGAGCTTTATATTGGTCTTCAGAACCATTCGGAGTACTTGTTACATTGCTGGACTCTGTTCCTAGAGCTTTATATTGGTCAACCAGTCGGAGTACTTGTTACTTTGATGGACTCTGTTCCTAGAGCTTTATATTGGTCAACCAGTCGGAGTACTTGTTACATTGATGGACTCTATTCCTAGAGCTTTTGACTCGAAAATTTGCATGGGCCTAATACTTGCATTTTTAACAGTTGCACAAATACTATAACTGCTACTCTGGGCCCACACTTTGAAAATTGTACCAACTCACTAGTAAGATTTGGAGGGGCGACTCACTTTGCCATTTTTTGGTTCTTTTTTTTGGGGGGGGGGCGATTTTCGAGACAGGGTTTTTCCGTTGCTTTTTGGTTCCTGTCCTGGAACTAGCTCTTATAGACCAGGCTGGCCTCGAAATTTTTTGGTTCTTAATGTAACCCTTTTGACTGGATCTAAGAATCACATTAATATAAGAGCTGATTAACAAATGCATATCATTTGTTTCGTGTGTACATGGGAATCCTCATAAGAAAGTGAATTCCAAAAGGAATGATTAAAGATAGATGCTTTTATGTTTTGTTGATAAATAACAATTACTTTAAGAAATGGAAAAACAAGTGAATACCTAGAGTAGGGGAAACTTTCCAAGGATGTTATAAAGAAATATGGGAGGCAGGGGGAAGTGTGGAAGCTAAGGTTAGAGAGTAGTCTGTTTGGCAGTCTGGTTGCCAGTCTTTGGTGATTGATGCTATTTTCTGCTCTTGATCTATGAAGATATCTCCTCCCAAAAGAATCTACTAGACTTGCTTCATGGAGGAAAAGACAGGCCAAGTATCTCTTTCCAAAGTCCCAGGTCTTGTGTGATTACACCTAAACAGTCAGTATACCAGTTTGATGTGTGTTAAGATGTCACAACCCTAACTCTTTCAGATAGAACCAGCCAAATCCAAATTCTAAAGTATAAGCATATTTCCTATTGCAATTTTTATAAGTATGACATTTTGATATAACTTTGTTACTATACTGCATTTATTGTCTAAAAACTAATTTTTCCGTTTCAGTAAGTTTTCATTCAAAATTTTTGACTATTTTCATTATTATTATTATTATTATTATTATTTTTCTCTTCTCTCCCCATGTGTTTTAAGACCTTGTTTTTGTGTTGCATGTTACAGAAATCTTTCAGTGTTTCCTCTCAGCCAGAGAAGTAGCTCGTAGCCGAGACCGAGATAGGATGAGCAGTGGGGCAGGATCTGGGGCCCGAGCTGATGACCCACCTCCACAGTCTCAGCAAGAGCGAAGGGTCAGCACAGACCTTCCTGAGGGGCAGGATGTGTACACTGCCGCCTGCAACTCCGTGATTCATCGCTGTGCACTTCTGATATTGGGAGTAAGTCCTGTGATTGATGAGCTTCAGAAGCGAAGGGAAGAAGGGCAGTTGCAGCAGCCTTCTGTGAGTGCCTCTGAAGGTAGTGGACTTATGACCAGGTAGGCCTACTGGAAACTGAAAATGCTGTTCTTTTCCCTTAGGTATTTCTTGCAATGAGTTTCTGTTCTGAAATATCAAAAACAGAGGAAGAAATACAAGTTGACTATGGTGAATTTAAAATAATATAAACAGTAGTGCTAGTTCAGCCTGCAATCTGAATTTCTGGTTCCATAAGGTGTAAGTTTTCTGTACATATAAACCATCACAGTTAACAAATATCCAAAAATTACTTGCATTTCTCTGTAATTTAATTAAGTGGTATAAAAATTCTTGATGTAATTCTAAAGGTTTTATGTTTACATAAGCCAGTCTTTCTGTGGGCAGATGTAATGACACCTCACTGTACATTATCTCTTGCTGTTAATTCCATTCAGTTTTATTTTCACTAACAGTCCTCAATCAAAACCTTTTTATTTGTGCATGCGAGACAGGAGTGAAAGTCTCACTGCTGAGAGCCGACTAGTTCACGCAAGTCCAAGTTACAGACTGATCAAATCCAGGAGTGAATCTGATTTGTCTCAGCCTGAGTCAGATGAAGAGGGTTATGCACTGGTAGGTATATCTAAAGAAGGAGGTTTGCTTTCAAGTGGTAGATAGATATATAAGGTTTTGGTTAAAGTAATTTATATCTGTTTTAGGCATATACATACTCGAAAGTTTTGTAATAGAAATAATATAGCTATATTACATAAATATTTACCACCTGTCTGCTTATTATTTTGATCTTCAGCTCTGTCTTGTTCCTAAGGTGCTGATTCATAGACTTGGCTCTTGCATTGTTCACTCGATGAGTTAGTCTGCCCCAGTCTTAGCCTATGCAATAGTGGATTCATCTTCTTCCTAATCTTCTTCTCCTGTACTCTATCTTAGTAGGTGGTAGCCCATTATTTTTATATTTGATGTCCAGCAGTGCCTCTGGATTGTTAGTGAATGAAATATAAATTTTTTTCAAATAAACCAAGTTAACTAGTTCAATGATAAATCTTTATTTGAGCCTTCTTTTGTACAATAAATTTTATAGTGAATTACCTACTCTGTCTTAGAAAACAAAATATACCAAACCCTATTTGATTAACATTCATTGAATTATTTGAATCCAGACTATAATTCTCATCAACATTTTTTATTATACTCTTTTGTGTGTGTGTGTGTGTGTGTGTGTGTGTGTGTGTGTGGGAGAGAGAGAGAGAGAGAGAGAGAGAGAGAGAGAGAGAGAGAGAGAGGGGATGGTTTTTGAGAGGCAGAGTTTCTTCTGTAACTTTAGAGCCTGTCCTGGAACTCACTCTATAGACCAAGCTGGCCTTGAACTCTCAGAGATCTACCTGTCTCTGCCTTCCAAGTGCTGGTATTAAAGGCGTGCATCACCATGACCCAGCTGTATTATTTTCTTATAAGCAATTACCTAGCTGCTTCAGAACTAAAAGGATTTAGCATATAAGAAGCAAATACTTGCTGGCATTGGTGGCAGCACAAATCTCTGAATTCAAAACCATGCTGGTCTACAGAGTGAGTTCCAGGATGGCCAGGGAAACACAGAGAAACCCTGTTTCCGAGGGGGGGAAAAACAAGACTAGGCAGTAAGACAAAACCCTGAGTAAGATTTATGCACCACTAGGAATATTCTGAGTGGTGGGGGGCCAACAAACAGGAAGAAGTCTTGTACAATTCCAAGTGTCTAAAAGAGTAAGACAACTCAGACATAGCTATTTCTAGGTTTGAGACAAGATTAATTTCTTTTATTTATTTATTATGTATACAATATTCTGTCTGTGTGTATGCCTGCAGGCCAGAAGAGGGCACCAGACCCCAGTACAGATGGTTGTGAGCCACCATGTGGTTGCTGGGAATTGAACTCAGGACCTTTGGAAGATCAGGCAATGCTCTTAACCGCTGAGCCATCTCTCCAGCCCAAGATTAATTTCTTCTTTGAGCAAAGGAGCATGGAAACATTTCATAGCATAGCAATGACTTTATGAGCCTGGTTGGATGAGTTTGGTTTATCCAGTATGGAATGGCCTGAGACTGAATCACTTTCTGTTAATGTATATGTATAGACATATAAGACAAAATGTTTACCTATACATAGGTGCATTTATGTGTGTTTGTATGTTCAATACATGAAGACTTTCTATAGTATTTACCAAATGATTCATTTCTTAGTTTCTTCTAGTCTTATTTGACATTCATTCTTTTGTTTATGTGAAACACTATCAAAGTACAGTTGAAATAGTCATAATGTTAAATCCATGAATTTAAGCAATGTACAGTTTATGTATGATTGGTTGTGCATATGGATACTTGAGTATACAGTTTATACCCTCCACCACCCGATATACATAAAGTAGACTTCTGTTTTTCCTGAAAGCATTTACTTTTCCATTAAACTGTCTACAGTTCCATCAGTTTGAGATTTCTCTATTTTAACAGATTAAAATTTAAAAAAACTTAAAAATATTTTAGAATGCCAGTAGATGCTTAGAGCTGGGTAACTTTTTGTTAGTGTACTTGTCAGATGGTCTCTAAATTCCCACTCAGAGCTAGGGCGGAGTTTGAAAAGAAAGGGAAATAAAGAGAGAGGAAAGAGTAGTAATTTTCAGAAACAGGACAGTATTGTAGTGGTTTGAGGCATTTTACATATTAGGTAACTAGAAGATAAAAGTAAGGATGAGAAAAAAAGTAGCAGCAAAGAAAACTGCTCTTTTCTTGTGGTAATTAATACACATACTTTTTGCTTGAGTTAATGTCTGTGAAGTTATGTGCATATGCACTTCTGTAATTATTTTCAATGCGTGTGTTGCTGCTCTGACTTAATTGGTGAAAAAAAAAGGGCATTGCTGTAACTATATTTTTTCATCTTAATGTTTTATTTAATGTTAAAAACTTTTCTCAGCTAAACTTTTTCTTTTCTTTTTTTTTTTTGGTAATAGAGTGGCCGGCGAAATGTTGATTTGGATTTGGCATCATCTCATCGGAAGAGAGGTAAATCTTAAGAAAATACTAAATACCAGCTTAAATTAAGTAGCTGTTTTTCTGTCTGATACATTTAGATCTTATTGTTACTGGGATATCATTGTCAAAAGCAATTCAGAAGAATTTTTTAGAACATTAGAAGGAAGATAATTTTCTTCAGATTGCACACACATTTAAAATCTGGGAATCCATACAAATTAATAACTAGTTCTGTATGATTTTTCATGTGTTTTGTTAAAAAGAAGCATTTTAAAAAAATTTATAGAATTCTAGAAAGATTGCCTGGTTTTTTTGGGAGGTTATATGCACAGTGTTTTATGCTCTGGCTCTCTAATGGACTTGCCCGATATACACATGCATACACATCTTCAAGTAGAAAGTTTCTAGGTTGCTTTCCCCTTTTGTTCTTTTATTATATGGCATGTAATAAACATTATATGACACACAATAATCATTTATTATGTGGCATGTAATAAACATTATGTGGCATGTAATGAGGAACAACTTTATAGTATTTCCAGGAGTCTTTTCTGAGTAGCTCTATCTTAAGGAGTGTCTGTTAACACATATGAAAGTGGGCATCGGTTAACACATATGCAAATGGAGGAAAAGAGCAGTGGCTAAATCCAAGGGCAACTGAAAACAATCTTAAATATTAGTGTTCTATTATTAACTTTACTTTCATTTAAAACCTTGTATATGATAGTTTTATAAAAATATAAAATGTTAAGGATTTTTACTAGTGACTGTTTTCTGGAAGCTTGTGAAAAATTTTTGTTTTTGTGATATTCAGTGTTCTCTTCTTCAAAATGAAACACTTTCTTGATATATATATAAAAAAAAAAACCAAAACCAAACAAAACCCCCGCAGACAAAGAAAAGACGATAAGGAATGTGGGAAAGAAATACCATAGGTCATATGGTTTTAAAAATTTATATTAAAAAATGTTTATATATAAAAAATTTTATAGAATTTTATATAAATTTTTTTATATAAAAATATAAATACATTCACACTCAGCAGAAGAAACATCATTACTCTTATTGACTAAAATTTAAAACGATATTAGGACTATTAAGGCCCAGAGCCGATATTTTCTGTATTGAAAAATTTTGAAATTATAATATATCAAAGGTTCTAGGTTTCTTTTTAAAAATCACAAGTTATTTGTGATATAAGAGAAATATATTAATATATTGTACAATATACATTCTATTTTAAAACACTTTGGAAATTGATGGTTTGCTTGCTTTAACACTTAAGTTTTTGGAATATAACTTACTTCTCTAATTTGTTTAGCTCAGGTGAATGTTGTTCGATGTTACATGTTAAATCTGAGCATGGTAGCACATGCCAATATTCCCAGCACCCTGTAGTGGTGGCAAGAATGCTAAAGCACTAAGTGCTCACTGCTGCAGGAGTGGACAGCTGCAGCCTTGCTGAGGCACAGAGGGAGCTAACCTATAGTGTGAGAGCTTGCTAACAATTCTGTCGCAGCTGGACTTGTAAGCAGTAGTCCAGTGACTGTAGTTCTTTTCTTACACATTTTTTAATCCTCTTGGAGATTCACATTTTATATTTAATCCTCCTAATCATACCAGGATGAAATAAAGCAGTATCTTTTAAACAAAGCAAAGTAGCATGTTTACCTTTGAATTCAGAGTAGCCCATATTTTAATTGTGAATCAACATCTTTAAATTATAACCTAGAATTGTTGCCTTTTGATATTTTTTCAAAATTATTCTAAAACTAAATGTAGATTTCCTATAGCTTTAACTCTGAATAGATATAAGTTAATACATTAATCATAATTTCATTTTTGGACAAACCGTCTTCCTTAAAAGTCTCAAGTAGTACTAGCACCTCCCTATTAACTTGTTGGAATTTAACTTTATTATTATTTTTTTTAATAAGAAAAGCACATAGAGGCACTCATGGAAATTTTTTATAACTACTCATTTGGGAACTTATAATAGGGAGGCAAAGTGGCTATTTGAAATTTTATTATATCACTTAATGTGGTACCAATTTATTGTGTTAATTTTTCTGTTTTAATGTTCTCAGGAAATAAATTTGGTTTTGATTTTATTCCTAGGAAAAAGTGACTTGAAATAGCAATTACTATCTTAGGAATGTAGCCCCAAAATAGTTGCTTTTCAGTCTTAGACTCCTAGTTTTAATATACAATAAAAATGCATACTTTGTAGATTTTTATTTTATTTACTATAATAGATACCTTTCTTCAAAAAAACTGAAAGTATATTTACGAGGGTCTAGAGAAATCGTTTAATGGCTTAGAGCACATAGTGCTGTTGCAGGGAACTAGGGTCTGGTTATCACCCGTATCAAGGAGCTCACACAAGTGTGACTCCAGTTCCAGGAAATCACATGCCCTCCTGCTTTCGAGATCACTGATATTGGGAGTGCAGCTGTGTAGACAGACTCTCTCTCAAAAAAAATCAAAAAGAAAAGACACTGTTATTCACAGCCTTCCCCCCTACATAGACATATAGTTTGAAATGAAATAAATTTTTTAATTAAAAGATACACTTGATACATGTTTCTAAATTTTTATAAATCTTATATATTTAGTGATTATCCTTAGCCCACACTGGAGGAAGTGTATATTTTGTTTTACTTTTAAATGGTGGTATAGTAAGCCACTGTATTTCTTACTCACTTGTCAACATGAACCAGATGTCATAAACTTTAATATGCATATCTTTTCCTGGTCAGTTTAACTTGTCAAGTATGAGAACTGTTTGGATTATAAACTGTTTGTTGTGAAATTGTGACTTGTCCTGTGGTGAACAAACACATGTCTAGCCAAAGAGGGTTCCTTTATTTGCATTTTATTTTAAGTATTTGAGGAGGAAAAACAAAAATTTTAGCTTGACTAGCTTTCCCATTTATTGATCTCGGTGCTGACTTACTGAAAGTCAGGTAAGAGGAAAAGGAGAGAAATACTAGATTTAATTATATCTTGCTTATTAAAATTAAATGTGTGTATAGATAATAGTTAGTGGTCAGTGTATGCTCAATGTCTCAAAAAAATAGTTCCTTGGAAGGATTTATCACCTGTTTTTCACTTAGTATTTGGCATTAGGGATTATTAAGATTCATGGTCATGAAATATGATTCTTTTTTTTTAATTTTGGTTTTTTGAGGCAAGGTCTCTCTGTAGCTTTGGACACTGTCCTGGAACTAGCTCTGTAGACCAGTCTGGCCTCGAACTCACAGAGATCTGCCTTTATCTGCCTCCCAAGTGCTGGGATTAAAGGTGTGCACCACCACCACCAGGCTGCTTGTTCTTTTAAACCCTTAATTCTGGCTAAAGTTTCACTGTGATCTGAAAGCAAATGTGGAAGGTGCAAAGCAATGGGCATATGACCTTTAGCCCAGACCACCTTGTTCATCTTTTCAGAGACGCCTATGTTCAATTCTAGGCCAGGAGAGTTGCAGACAGCATGGGCATCAGCAAGACTCAGCTGGGGAACAACAACCAAAAAGAGCTGAATTTTAAACTTAGAAACAACATTATAGATTTCGTTAGAAAGGTAGGGCTTGAGAGATTGCTCAGAGGTTAAGAATGTTAACTACTCTTCCAGAGGTCCTGAGTTTAATTCCCAGCAACCACATGGTGGCTCACAGCCATCAACAATGAGAACTGATGGCCTCTTTTGGTGTGCTGACAAACATGAAGACAGAACACAGTATACGTAATAAATAAATAAATCTAAAAAAATTTTTTTTGTTAAAAAGAAACAGGAAGCAAGTTATTTCCTCGGGGACTGAATATAAAGTAAAATTTATATTCAGAAACTTATAAACTGCTCATTATCACCAGACCTTATTTTAAGCATTTCACAAGTATGAACTCATTTATTCATAAGTTTATCAAATTCTCTATAAAACTTACCAAAATTGTTGACAATTTTTGTATTTTGACAAATACTTAAAAGATTTTCCATAATTGTGCAGATTGAGCCAAGTATTCACAGAAAGATAATACATTTTGCTGAGTCTTGATACTGATTTCCTATATAAGCTGAAGCTGTTATGGTGAAAATGGTAGGATCTCAAAACAATTTAAGAAACACTATCAGAAGCCTTATTAGGTAAACCGTGTTAGTTAAAGTATAGTTTAATTCCTGTCTCTCAGGCCTTTTAGTATGTTGTTAGCATTTTACTGCTTAAGTAATGCTGGAAACATTATTAATGTATGTTTCATGGTGTAGCATATGTGGGCGAAATGCTATTTTATCTGTGCATTTCAAGTTACGTAAAGAATGTAAATGTTATCTCCTATATCAAATTTTTCCTTTTGTCTTCTGGTTCTCATGTGGTAGCGTATTTACTCCTTTTTGGCCAGTTGAGCCCCAGAAAAAAGAAGAGCTTCAAGCAAGTACATGATGGCATGTTTAAATTTTTCCCCCTTTAGCTTGCCTACATATTTTATGGTTTATAAAGTATGTATTGCAGCTCTGCCATGTTCATTTTGAAAATTCCATTTAAGAGCCAGAGTTGTAAGGACAAGTAAACAGCCTCAATGTCTCGCTGAACTGTTTCTTTAGTTGTCGCCTGAGTTAGTAGTAAACTTTGGGCTTCATCTCAGTTACGGTGCAGAAGCCTTTGATATGTTCTTCAGATTAAGTTCTATTTGAGATCAAACAATGCACAACAACCCAGACTTAATTTTTTTTTTAAGTAAAATTCTGCTCTCATTTCTATATGTTTAAATTTTGGGGCTCTGAACTTTTTTTTAATGTCAGACTATTTTAGTGGTAATTATTTTATTTATCCTAGTATTGTTTTGTTGTTGTGTTGTTTGTTCTTTGAGACAGAGTCTCACTATGTTGCTGTCCTGGAACACATTGTGCAGAACGGTCTGGCTTTGAACTCTTCCTGTCTCTTCTTCCTGAGTGCTGGGGTTAAAGGTGTGCACCAAGCCCCAGCAGTGCTTCGGTGGGTGCTTTGGTGTGGGATTGTTCCTATTGTTATGTTTTATTCATAAGGTGTTTCTTTGGATCAAGTACTCAACCCCTAACTGGACAAGTCTGACCTTTCGCCATTTTTGTAAATTGAAATACAGCCATACTTATTTGTTTATGAACTGTTTTCTGATTCTAGTAGCAGAACTGAACAATTGTGGCAGAGATCTTATGAATCTTTGGACTGTTTACAGTGTGACACGTAACTCCTGCTTTCTGAAAGGATTTATCTTGGGGTGGCTAGTAATTCCATGGCATGTCTCTCTGTAAAAAAAGGCACTTCATTATTAGCAGATTAGTGATTGAGCCTTTATATAATTGACCAGATAGTTGAAATTTCCATGGATCTGTGAATTTTAAGTCATTAAATAATAGGAATTTGTAAATCTACTTCACATAGAATGAAGGAATCACTGTTGATAATTTGGCAGATTCATCCATCTTAGCTTCTGATTCCTCAGTTGAGGAAACTGAACCTAGATAGTCAGTCCTTCAGGTCTCTTTCATTTCTGTGGTTCTGACACCAGACTGTAGACATTAGGAACTTGTTCTGAAAAGTGCCTTATATATGCTAAAAGACAAAGACTCCTTATTTTGAAATTTTGCTATTAAGTAAAACAAACCCAGTACAAGGAACTAAAACTTGACATTTGTTGGTTAAGGCCATATACAGGCCCTCAATTTGGACTGCCTAAGAAAATGAGAAGTGGGTGTCTTTGTTTAAGTTTCTGCTTTATTTTTAAAAATATTTTTAACTTAATACATTATATACCCATGAATTTTACTTTTTTCTATATCATATGTAAGCATACATACAATTTGGTCATTTTTTTCATATCATTATTTTCATCTCCATAAAACTGAAAATAAAGATTTTTCCCCTCTGTATTAGAGATGGAACCCAAGATTTTACTTTCATGCTAGGCTTTCTACTCTGGAAGTTCATCTCCAGTTCCTGGAGCTTTTATTATAAAGAATTTCTAGGCGTTGGAAATGGCTCAGTGAGCAGAGTGCTTGTGAAGACCTGAGATCAGATCCTTGGAAGCCACATAAAGCTGGAGCATCTGTGTTTTTATAATCCCAGCACTTTATGGCAAGAAGGAAGAGAAGATGGGACTGACTACCTTGAAGCTTGTGGGCCATCTAATCTGGCAGCAAACAAAATATCCTATCTCAAAACATCTGAGGTTGTCCTCTGACCTCCATTTATGGGCCATGATATGTGCTAGCCTCCTCGCACTCCTCCACGTATATCACATACCCCGCCTCCCCACCGCCATTAGTGTAGCATGATTAATATAAACCCAGAGACAGATATTGGGGCTCAACATGAAGGTCAGAAAAGCAAAACAGCCAGCCAGTAGCTGTTTGAAATTGCCAGTCTGAAATGGCAATCCTGCCTCCAGGAATCTCAAAGTGAGACTATGTCTGAGAGCTGTCTCCTCCCATTTAGTATTCCTCTTTAGGGCTAGGATTAAAGGTGTGTACCACTACCACCCTGTTTCTATGGCAAACTAGTGTGGCTACTGGGATTAAAGGTTTGTGTCTCCGCTGCCTGGTCTGTAAAGCTGACCAGGGGGTTGTTTTACTCTCTGATCTTCAGGCAAGCTTTATATATTAAAATATAAATGAAATATTACTACACATTTGTGTGTAAGTAGTAATCTTTCCAAACTCTTCTGATTAACAAGTACAGTTTTTTCTATATATTTTGTTGTTTACCTTAAAATGAATTCCTAATACACAAAGTTGGTGTGATTGTGTGATAGGATATTGTGTTACAGCCAAACAACTGAATTGTAGCTACATATAGTAATTTGAATTAATGTTGGCAATATTCTATTACATAAAAAGAATATATCTAAAATGATTGCATAACAATACTTCTTTTAGAAAGTGAAAAATGGCTAACATTGGGGCCACCTGATTAAATCAGTAGTGTGCTTACTGTGTATATATAAGGACTAGAGTTTGAGTTCCCAGAACCCACCTGAGGGCCAGCTGGGTTTGGCAGCTCACCAGTTACCTCAGTGCAAGGGACGAGAGAGAGAAATCTTAGAGGAAGCTGAATAGTTAACTATCCAAGACAATGAGCGGTAGGTTTAGTGTGAGATGCTGCCACAACATGTAAAATGGAAAATAATCCAGGAAAACACCCTAAGTCAACTTTGGGCTTTTATATTCATGAGGATATATACACATGCAAAATAATAACTGCAGTTAAACACTATCCATTTTTTAGAGTACATGTTAAGACAAAATCTAGTAGCAGTAAAAAGAAGTCTAAGCTTCAGACTAATAAAAATTTAGGTACAAGGAGATAGGAAAAGATGGGTTGGAAAAACAAATCGATACCAGTTTTTGTCAGTTTTATGTTTATATTAAAATATTATATAATATATAAACACAAAAGCAGGCCATGCATAGAACATTGAGAAGAATGTTTATTGTGAACCAAAAATTGTAATTCGTTCCCTGAGAATGTTTAAAGACAAAGTATACAAGTTGGACATGAATATATTTTATTTAAAGCTAAACTTAGTATGATTTAGAAAGTTGTTCTTGTACTCTTACATGTTAGAGTTTGATGTTTAAAGGTTTTACTTAAAAATGCTTATCAGCAAGCTAATAATACTTAGCAATGCATTACCATGGATAATTTCATATAGTTACTATTTTACAGTAGATACTATGTGTTCTTGTTTGTGAAACTTTGCTTTATATAGGAGCTTTATAACCTCAGGTAACGATGCACATGACAGAGAGTTCCTTATGTTAGTAAAACCCAAAAGCGATGTTTATGTCTCTTTTTATGTTTACTTGCCCTTGAACATTCGCTTTTGCTGATGTGTCACTGCAGGTATGGAGGGTAATGTTAAGTTGGAAGAAATCCTTTTTTCATTGGGTTTACCAATAGAGTCTTATTGGCTCCTTTGTTGTTGCTCATGAGTAGTGCCATGGTAAAATACTACAGAGCCTTTTTAGTTAAGCATTTTGAGAGCAGCTTCTGCCTTTATTTTCTTCTAGTAGCGTGTTACTAAAGCGCTAACATAGACACTGATACATCAAGGCTTTCTCTTTATTTTCTTACATTGCTGTAATTTTTGTTTATTTTTTATTTTATTTTTTTCAAAGCATTTTGCCCAGTTTCATTTAATGCATGCATGTGTTCACACATGAGTACCCATTTCTTACCACTTGGTATGATAGTAGCTAGCATTCAGCCCTCATCTCGT
This sequence comes from Alexandromys fortis, assembly GCF_014885135.2. Classification (NCBI taxonomy): domain Eukaryota; kingdom Metazoa; phylum Chordata; class Mammalia; order Rodentia; family Cricetidae; genus Alexandromys; species Alexandromys fortis. The sequence continues at coordinate 387,148 of NW_026067900.1, forward strand.
TTGGAAATGTGTTCTCTTCTCTACTTGATTGCTGTTGATATATGATTTTTTCCCCCATTTTCATGTAGGTCCTATGCATAATCAGTTGGAATCTCTGAGTGATTCTTGGACTCGCCTAAAACATACCAGAGATTGGTTCCAAAACTCCTCTTACTCCTTTGAGTCTGATTTTGACCTTACCAAGTCTTTGGGAGTTCACACATTGATTGAAAATGTTGTGAGTTTTGTGAGTGGAGATGTGGGGAATGCCCCAGGTTTTAAGGAACCTGAAGAAAGTATGTCTACAAGTCCTCAGGCCTCCATCATTGCAATGGAGCAGCAACAACTAAGGGCAGAAGTAAGTCGTTGATATTTACTCCTCATAAGAGACTCTGGAAGCCAAACGTGACCCATTGAATGTACTCTCTCTGTGTGCTGTGACGTATGTAAATGTGTGGGATCTAGAGGTCAATTTGGATGTCCCTCTCTATATTATGTGTGCCACAGGGCCCCTAGAGCAACTTGCTGGAGTCAGTTCTCTGTTTTTACCACATGGGCTCTCTCAGTCTTGGCAACAAGCACCTTTATCTGCTGAGCCATCTTGCTGCTCCAACTTTGTTATTTTTTTGAGACAAGGTCCCTTCTGAATCTGGAGCTTACTCTTTTGGCTAGAGTCTGTGCCTCCCTCTACCTCCCCCCCCCCCCCCCCCACCCC